>NC_054705.1:10444515-10452015 GCF_016097555.1 Gigantopelta aegis
ATCATCACAGGCGCACAGTTTGGTTTTAGAATTTTCGTTTTATTGATTCTGCTTTCATTCTGCAACCATTGATAAATAGGACAACTGAAGAATAGTAAACGCTTGTATTGTTGTTTTATAGCTTACAAAAAGGCTTTCGATTTTATTAATAGACAGAACATATGGTATAAAATGATGGTGTTGACAATTATACGGACCGTATAATGAAAGTGTTAAATGTTGCATAACATATAACAATGACATATCAGACTCATTTGCTTGTAAGAAAAGTGTCCTCGTATTGAAATACAGACTTTAAATCTATTTTTAATAACGTATGTTAGTGATATGGTACCATCAGTATTAGTTGAACGCGCAGATGGATCACAAAAATGATTAATGCTCTCTCAAAGTGTACTGACAAATGGAATTTAACTGTGAATACCAATAAGACTAAAATTGTTTTTGTTTTTTTTAGAAATGGAGGAAGAATTCGAAATAATGAAAAGTGGTTTTATAATGATTACCAATTAGAGGTAGTAAATGAATTTGTTTATTTAGGATCATTGTTTTTCTATAATGGGCAATTCCACGGTAAATGACGCAACATTCAAACATTTTTAACAGCTTGATTATTATGATTGTTTTTAAGGTATTCAATACAATTCTTAAGAGTGTTCTGGATACAAATAAATATGTTGTGACAAAGTCATGTTAAAAGAAAATTGTATTGCATACGATCTCAGCGCAACTACAATCACAAATGAATTGTAGGTAACTGACGCAACAAAAAAGTAACACGTCTTTGAATCTGAAGCATCTAGTGTTTAGGTATATATATATATATATATATATATATATATATATATATATATATATATATATATATATATATATATATATATAATGTGCAGTGCACAGGTAATCTATGATCACTAGAACAAGAGAACTAAGTTTTATACAAGGATTTTTTTATTATCTTTATTATTAATGGGTAACTGACGTAATACGAAAAGTAACTGACGCAATATCTGCGAATCATAAAAAACTAATAAGAACATATTTTAAAAATAAAACATTTGTCTTTGGCAACTAGTTCATGTAAGTTGTAGGAAATGCATAAATCTTAAAAGGGAATGGAAAAACCCCACCTAACAATAGGGGCTTGTTCAGGATGGTAGGTTGGGGGTCAATCCCTAATTTTCTAACCCTATCCCTGCTCAAAGCAAATTATTATTATTACTTTAATATGTATATACATGCATTTGTCATGATGAACTTTACTTGTAGAATGCACGAAATTGCATTTTAGGACATCAGGTTCTCACAATTTTCTAACCCCCCCCCCCCCCCCCAGTAACTTGGGCAGTTGCACCCTCGATGCCAGCCACTCTAAACCCCCACTCCCTTAAAAATGTTCTGCACAACAATGAGACAACAGCTTACGTTTACATTTACATCTTGATTGGAAGCTTAATGATTTAATTTTTTGGGCAATTTCCAAGTATATATACTGCATTCACTTTCTATTGACATTACCAAATGACTGAACCGAACCAAATCGATGAGAATAAGGTAGATATTGCAAATAACCCATATTCTTTCAATAAAATCTGGTGCCTTTTTTTATTCTTAGCATGCTGTCTTGTTTTTATTTGTCTTGTTTGATTTCACTTTATCTTGCTCCATTTGTCACTATCCTCTTTCTTTTTTTCCCTCTCCAACCTCTGTCTGTCTTCGTTCAAATGTGCTTGATTCTCGTTCACTTACTAGGTGGCTGTCTTGGGAGGTATTCTACTAAAACATCAGCAACTTGGGATATTTTCATGAGTAGTAACCAATTTATCAAATGAAAGGACATTTTCTATTTAGAACTATTAAAGGGGCTATTACATAGTTGCATTTCCAAAAATTATTATTTTTATTTTATTTATCTTTTCAAATGTAAAGATTATTCTTGAATTAACTTACGGTACATGCCCATAAAATATTACAACCAAATAACTTCATTTACAGGTAAAAACACAATGACAAATGATTGGCTGTTTTGTTAAATAGCTGATGCAAACTGCTTATGCACTTCACAATTGTAGCCAAGAATTCATGTGAAACAACTGTGGCAGTATGGTGTAATGTTGATTATTATGAAAGATTATTTGTGAAATCATCTGTTATTTATCATAAATAAATGTAAAAATAGCAAAATAAGTGACTTGTAGCTACATGTATGAAACTGCTATTCTAAATTTGCATTACCGGTAATTATGATTGAAAACTATAGATACTGTTTACAAACGGTGCTGTACATGTATTAATCTAAGCTAATGAAACAATGTCTACCTCTGACATCACAAACAGTACAATATATCTAATGAAACAAATTCTATGTACTTTAGCTATACAATACATGCGTATATCTTGAAGTATACGGGTACATGCATTGATGCTTGTGAAACTGCTATCATCTACATACATGTATCTATTTATAAACAGTGTTAACTGAGTCTTGATTATTTTATTTTAGTGAAATAGACATCTTTAGATTAACGTCTAAGGAGTGACAGTATTTACAGTTCTTGAAAACTATTTTATTTCTATAGTTTTACACAAAAATTATAAAACTTACAAGTGCAATGTTAAAGAAAATTCTGAAACATATTGTTATATTTTATAGCACCCACTCTAGTTTGGGAATTAACACACTTCACAATCTTACATTATGCCTCCAAGAAATATAACAATGGAACATAATGTATGGGTTAATGTGTTGCATCAGTTACTGACTGGGGGAGTTACGTCAGTTATATTTTAATTCTTGGTGTGCCCAAATAAATTATTAAGTTGCTATGCTGTGTAACCATGGCACAACTAAGATAATATAAACAATATAATATATGGTATCACTGTAGTAGCGCAAAATTTAGCTTCAAAAGGTAACTGATGCAACGAGGTCATGTTATAAGTTCAAGTTTTTATTCATAAAATCTATTCAAAATTTATTAATTTGTGTTGTTTGGGAATTACCAATTTTAATGACAGTTTTAACAAAAAAGAGTTCAGTGCAATTTGGGTTCTATTCTTAGGGGGAAATAGCACAAATTAAAGATGGCCACCAGGTCGCATGTTACAGTTTGAATTAACAAATAATAATTCTATGTGACAAATAAAGGCATAACAGGGAAACAAATTCACTCCAGAGGTATAATTTTTGGTGGAATTGCCCTAATGGTAAATTTAGTCGTACACAGAAACGAGCTGCTAAACAAGGACGCAAATAAATAAAGTTATCCATTTTCGACACGTATGTTAATAGTGTTCTTAGCTATGGGGCTGAAATCTTGGGTGTTCATTCTGGTCAAGATATCGAACAAAATTCATATTCAATTTTGTAAAAAAAAAAAAATATTGGGGTACATAAAAGAACTTGTAATGAGTTTGTATATAGCGAATTAGGACGGTCCCCTTTACAGATTACAAGAAAATTTAACATCTTCAAATATTGGATTAAGATGCGAAATTCGAATAATTGTAATTCTCAGAGCTGGTTTACATTATATGAGATCTAACACATGTTAATAATAATATTTATAATATAATTAAGGAAAGAATGCGCGACACATTTAAACAGCTTTGTACAGCCGAATAACGGCAACACCAATATCTGTTAAATTAATTTAAATTACAAATGTAGCTTCGAAAACCCATAGACAATCAGCATTTGAGGGAAATAAACATTAGAATACGTGCTAACAAACTAAATATAGATTCCGGCCGATATAGAGGTATTGATAGACAAGAACGACTATGTAAATGTTGCAATAATAATGAGATACAAGATGAGTATCATTTTGTTATTCAGTGTTCAATATACAATGTTTTAAGAACAAAGTTCATATAGGTTTACTATTATAAACATCCTAGTGTTTTTAAACTTGTTCAGCTTATATCTACAGAAAATAACAAAACACTCAATAACCTTGGAAATGTTTTTATTAAGAGCAAATAAAATCAGGGATCAACTAATATTATAACAACTTGTCCGTTAGTCTGTCTCAATCGGTTCTTATAAAAAAGTATCTTAAATGTATCGGTATATTTATTTTATATATTTACATAACGTGTTATATAATAATAATGATAATAATGATAATAATAATAATAATAATAATAATAAAAATCTTAAAATATATACCCACATAACGTGCTATATAGTTTACATATATATTTTTTCTCATTATTGATATTTATTATTATTTTATTTTATTACATTTTAGTTTAGTTTAGTTTAGTTTAGTTTATTTATTTATTTATTTATTTATTTATTTATTTATTTATTTATTATGATTTTATTATTGTTAGGGTTTTTTTAGGTTTTTTTTTTTTTAGGTTTTTATCTTTTTTAAAAGATTTATGTTGTATGTGCGTCTTTAGTTTCCTTACGCACGTGATGTGTTTATATTTAATATTTTCCATATTACTACCCACATAATTATTTAGCATGCATATATGTAGGGTTTATTTTAGATATGTATTGATTTTTCATGCCTGTATGTGTTTTAGATAGTGCTATAGCGCTCCCCACCATTATCAGCTATTGTAAATATGTCTTTATTATATTTTGCTGTTTTCATTATAAAGCTTATAAGCTGTATAACTTAAAGCAATGAAGAACTTGAACTTGATTTGTGTTTGGCGGCAATTGTCTGATAGCGGCTCCTCCGTCTAGACGCAGTAAGAACTCGTACCGGTGCCATTAACATCACAGGTATTGCGATGCATTTCGTACCAATCTGAAGCGTCATGGCCTCTCCTAATATTAGTATATGTTTAATGGTATGGACAAAATGTGGGCACTTGTGTCATTAGCATGTAGTGGATTATGACTCGTGTCATCATATTGCTAGGGAAAATTATTTTCCATCTAAAATAATAAAATTGGCAAATCCCGTAGTCCGAAAGAAATGGAAATTATCTCTTGGTATCCAATATGTTGTCGTCTGCTTGTCGTTCATTTGTGAGGTTTTTCTTTAAAGGTAGTGAAATTTTCCATTGACAGTAAAGTTCAGACAAGTAAGTATCTAGATACAAAACTTTACAAACCCCTGAAGCTATTAAGTTTACTATAGTTCGTTCCATCCTTCTACAAAAGTGTCTTTTTTAATAATGTCAGTTCGGTTTGACGTAAGAAGACAAGTAAAAGTGTTTTGGAAATAAAAAAATAAATACTATTTTTGTGTCCAATTTACAAAACAATCGGCTGAGAAATAAATAGCATGTAGTAAATTTCATATTATGTAAAAAAGCGTACCCTGTGGAACCGACTAAGAGTCGTTTTAGTTTATTCCTTAAAATTACCGATATCGGGCCTACTTGACTCGTAGAAATTAACTTAAATTGGAGGAAGGTGATTAACATGCGGTGTGTGTCACACGTACCAGATCAACAAGGCCAAATCATTTAATGTCTATGACTTTTAAGGCCCCTATTGTTAGAATTTGTTTTCAATATATTCGATCTGCAAAAGGTATGCTACTTATTTGTGACTCGACTGTAGTGGCCAGTAGATAAATAATCCATTGGTAACAATTGTAAATAATTGTATAAATTCTGTTAATTAAGAATAAATTCATTAGAAAATTGATATTATGCAATCTATTCACTTGTATGAACGTAATACTGTATTGACATCCAAGTTTTAGCGATGGAAGGAAGGAAATGTTTTATTTAACGACGCACTCAACACTATCAACGGTTATATGGCGTCGGACATATGGTTAAGGACCACACAGTTATTGAGAGAGGAAACCCGCTGTCGCAATTTCATGGGCTACTCTTTTCGATTAGCAGCAAGGGATCTTTTATATGCACCATCCCACAGACAGGATAACACATACCACGGCCTTTGAGATACCAGTCGTGGTGCACTGGCTGAAGCGAAAAATAGCCCAATGGGTCCACCGACAGGGATCGATCCCAGACCTACCGCGCATCAAGCGAATGCTTTACCACTTGGCTACGTCCCGCCCGCTTTTAGCGATGGGTGTTGGTAAAACGCGGACTGGACCGGAACGCTGGACAAACTGATTTTTTTCCTATAAAAAAATATTAAACAAAGTGTTCGTCCACTGCATATTTCAGAAATATATATTTTATCATGTAGTTGGGTTTGTTTAAATTGAAAATGTCGAACCGGGCATGCGCGGAAATGTTACTTTTCCAAATGCTAAACGAAGTTAGAAACTACTAGATCTAACCTTTCCTGTATAAGAAGTTAGCTTTATCATAAAGAAAAGTTAAAATCATAATGAAAATGTATTACCAAGTTGTAGTCAAATATCGGAAAATTACATTACGTATGCTTTCATTTCCAATAAAGGCTATTTAAATTTTATTTTTTTAAATATTGGAAATCCTGCATTAAAATATTTCTTTTGTTAAAAGGAAAGAGTTAACTCTTTTGAATAATGACGCAGTTCGTATGATTTATTTCTTGAATAGTGACATAATTTGTTTGATTTGCTGTGGAACATATGCACTAAAACAAAATAGAATAACATCACGTTATAAGTCGACCTCGTTTTCTGAAAATATTTGGAACCTTTAACGTAGAGTTTTGCAGCGCTCGTGTAAAAGCAAAAGTAGGATTACAACATTTTACTCGTTATTGGAAATAAAAATATACGGAAAATAGATTTTGAGCCTTAATATAAGCACGAAAAATAAACTAATGAATTAATACATCTTTAATTTAATATTTAAACAAAATTAAAATTGTGTGTCTTAATTTAGTGTATTTTTGAAACTGTCTGACCGGCCGTAACTTACCAATACAGAAACACACAATTATTCTAATAGGCCTTTAATAGATGTAGGCTGGAGACCCCCCCCCCCCCCCCCCCGAAAAAACACATTTAAGGAAATGTAATTTCATACTTTTGCTAACAAGAAGTGGTAGTGTCAAGAATAATAGTGTTTCAAGGATACAGTCTTGAATGTCATTGGTGTTACGTGTTTGTCATTGGTGTTACGTGTTTGTCATTGGTGTTACGCACGGATATTTCAGCTGTCATTTCTCAAGAAACTTTATTTTAGAAATTTAAATTGTTTATTTAGGAAAGCATACCTTCTACCTTTATGACTTTAATGAAATTTATTTTGAAGGACTCCATAGTTTTAAATAATTAAAACTGCCACAGTGTATAATTTAAGTCACATCCAGAATATTCGTGTGGAAATGTACAATTACACCCTTGGATAGTTTTTAATACTGAAGTTATCGGGAACGGGAACGGGAAACTATTTTTACGTGCCCATATCCACAAGGGTTCAGGCACGCGCACCCCGGATCTAGCCTCTGACTTCGCCAGTGACTACTTCCGGGGCGGGGGGCTGAAGTTATCCCATGTGTGTTATTACGGACACCCAAATAACACATCTATGTGCTCTTGATCACTATAAACCAATTGGATCACACTGCTGATCTATCTCACTTGTCCGGTAACACCAATGACATAATGAGCT
>NC_054705.1:10457015-10497015 GCF_016097555.1 Gigantopelta aegis
GTTTACGGGGAGCATACCCCCATATTGACGCCCAAAACATCCCAACTCCCACGATGTCCTAATTGTAATACCTTACATTAGTAGAAAGTGATCTGTTATATGCACCATTCCACAGACTGGATAGCACATATCAAGACATTTGATATACCAGTCGTGATGTGTGTGTGTGTGTGTGTGTGTGTGTGTGTGTGTGTGTGTTAATCTGAATTCAGAAGTTAGAGGGCGATCACCCTATAACTAAAACGTAATATCCAGTTTGTTCTGTCTGATCCCATTCCCTTTTAAAAGCAGAATCCGCATGGCGGTTTTTCAATCTGTATCTCTTATTCTTTTTTTTAAATGCGTTATGGTTTGCTTTTTGGTTTTATTACTGGATGGTTGGAAGGGTAATCCGCTAGTTTCGGTTAATTTTTCTTTGCAAAACTAACTTCAGACAGACATTAGGAAACTGTGTGTCTAGGCATAAAAACCAATATTTTATTTCGTCGAAATATTTCGTCTTGGACTACAAAACCCCTATTAATTATAACGCACGTGCAGCCACCACACAATACAACACACAACACAACACAACACAACACAATACAATTCAATATAATACAAATAAATACTGTGTTTATTGCAACGTTTGTATCTTGGCAAATCAAAAGGGTAAATGTTGCCAGTAAAACAAAAACATACAGAAACTAGTTATACCTAGAGCAGAAATGAAACATGATGATAACATTATTGCAGTTAACAACTCTAGCCACTGGTTAAAATATACAATGCAAATGCATTATATTCACTTTCACAAGGTACACCCACACACCACGCATATCTGCATTTCAATCGTAATACAATATTATATATATAATATATATTTTTATCATATAATATCTTACATTTTCAGTGCAATCAAAGTATGTGATATTTTTCAGATCACATACTTTAAGAATTTGATAACTTTGCAAATTATATGTAAATTAGTCGAGGTCTCGGCATTAGGTTTATTGACATTTAAGCAAACGTACTTAGGTGACACTCCATCAAATAAAAACATTTCAATGGCAATTTGACACTGAAAGCTGTCCAGCGTTCACAAACCAAAACATGTTATCATAACTTTATTTTGATGTAAGGACATCCAAAATGACGTCATTCGAGTATCCAGAAATACACCGCGCCACATATTCTTACGTCATTTGAATATCTAGTAATGGCGGACTGGAATTAAAGTTGCGTGTACAGTTTACAAAAACACGTTGTATTAAGCTTGAGCTTATATGCTAAAGATATTATTACCCTCGTGTATTTCGGTATCGTCAATATCATATATTAGGAATAAAAATAATGTATTATAAGAGGCTCGCATAATACAACTTTTATTCCTAATATATGATATTGACGATACCGAAAAACATTCTGGTAATAACCTCTATATATTTATGCCACAATAATTCTACAACAGATACTAATAGTAGAAAGGCTCCAGCTGTTTAGACCGTTTAAATGATCTGATAACCATCGTATTTAAGCACTATTATATTAACTGTCTCCTAAACGAACTTGGGGTTGATAATTCGAGTAGTGCTGCATATAAGACCACTATGTTATCTGAATAAGAAATATGCTAAACACACGAATTTGTCCTTCGGACATTTGGCTTGAGCTTAAAATCCGAAAACATGTCCACTCCTCTTATATATTGGACTGCAATACGTCATAAGAATCCATACAAGGAGAAATGCATGGCGGTGTTCAGCAAATACACCACCAATCCTTGTCCAAAGACTGACCATTATCCTGACCACTATCAAGGATAACCTTTTTAGATATTGCCAAAAAGTCACCGAGACAAGTGGTATTAATCACATGTGGATTCTCAAGTGTTCCAAAGATTTACTTGAAATCATTGACTCTCAATCCAGATTAAGTTCACTAATATTAAAACATTTGATTTTTGAACATTATGCACAACAATCTCTCATGACAAACTGAAGGAAAAACTTCATTCCGTAATCAGCGAAACATCTATTACGTTGAACGCAAATACATGTTCATTGTAATATTCCACGGATCTGGACAATTTATAAAGATCGAGAGTGAAGCCAGACTAAAGTATACTCATGCAGAGATATAACGTATAACTTTACTCTTCGCTATATCGATGATATTATATCATTCAATAATAGCAGGATTGCATATTACCTTCCATTGACTTACTCATGTGTGTTTGGAAGAAAAGAAACACCTGAAGGTATTAAATTAGTTTCAAACTTGGTCTATGCATAGAGGTTCAAAGAGACACAGGTCTCTAACATAGAGATTCAAAGAGACACAGGTCTCTAACATATAGATTCAAAGAGACACAGGTCTCTGAACTAAGCTGTATGAAAAAGGTGATGACTTCAACTTTGCAAAAATCAGTTATCCCCTTATGTCGAGCAATATACCTTCTGCTCCAGCTTTTGGTGCATACATATAACAACTTCTAAGATACCTTAGACCATGTTTATTGTTTGTATATACGAAACAACGCCATATCATTCTGGCACAGAAGTTGTTCCATCAGGGTTATGATGTCTAGGGACCTCAAAGGGCATCCAATAAGGTTTATGGTGGACATTTGAAGGCTATATCTATTAATGACGATGCATCACTAACTAAAACTATTGCTGATGTTATTCCATATTTTGAACTTATGCATACGTTTTCATATCTTTGGTAAAACTCATTCACATTTTGTTTATTTTTGCAGAGTTTTAGATGAAGTGACGAACTTAAATTTTGGTCTGTCTGTCACGAATTATTTAGCACATAACAGAAATATTGTATATTGTTAGTTAAGTATGTTTAGTACCTATGGAAAATGACATAATGCGAATGTATATTATCTCCCCTTCATGTAAAATACTCGAAGTTCATTGGTTATTTAGCCTGTGACAAAACCCTGGTACCCCGCGTGGTCGGACTCAAATCTCTTATACCCCACCATTAATATCGGACTGTTGTTACTGTATTAATGTGCCATGCACAAATTCGACTATTACCAACGTAAATAAAACATGGCTGTCAAACGATTTACCAACTACTCGGAACATTATGAAATTGATGAAAAGCGAGCCTTTTATTCTGGCGAAGCATTGTAATAATACAGATAATGTTGAATTTGAATGACGTCCGCATTCCAATGACGTCACTTTGCATCTCCTTACAATAACACTAAACTGGGTACATGACGTTGCTATTGATTTTTTTTTAAACATTATTAATGCACCTGGATGTGTTCGAAGTCAGTATTGCTATTAAACATGTCGGCAAGATAAATTCGTTGTAGAAGCATCACGCGGGGTTTATGATTTTTTTTATACCCTCTGTATACCCGAGCCGAAGGCATACATCAGGTATAAAAATCCATAAATCCCTCGTGATGCTTCTACAACTTATGTTGTATTGTTGTTGCTAGTTTTGGTTACACACGGTTGTTAACACACGTACGTGTCTTAACAATTCCAAGACATACGACTGGCTACTCCTAAGTGATACCCTATGCCACCACTGCCATACCGCAAATGAAAAACCACACGATGGAAATCGATTACACTGTGACGTACAGTTAATCTGACAATCATGGGTCTGTGACGCGGAAGTCAGCTACAAGTGCAATGGCTGTAAACAACATTTAGCCGAAAAAGATGTAAAATTTGCTATACCCCCCCCCCCCCCCCCCCCTGATTTTTGAGGATATGTAAGAAATACAACAATACATTCGTGTCCGTTAAATACCATTTATCTCACAACTCGTAGTTTAAAAACGTATCAAACTCGCTTTCTCTTGTTTGATATATATAGAATACTAAACGTGCTTGCCTGTCATACCATTTTTATGAAACGAGTGAACAGTTTTGGTATCTGACGTGCAAAAGCTAGTCAGATACCAACACTGTTCACGATTTTTATAAAAATGGTATGACAGGCAAGCTAAGTTAGTATTTTATTTATTACAAACCAACTGCAAACAAGCCACATCGCAGAAGAATTGGGTCAACATGTGATCTACGTCACACGTAAACATAAACGACGTCATAGTGAGCAACGCGACGTCATCAATGTACACTTTAGATTTTGGCGCGAAGCTTGCATTAACAATTGTTAGTTAATGTTTTTAAATTCACAATAATGACTGAATTGTAGATCAGACCAGCAAAGATTGAGCTGAGTGAATGGGATTGACCAGATGTGATGCTGGCATTTTATGTATAGGGCCGTAAACAAAAGTAGCATGTCGACGACATCGATTTGTCTTTGTACACAGTGGGTCCAAATATAACGGCCATTCCATTCATGGACGTATTTCGTAATGGTACACTTTTAAATACACTATTTTGTACAAACTCGGTTAGATACGTTAATAGTCTCTGAACAAAACATTTTCAACACACTGTGCGTGGCCAAACGAGTGGGATTTTCGCTCGGTTGTAAATCCGTTCGTTTGAAATGGACTACAATGAAGGGTTGATCATTTGGGTGAAGCTACTGAATTTTCCTATTCCAACCAGTGATTCGTGAACGGCATATCATATGAAATAGTATGAAATATGGTGTGTAAATATGTATGTTTTAATGTTTATTACACACCAGTGTAAGATATTACTCATGTCATAACAATTACTCAATATCTAACTAGTGTAATATTGGTACGCGAAGGGTAATGTTTTAATTTGAATGACGTCGATATTGGTAAATGTGTCCGCATGCCTTTAAATGGTGTAAACAGAGCTCCAGGTGTGGTATATCAAAGGATCTTTTTATGTGCCGTCCTTTCTGTGGGAATGGCATATAAAAGCCACTTTGCTGCTAATGAAAAAATGTGACAGGTTTCCTCTCGAGACTACGTGTCAAAATCAGAGGTGTCGTTAAACAAAAACACAATTTGACTGATTTAAGCAAATGTAACAAAGGACATGGCATCTCTGGACATTTTGGGCTTCAACCCCCCCCCCCCCCCACACACACACACACACCCCGAACCCCCTAGAAACTTTGCTTTGCGCCTTTCATTTGTCAGCCACTACCCCCCCCCCCCCGCCCCATTGTATATTTGCTTCCATCGTGCCCGTCTGTTGGTGTTGTCTTTATAATAGGTTTCATCTCCGTTCATCCGTACGTCCGTCCATCCTACCGTCTGTCCAGAATACCTTGTGGTATTGAGCTGAAATTTTGTATATAGCTTTATCATGTACTGTTACAGATCTATTTTGACTTTCATGGCGATTTGTGTCGGGACCTATACTATTAATTGTGTTGGAATGTAGCCCGGGCCATTATATAGTCTGAAATGCGATAGTTCAGTTGTTTCTATACTATTAATTGTGTTTGAATGTGGCCCGGGCCATTATATAGTCTGAGATGCGATAGTTCAGTTGTTTCTATACTATTAATTGTGTTTGAATGTGGCAATTAATTGTGTTGGAATGTAGCCCGGGCCATTATATAGTCTGAAATGCGATAGTTCAGTTGTTTCTATACTATTAATTGTGTTTGAATGTGGCCCGGGCCATTATATAGTCTGACATGCGATAGTTCAGTTGTTTCTATACTATTAATTGTGTTTGAATGTGGCCCGGGCCATTATATAGTCTGAGATGCGATAGTTCAGTTGTTTCTATACTATTAATTGTGTTTGAATGTGGCCCGGGCCATTATATAGTCTGAGATGCGATAGTTCAGTTGTTTCTATACTATTAATTGTGTTTGAATGTGGCCCGGGCCGTTATATAGTCTGAGATGCGATAGTTCAGTTGTTTCTATACTATTAATTGTGTTTGAATGTGGCCCGGGCCGTTATATAGTCTGAGATGCGATAGTTCAGTTGTTTCTATACTATTAATTGTGTTTGAATGTGGCCCGGGCCGTTATATAGTCTGAGATGCGATATAGTTGTTTCTATTCATTGTGTTGGAATGTGGCCCAGGCCATTATATAGTCTGAAATGCGATATTTCTATACTATTAATTGTGTTGGAATGTGGCCCGGGCCATTATATAGTCTGAAATGCGATAGTTCAGTTGTTTCTATACTATTAATTGTGTTTGAATGTGGCCCGGGCCATTATATAGTCTGAGATGCGATAGTTCAGTTGTTTCTATACTATTAATTGTGTTTGAATGTGGCCCGGGCCATTATATAGTCTGAGATGCGATAGTTCAGTTGTTTCTATACTATTAATTGTGTTGGAATGTGGCCCGGGCCATTATATAGTCTGAAATGCGATAGTTCAGTTGTTTCTATACTATTAATTGTGTTTGAATGTGGCCCGGGCCATTATATAGTCTGAGATGCGATAGTTCAGTTGTTTCTATACTATTAATTGTGTTTGAATGTGGCCCGGGCCATTATATAGTCTGAAATGCGATAGTTCAGTTGTTTCTATACTATTAATTGTGTTTGAATGTGGCCCGGGCCGTTATATAGTCTGAGATGCGATAGTTCAGTTGTTTCTATACTATTAATTGTGTTGAATGTGGCCCGGGCCATTATATAGTCTGAGATGCGATAGTTCAGTTGTTTCTATACTATTAATTGTGTTTGAATGTGGCCCGGGCCGTTATATAGTCTGAGATGCGATAGTTCAGTTGTTTCTATACTATTAATTGTGTTTGAATGTGGCCCGGGCCGTTATATAGTCTGAGATGCGATAGTTCAGTTGTTTCTATACTATTAATTGTGTTTGAATGTGGCCCGGGCCGTTATATAGTCTGAAATGCGATAGTTCAGTTGTTTCTATACTATTAATTGTGTATGAATGTGGCCCGGGGCCGTTATGTAGTCTGAGATGCGATAGTTCAGTTGTTTCTATACTATTAATTGTGTTTGAATGTGGCCCGGGCCGTTATATAGTCTGAGATGCGATAGTTCAGTTGTTTCTATACTATTAATTGTGTTTGAATGTGGCCCGGGCCGTTATATAGTCTGAGATGCGATAGTTCAGTTGTTTCTATACTATTAATTGTGTTTGAATGTGGCCCGGGGCCGTTATATAGTCTGAGATGCGATATATAGTCTGAGATGCGATAGTTCAGTTGTTTCTATATTAATTGTGTGAATTAATTGTGTTGGAATGTGGCCCGGGCCGTTATATAGTCTGAGATGCGATAGTTCAGTTGTTTCTATACTATTAATTGTGTTTGAATGTGGCCCGGGCCGTTATATAGTCTGAGATGCGATAGTTCAGTTGTTTCTATACTATTAATTGTGTTTGAATGTGGCCCGGGCCGTTATATAGTCTGAGATGCGATAGTTCAGTTGTTTCTATACTATTAATTGTGTTTGAATGTGGCCCGGGCCGTTATATAGTCTGAGATGCGATAGTTCAGTTGTTTCTATACTATTAATTGTGTTTGAATGTGGCCCGGGGCCGTTATATAGTCTGAGATGCGATAGTTCAGTTGTTTCTATACTATTAATTGTGTTTGAATGTGGCCCGGGCCGTTATATAGTCTGAGATGCGATAGTTCAGTTGTTTCTATACTATTAATTGTGTTTGAATGTGGCCCGGCCGTTATATAGTCTGACATGCGATAGTTCAGTTGTTTCTATACTATTAATTGTGTATGAATGTGGCCTGGGGCCGTTATGTAGTCTGAGATGCGATAGTTCAGTTGTTTCTATACTATTAATTGTGTTTGAATGTGGCCCGGGGCCGTTATATAGTCAGAGATGCGATAGTTCAGTTGCTTCTATACTATTAATTGTGTTTGAATTTGGCCCGGACATTGATATAGTCTTGTGTTCAATGCGATAGTTCAGACATTGTTTCTATACTATTAATTGTGTTTGAATGTGGCCCGGGCCGTTATATAGTCTGAGATGCGATAGTTCAGTTGTTTCTATACTATTAATTGTGTTTGAATGTGGCCCGGGCCGTTATATAGTCTGAGATGCGATAGTTCAGTTGTTTCTATACTATTAATTGTGTTTGAATGTGGCCCGGGCCATTATATAGTCTGAAATGCGATAGTTCAGTTGTTTCTATACTATTAATTGTGTTTGAATGTGGTGCCCCGTTATATAATCTGAAATGCGATAGGCCGTTATATAGTCTGAGATGCGATAGTTCATGTTGTTTCGATAGTTCAGTTGTTTCTATACTATTAATTGTGTTTGAATGTGGCCCGGGCCGTTATATAGTCTGACCCTTTAATGCGATAGTTCAGTTGTTTCTATACTATTAATTGTGTTTGAATGTGGCCCGGGCCATTATATAGTCTGAGATGCGATAGTTCAGTTGTTTCTATACAAAATTAATTGTGTTACTGAATGTGGCCCGGGCCATTATATAGTCTGGATAGTCTGAAAATGGCCCCTGATATATGTCAAGCTGGGGCGACTTAACATAGTTGTTTCTATACATATTAATGTTGTGTTTGAATGTGGCCCGGGCCATTATATAGTCTGATAATGCACCCATAAGTTTAGCAGTAAAAACGCTTCAGTTGTTTCTATACTAATTAATTGTGTTTGAATGTGGCCCGGGCCATTATATAGTCTGAGATGCGATAGTTCAGTTGTTTCTATACTATTAATTGTGTTTGAATGTGGCCCGGGCCGTTATATAGTCTGATGAAATGCGATAGTTCAGTTGTTTCTATACTATTAATTGTGTTTGAATGTGGCCCGGGCCATTATATAGTCTGACTTATATGCGATAGTTCAGTTGTTTCTATACTATTAATTGTGTTTGAATGTGGCCCGGGCCGTTATATAGTCTGAGATGCGATAGTTCAGTTGTTTCTATACTATTAATTTGTGTTTGAATGTAGTTCAGTTGTTTCTATACTATTAATTGTGTATGAATGTGGCCCGGGGCCGTTATGTAGTCTGAGATGCGATAGTTCAGTTGTTTCTATACTATTAATTGTGTTTGAATGTGGCCCGGGCCGTTATATAGTCTGAAATGCGATAGTTCAGTTGTTTCTATACTATTAATTGTGTATGAATGTGGCCCGGGCCGTTATATAGTCTGAGATGCGATAGCTTAGTTGTTTCTATACTGTTAATTGTGTTGGAATGTGGCCCAGGCCATTATATAGTCTGAAATGCGATATTTCTATACTATTAATTGTGTTGGAATGTGGCCCGGGCCATTATATAGTCTGACATGCGATAGTTCAGTTGTTTCTATACAATTAATTGTGTTGGAATGTAGCCCGGGCCATTATATAGTCTGAGATGCGATAGTTCAGTTGTTTCTATACTATTAATTGTGTTGAATGTGGCCCGGGCCATTATATAGTCTGACATGCGATAGTTCAGTTGTTTCTATACAATTAATTGTGTTGGAATGTGGCCCGGGCCATTATATAGTCTGAAATGCGATAGTTCAGTTGTTTCTATACTATTAATTGTGTTTGAATGTGGCCCGGGCCATTATATAGTCTGAGATGCGATAGTTCAGTTGTTTCTATACTATTAATTGTGTTGGAATGTGGCCCGGGCCATTATATAGTCTGAAATGCGATAGTTCAGTTGTTTCTATACTATTAATTGTGTTTGAATGTGGCCCGGGCCATTATATAGTCTGAGATGCGATAGTTCAGTTGTTTCTATACTATTAATTGTGTTGGAATGTAGCCCGGGCCATTATATAGTCTGAAATGCGATAGTTCAGTTGTTTCTATACTATTAATTGTGTTTGAATGTGGCCCGGGCCATTATATAGTCTGACATGCGATAGTTCAGTTGTTTCTATACTATTAATTGTGTTTGAATGTGGCCCGGGCCATTATATAGTCTGACATGCGATAGTTCAGTTGTTTCTATACTATTAATTGTGTTTGAATGTGGCCCGGCCATTATATAGTCTGAGATGCGATAGTTCAGTTGTTTCTATATTAATTGTGTTTGAATGTGGCCCGGGCCGTTATATAGTCTGAGATGCGATAGTTCAGTTGTTTCTATACTATTAATTGTGTTTGAATGTGGCCCGGGCCGTTATATAGTCTGAGATGCGATATGCGATAGCTCAGTTGTTTCTATACTGTTAATTGTGTTGGAATGTGGCCCAGGCCATTATATAGTCTGAAATGCGATATTTCTATACTATTAATTGTGTTGGAATGTGGCCCGGGCCATTATATAGTCTGACATGCGATAGTTCAGTTGTTTCTATACTATTAATTGTGTTTGAATGTGGCCCGGGCCGTTATATAGTCTGAGATGCGATAGTTCAGTTGTTTCTATACAATTAATTGTGTTGGAATGTAGCCCGGGCCATTATATAGTCTGAAATGCGATAGTTCAGTTGTTTCTATACTATTAATTGTGTTTGAATGTGGCCCGGGCCATTATATAGTCTGAGATGCGATAGTTCAGTTGTTTCTATACTATTAATTGTGTTTGAATGTGGCCCGGGCCATTATATAGTCTGAGATGCGATAGTTCAGTTGTTTCTATACTATTAATTGTGTTTGAATGTGGCCCGGGCCATTATATAGTCTGAGATGCGATAGTTCAGTTGTTTCTATACTATTAATTGTGTTGGAATGTGGCCCGGGCCATTATATAGTCTGAAATGCGATAGTTCAGTTGTTTCTATACTATTAATTGTGTTTGAATGTGGCCCGGGCCATTATATAGTCTGAAATGCGATATTTCTCTTTTACTTTTACTCTACCTCTTTCTATATATATATATATATATATATATATATATATATATATATATATATATATATATATATATATATATATATATATATATATATATGTATGTATATATATATACTGCACAAAAAAACGTTAACTTTCAAATTTCACTTCTGACCCCAATCGTCCTTCAAGATCTTTGGTGGTCATAAAACATGTGTGTATATATGTATATATATATATATATATATATATATATATATATATATATATATATATATATATATATATATATATATATATCATATTCTTTTTTTTTCTCTAGGTAAACGACTTAGAAAGTTCCACATTGACGTTCACAAATGCCGTAACCTCGATTATTGTATATCGTGTGTGTGTGTGTGTGTGTGTGTGTGTGTGTGTGTGTGTGTGTGTGTGACGTTATAAAAAAAACGTCAAAGCCCAAACACGATCATAGAATGAAGAAAGTGACATTAACCATGTGTGATATCCTATCCTATTCTTTTTTGTTCTAGGTAATCGAACTAGAAATTTCCACATTGACGTTCACAAGGGTAACATTTCTGCGCTACAGTTAGTCGGCTTGTGTCATTACCAAAGTGAACCCCTCAAGTCTGGGATGGCCAAGAGTTTCCGCTGCCCCTATGAGCTGATAGGTCATTTCGTCCGACTGTGGATTGACTATGGCAACGTCGCCCTGAGCGTGTGTGAAATCGAGGTGTATGGTGCAAGGTATAGGCAATGTATGTGGTAAGAGGGTTACACACCAAGCTTAGTTACACCATGTAGGCGCGGGATGTAGGCCAGTGGTAAAGCGCTCGTTTGATGCGCGGTCGGCCTAGGATCGATTCCCGTTGTGGGCCCATTTGGGTTATTTCTCGTTGCAGCCAGTGAACCACGACTAGTATATCAAATGTGAAAATTACCAAATGCTTGACATCCACTAGCCGAGGATTAATAAATCAATGTGTTCTATGGATGTCGTTCAACCAAAAAAAGAACTTTAATGACCCCTTGCAATTCAATACAATTTCTATTGTCTATGTCTATATATTCTGTGAAAAATACAACACTGTCGAGAGGGTCATATGAATACAAATTTTAGGGAGTGCTCTCAACTGACAAGTACCGTGTCAAAAATCAACATAGGTGTAAACATTCAACACCGCCTCGTGTTGCTGTTATACGAGTGTTGCTATACCACCTGCACAGTTGTTATCACTAGTGATGTTCTAATCATCGGTTATAATCGAGTATTAATCGGTTTATCTCTACCGATGTGATGATTGATTACAAAAGTCCATAATCGATTGTGTGGGAAAATACTAAACGTACTTGTGTCTCGAGTTTAGATGTTGAAATTGATATTATAAATATATTTGGGTTGGTGTTTGTTTTCAGGTGAACAAATAGAAAAAACTATAATAAATAGTTATTAAAGGTAAAATTAGCCATTTGTAGGGTCTATCCTGGAGAACACAACAACAAACAGGTGCATGATTCTTTTAATTCTAATCCTTCTTTATGCTCATATAATTCTACCCGATTGTGTAATGGAAAGTTCATCGGTTGGTGCAAACCGAATATAACCGATGATCGATGGTGAAATTCCAACCGATTCCCAAAACTAGTTATCAGTCAGTACCACATACAGCAATTAACTTCAAATGAGGTTTTCAAAACACTTCAGAGGTCAACCTACGTGTAATCATCAAAGAAAGATTTCAAGAAGCCAATCAAGAAATGTTAGTATTTGTTTTATGAGCTGTGTTTCTCTTTGATTAGCGGGAAGCCAGACCAACATGCGTCGCAGGATCGAACCACCTCGGTGGATCCATTCAACTAATTTGATTTCTTCTTTTTTCCAACCAGAGCGCCACAACTGGTCAAAGTCCATGGCATATCCTTTCCTGTCTGTGGGATGGCGCATATAAAAGAGTTTTGACATTCAATAGCTGATAATTAATCAATCAATCAATGTTCTCTAGTGGTGTCGTTAACAAACTAACATTTACTCTTTCTTCATTTGTCAGATCCGCGTGACGGGCAATGGGCGTTAAACATGCCGGCCTCACAATCAACAAGGCTCGCAAACGTTTCTAACGCCTCTAACGCCTCTAACGCCGTGGACGGTAACTACAACAACACCTTCTCTGCTGGCTCGTGCTCACACACCGAGTACGGCGACATGAAGCCGTGGTGGCAAGTGGATCTCTTACAGATGTTGATCGTCACCAGCGTCAAACTGTACAATCGTGGAGATTTGGGTGGTATGTACTGCGAATTTTAAAGCGACATACACGAGTTTTTAAACACTTATGCTAAGATTAGACTATCACCTGTCATTGCGAATTTTAAGGCGACATACACGAGTTTTTAAACACTTATGCTAGGATCAGACTATCACCTGTCATTGCGAATTTTAAAGCGACATACACGAGTTTTTAAACACTTATACTAGGATCAGACAGTCGCCTGCCATTGCGAATTTTAAAGCGACATACACGAGTTGTTAAACACTTATACTAGTATCAGACTATCACCTGTCATTGCGCATTTTAAAGCGACATACACGAGGTTTTAAACACTTATGCTAGGATCAGACTATGACCTGTCATTGCGAATTTTAAAGCGACATACACGAGTTTTTAAACACTTATACTAGTATCAGACTATCACCTGTCATTGCGAATTTTAAAGCGACATACCCGAGTTTTTAAACACTTATGCTAGGATCAGACTGTCAACTGTCATTACGAATTTACCGGTTGAAACTAGGGTCTGTAAGTCTAAATAGTTTTCTTACAGAAGTAAGGGATGTTTTATTTAACAACATTCATTTCATTTCATTTATTATCGTGCTTATATCCAAGTAAGTTTTAAGCACGCTGTCCTGGGCACACACCTCAGCTATCTGGGCTGTATGTCCAGGGCAGTGGGTTAGTGTTTAGAGTGATGACGTGGGTGTAGTGACCCATTGCGTTGTCAAAACTTGCTCTGGGTGAGAGTCGGTACCGGGATATGAAACCCATGGCCTTTTTTATATGCAATATCCCACAAACAGGGTAGCACATACCACGTGGTGCCCAGACTGGAACGACAAATACCCCAATGGATCGACCCCAGACCAACCGCGCGCATCACTGAAGCTCTACCACTACGTCTTGTCTCACATATATACTATAAATACACACATAATGTTCTACTTATCTAGGCGCTTACATCCATACACACACTCACATGCAGTGAGAGAGAGAGAGAGAGAGAGAGAGAGAGAGAGAGAGAGAGAGAGAGAGAGAGAGAGAGAGAGAGAGAGAGAGAGAGAGAGAGGCATACGCACATATTATTATACTTATCTAGGCGTTTACATTTATACATCCATACACAAAAATAGTTTTAAAAATTATAATTATTTTATCCTAGAGGATCGACTCCACGACTTCCAGATTGACGTGTTGGCACACGCAAACGACACAGATCCCCAGAAATGCAACGAGCAGACAGGGTCTCCAATGGGGCACTCTTTCAAGTATAAATGTCTCCAGCACCTTCTAGGACGCATCGTTCGCGTCACAAAAACGATCGTTAACGGAAACCTCGACGTACTGTCGCTGTGTGAAGTCGAGGTGTACGGCAACAAACTGGGTACCATGTGCTAGTATCAGACTGTCAACTGACAGGATGAAGTTGGCCAACTCAAGGGTTGCGTTGTAATAATTTCCCCAACGGCCATCTTACGACGAGTGCGCTCAGATTAACAACTAATCGGTCGTAGAAGTCGTATATATACGATGGAAATCGAGTTGTAAGAGTGCTAAGACTAGTGACTGGATGGATGTAGAGGTTGTAAGACCAGAAAGTTGGCCAACTTGGTCGTGACCGTTGGTAGTCAGACACTAGCATCACATATGCTGACCATATCCTGGAAATATCTTGGAAATAGTTTACAGAAATGACATAGACACTTTTTTTTCTTTTTCTGTTTTTTTTTTAAAATTAATTGTAAATGTAACCAATTATTTTACAGGATCGTAAAACGTTTCATTGTAATTATTTCCGTTTGATCCAACAGTTTGGTACATCTGTTCGAGTTTGCTGTTATTACCTTTACGTTCACTGGAGCATGGGACACACACACACACAATCATTAGCCAACTGTGTGAATCGGCGAAGGCGTTCTCACAGTTAGCAGATAATTCTGTTGTTGTTCATACCCAAATGAACATAAAAGAAATAATACACAATGCATACAATTAAATCTGAAACACACTAAAAGTTCATATTTTATATTGAATAGTTTTTTGTTCTGAAACAATAACGCTCAGTAAGACAAAATACCACTATAAAGTGACGTCATCGAATATGAAGTTCCTTGACAACGTTATGTTTACGTTCATAGAGAAATGAACAAACTGGCGTTGCTAGTAATGCTGGACCGATGGGGTGACGTTAAATTGTAATACATGTAACGGAAATTTAACAGTCCTATGTCAAAGTTGAAACTACTCATTAATCGACCCCTCGCATAATCTTTCCCTAATTAACTCAAGAATAATCATTTTAAAAGTACTGCACTGGGGTTTCCCAAATAATGTGTGGCCAAATACAGCATGGTCACCGTCGTTGTTTCGTTTGTCAGCTGACCGCAAATAATTATTTAAAAAAAACCTTAGTGTGTTGAATGTGTGCGCATTAAGCAGTAAATGAATGAATGAATGGATGTTTAACGACACCCCAGCACGAAAAATACATCGGCTATTGAGTGTCAAACTATGGTAATGCAAACAAATAAAATGATGATCAACATCAATATAAAAATTCAAGATTGAAATAAAAACAGAGTGTAAAGAAATGTGCAAAAATACAAATATCACAGACAGATACTGAGTTTTATTCAAAATGTCAATTTGTGCTGTATTGACCATTCTCAAAGCGAATGTTACACCCCTGCACCACGATGAGGTTACAGCACGCGCAGGGGTATTAAGCAGTGACGTAACTGTGACACATTCTGAAGATACTCCGCTGAAATTAAATACAACACTCCTCTATTAAATGAAATTATTTTGTTATGATTTTTATAGGCATATAGCTGAATGTATAGACTGTATGTTTCTAAGCACAACACCGCCAATATTCCCACTTTGACATAGCGTCTTTAATTATTACAAAATATATTTTTCTGTTTACATCTTTATATTTATACACAGTTTCAGATCAGCCAGTGCACCACGACTGGCATATCAAAGGCCGTGGTATGTGTTATCCTGTCTGTGGGTGCATATGAAATATCCCTTGCTACTAATAGACAAAATGACGCGGGTATGTCAAAATTACCAAACAATGCGCTCTAGAGGTGTAGTTAAACAAAACAAACAAACAAACAGTTTCAGATCCTGAATACCTGAAGAGTCGGGACAATATTGCTCTGTTCTACCAGCAGTGGCAGTCCGCGGGTCCGGACACCGGGGCCAGAGCCGTGGACGGCAATATGGTTAACAACGCTGCCGCCGGCTCGTGTTCCATGGCAACCCGCGATGATCGAGGTAGTACCTGGTGGAAGGTCCATTTCGGCTGGTTGTATATCGAAGCCGTCTTGATCGTCTTCCGAGTTGACTGTTGTGGTGCGTATATATTTACCACCGTTCGGCGCAATTGTGGCGTAGCGGGGGGGCGGGGGGGGGGGCGGGGGGTGGGGCGGGGGTGTATGGGGGGTGGGGGTGGGGTGGAGCAAGTGTGTTTGCCCTACCATATGGGTTGGCTCTCCCCATATTTCTAATATGAAAACTCCTGTGCGCATATGCCAGTGTTTCGCCCTGGATGTTTTGTTTTTCTATTTAATTTTTTTGTTGATTTTTTTAGTTTGTTTGAGTTTAAGGTGGGCGGAATTTGGGAATACGAATTTAGTAGCTAGTTATAGACATAGCAAGGGGTTTACAAAAAAATAAACATAAAATTTTGAACCAGGGCCAAAAGGATGGATTTAACGTCCAAACAGCCCACCAAAAAGGAGGTTCCTGTCCTAAGAGAGGTTTGGCGGAACTCATGGCGAAATGTTGGGGTGATCGGCCCGGGATGATCGGGAGAAGTGGGGCAGGTCGAGTAGCACTCCCCCCAGATGTAAGAACCGACCCTGCCGGTACTTGTCTCTTTCTTGAGCCGCCGGAGTCTGGTCACAACACCCCCCCCCACCACCCCCTATTTCACTGCTGATTCTTTTCTTTGCGACTTTTTTTAAAACTGTGGGCGTGGGGGCGTGATTAAGCTTATTCGGTTGAGTGCTTTGCTCGTTGAGGTGCTTGCAAATAATCGCAGTTAAAATCGAACAACTTGTCCCCAATCGATCTCATTTCATTTGATTTAGCTTGATCGTTTCAATCAGTGCACCACGACCGTGGTATATCAAAGGCGCGTTGGTATGGTTTACCATGTCTGTGGCGATGCCTGTCTGTGGGATGGTGCATATAAAAGATCCCTTGCTCTACTAACGGGAAAATGTAGATGGTTTCCTCTCTAGGGACTATATAAATCAAAATTAACAAAGTTTGACAACGAAACAGCCGATGATTAAATAAACCAATGCGGTCCATTACAGTGTTGTCGTTTAAACAAAAGAAACTTTTTCTTTCTGTAGAGAAAATCAAGCTTCCCACTCTGGAAGTGTGGGTGTGCGATGAGGAGGTGTTGTGTTGGTGGCAGACAGCAGAAGAGAAGCGGTATGAGAAAGAAAGCGCCGCGGTCGGTTACCCTTGCCATCCCAACACGCTGGGGCGCCAGTACGTCACCATTAAGATAAGAAAGGAGCGGGAACACCTCCCCATGACATCCTCTCGTTGTGTGAAGTAGAGAGGTGTATGGATCCAGAAAAAAAGTATAACCCTCATCTTCTCTCCTCGCTCCCCTCCTCTCTCCCACTCTTCTTTCCCTCTTCTTCTCTCCTCTCCCTCTTACTCTCTCTCTCTCTCTCTCTCTCTCTCCCCTCCATGCTTCTTTCCCCCCTCTCCCTCTCCTCCCCTTCTTCTCTCTCCTCCCTCTCGCTCCTCTCCCTCGACCTTCTCTATCGCCTCTTCCCTTCTTCCTCCTCCCCCTCTCCTTCAACCTCTCTCTATCACCTTCTCTCTTCTCTCTCTTCTCTCTCTCTCTCTCTCTTCTCTCCACTATCTCCTCCCAATTCCCTCCATTACCCTTGCATCTCTTCTCCTCTTCCTCTCTCTCTCTATCTCTCTCCCCCTCTTCTCTCCCTCCTCTCTCTCCCTCTCTATCCTCTCTTCTCTCACCCCTCATCCCCCCTTCTCTCTCTCTCTCTCCTCTCTCTACTCTATCTCCAGCTCTCTATCTCTCCTCTATTTCGCTCTCTAGATATCTCCCTCTCTACCTCTCTTCGCTCATTCTCCCTCCTCTCTCTCCTTCTCCCCTAATCTGCTCTCCCCCTCTCCCTCCCTTACCCCTCTCTTTCCGTCCCCTTCTCTATCTCTCTCTCATCTCTCTCTCTCTCTCTCTCGCTCTCGCCCCCGCTCACTCTAGCTCCTCTCGCTCCACTCGCTCCCTCCCACTCTCTCTCTCACTCACTCAATCTTTCTCTCTCTCTCCTCTCTCTCTCTCTCTCCCTCTCTCTCCTATCTCTTCTCTCTTCTCATCTCTAGCTCTCTCCCCCTCTCTGTGTCTCTCCTCTTATCTCTCTCTCTTCCATCTCTCTCTCTCTCTCTCTGTCTGTCTCTCTCTCTCTCTTCTCTCTCTCTATCTCTCTCTTCTCCTATCTCCCTCCTTTCCCCTCTCCCTCTATCTTCTCTCTCGCTCTCGCCTCGCCTCACTCGCTTCCCTCCCACTCCCTCCCTCCCTCCCCCTCTCTCTCCCTCTCCATCTGAGATCGAGTGCGCAAGTCAAACTTCGGGGGTATGCTCCCCCGTAAATTAAGAAAACTAAATATCCTCAAATGCTATTTCCTGCATTCTACAAGTAAAATGCATCCCTACCTTAAGATTTACTACCAGTAATATTTTTTGTTTATTCAGAATTATTGGAGGGGCTAGAGAACAATACCCAGCCCAACCCCCTCCCCCCCCACCACCCCCTACTCCGCCGTGCGTGTGAATAATAGATTATATACTCTTCAAAAGAAGTAGGGTAACCTGAAATATTAATGTTAATATCATCTTTTAGACCGAACATATGTTTTGACCACAGACATCCTAGTAGAGAACGTTCAACACAATGAAACACTTTCCACAAATCGTCACATTACCCACAGACGTGAATGATGTAGGAACCGTCATAACTGGGGTATTCGTCGCTTGTAACGTGTCATGTTTTCAGATGAGTCCCTATTGGCTGCCCGCTCAAAAACTGGTGTTTAATTAGTAGGTTTAATTTTATATTATATATAATTATATAAAAGTTTTGGATATACACCAAATAAAATTTATTTATTTTTGTAAAGTGTCCCCATAAGTATTTTATATTTTGAATAAATATCAAAATTGCCCGTTAAATTTCTGGCCCGGAGCAGACCCCTGGCTATCCAGGACTCGGCCCCGGGGCAGACATGCTTGAAGCTCTAGTGGCATATAAGCATGTAAAAATTTACAACCAACCAACCAACCTATTCACTTTGGACTTCCTTGACAGGCGTGGCCGGATCTGGCACGGCAACGTCACAATGCGATTTCATTACAGATTTGGCGGTGGATCGGTTATGGTGTGAGGTTGTGTCGCTATGACTGACAGAATCCCCCTCTATATTGTGCAAGGAAGTGTCACTGGGCAGTACTATCGGGACAACATACTGACACCTTTTGCCGTCCCGTCTACTGGACGTGTGGGTCGTAGTTTTGTTTTTTCGAACGACAATGCCCGTGCTCACCGTGCACGAATCTTCAATGCTCACCTTCAGCGGCACAACATCTATCGAATGCCATGGCCAGTAATGAGCCACCCAAAACCAGTCCCACCAAAGGAACACGTCTGGGAATGATAGGGAGACGTGGCGTCATCGGCAAAGACGCTGATGGACGTTAGCGGAATTGGTCAGGCGCTGCAACGGGGGGGGAACTACTGGGTCAAGACTTCATCAAATGGCGCAATTGGGGGAGACCATCGTGGCAGTATGCCTCGTCGATGGAATATGAATGGTTAACACATCGTGGCGGTATCACCCCACTACTTATAAAAATATAAAAAAAACGTCAAATTTTAAATTTCACTTTGGAAATCCAATTGACGTCCCTTCAAGATCTTGGTGGTCATAAAACTAACCTACTGTAATACTGAACTATAACACGGTTGTATGTTTGCCCAATTAATTCAGTATTATCATATAACCATTCCCCCTAGCTAATATACCTTACAATTTGGCAATTGTAAATTTATTATTAGGTTCCCCTACTGTTTTTGGAAGAGGTATATATGCAAGATATACACGTTATGGCAGAACTGGGGTTGAGTCGGTTGAGGAGGAGGAATTGGCCCCAGTTTGGATGCTTGTTTCTTCTGGGAGATAAAAACTGAGGGCACTTGGCGCGGAAAGCGAGAGGTATTGTATCTTGATTCGAGTGGCAGGCAGGTTGGACAGCCGCCACGATGCCCCCTCAGGCTACGGACGGGGAGCTTCTCGAACAGGTATTCGGAGAGAACGGTGTGTCCGATAATCAGGGGGCATATTACTTCACGCTCGTTGTCGACATACAAGCATATCTGTATGTTGGAGAGGGTCGAGTACAAACACCGCCAGTAGGACACAGTAAGTAGTGTGTGAGGCTAGTCGTCAAACTATCAAGTTATCACCAGGTAGTTGGCCAATTCGACAGGTGCGTTGTGGGTGTGTGTGTGGGTATGTGTGTGTGTGTGATATATATAGATTATATATATATGAGAGATGAGAGCGAAGGAGAGAGGGATGAGCAAGGAAGAGAGAGAGAAGAGAGCGAGATCCGGAGAGGAGCGGAGATAGCTGAGAGATTGAGAGGAGGAGGAGGAGAGGGGGAGAGAGGAGGAAGGAGAAGAGCGGAGACGGGGAGGATGAGACCCACAAGGGGAGGAAGTGAAAAGGAGTGGAAAATGTAATCAGGAGGAAGGAGAAGGACGAAGAAGGGGGGAGTCGAGTAGAGAGAGGGGATAGGCGAGAGGGGAGGGAGGGGAAGAGGAGGGGGATGGACGAAGGGATGAAGGAGGCGAGGGAGAGGGAGCGAGTAGGGGGGAGGGAGAGGGAGAGGAAGGAAGAGAGAGGGGACAAGGGAGCGGAACCGGGAGTGGGGAAGCGAGAGGGATGGTAAGGGGGGATGGAGGGGGCAAACAGAGGAGCTAAGAAGAATGGGGAGGAGAGGATGGGGGAGAGGAGAGACAGACAGACAGGGAGGGAGGGAGAGACAGGGACAGAGAACGAGAGAGATAGAGAGAGAGAGAGAGAGAGAGAGAGAGAGAGAGAGAGAGAGAGAGAGAGAGAGAGAGAGAGAGAGAGAGAGAGAGAGAGATGGATTTTAGCGTTGTAACGTACTAGCACAGAGGATAAACATATCATGTCATTGCTGGCACCAATTCGCCCAGCCCACAACGATAACTGTCCGGCCAACTAGACCTTGTTAAAAAGAACGCTTAGCTAATATTAATCTGTGGAAACCTGGCACTGGCAAGTACGTATAAATATATCAATATATTTATAGTGTATGTCGCTGTATTGGGACATAGCTCATGATTAGTGATAAAATCCTCGCCTGATGTGCGGTCGATTGGGATCGATCCCAGGCGATGAATCTATTGGGTTATTTCTCGTCCCAGCCAGTGCACCACGACTGATATATCAAAGAGCATGGCATGTGCTATTATTTCTGTGGCATAGGGTATTTAAAGTACCCCTTGCAACTAATGTGGAAAACGTACAGGGTTTCTTCCCTAAGACTATATGTCAAAATTACCAAATATTTAACATCCAATTGCCGACCATTATCCGCGTGCTCTAGTGGTGTTCTTAAACAAAACAAACCGGACTGAATTAAGTTCATAAACAATATCTTTTTTATTAATTAACATGGCATTAGTGTCATCAGCAGTGCGTACCACTATGGGGGGGGGGGGAGGTGGGGGGGTGGGGGTGGGGGACTGGACGTAGCCCAGTGGTATAGCGTCCGCCTGATTCACGGTAGGTTTAGGATCGATCACCGCCAGTGGGCCCATTGAGCTATTCCTTGCTCTAGCCAGTGCACAACAACTGGTATACCAAAGGCTGTGGTAAGTCTTATCCTGTTTGTGGGGTGGTGTATATAAAAAAAAATTCTTGCTCTCAATGCAAGAATGTAGCGGATTTCCTCTCTGAGACTATATATCAAAATGACTAATAACCGACGATTATCAACTTGCTCTACTGGTGTTGTTAAACAAAACAAACCTTACTGTATTAAATCCATATGTCTGATGAATTAACATAACATTAATGTCATCAGCAATTCCACTATTAGATAAGTAAAAGAATATAGACACCACAAACAATGTCACACACGACGTGAACTGACATAACGCACATTTCAGCACATGCGTTAGTATAAAGCTAGAGATTTTAAAGGGACATTTCTGAGTTTGCTGCAATTCTTAAGATGTTATCGACTAACAGAGACTTTTTAACGATTGTAATTAAAAATCAAATATATTTTCCTGCATAAAATATTAGTGGCTGTATATTAACTATGTTTCTGATCGTTCTAATATTTGTACTGGGTTAAATTTCGTTTTATTTCTTAAAATAAATGTTTTCGTACGTACGAAATTATTTGAAGACGAAATCTACTTTGGGCTTGTTACAAATATTAAGACGACCAGAAACACATTGAATATACAGTCACTGATATTCTAAAGAAGAAAACATATTAATATGTAAGTTTAATCGTAGAAATATTTTATTAGTCGGAAACATCTTACAATGCAGCAAACTCGGGAATGTCCCTTTAAAGAAAATCATTTGACTGAAATGCCAAAATATAATTGGCGAATACATACTTAAATAGGGTAAATAAATTGAAGATTGGCGAATAGTTTGGCGAATACATCAATGTGCTTTAGTGGTGTTGTTATACGTACGTATGCATGTGCATGTATACGGATTCAATCATGCATTTTATATCTACAATGTTTTAGGGGCTGGATCTAGTTCAGTCGCCAGAGCGCTTGTCTGCATCTCAGAGGATCTATTCTCTGATTGGGTTTTATCCCGTTCCAACCAGTGTCCCACGACTGGTATATCAAAGACCGTGATAATGGAAAGCAAAAATAATGTGTCGGGCTTCCTCTAAGACCACGTGTCAAAATTACCAAAACAGCCAATAAATTAATAAATGGGTGTGCTCTAGTGGTGTCCTTAAACAAAACAAACTCTCTCTCTTTTTTCTTGTAGAGTTTACATTGGGCAAGGTGGATATTTGGTTAGTTAACCCGCTGGTGAAATTCACCAACAGCAAGGCATGTAAAACCGGCTATGGATATACTGATGCCGGTCAATATGTGAAGGTCGAGTGCAAAGACTATAGACCGGACCTCCTCGCCAGTCGAGTTCTGTTCAAAAATACTTTAAGAGGACAGCCGATGTTAATCTGTGAGGTAGAAGTTTACGGAGTATTCGGTTACTTTGTATAACGCTTTTGTTGTGAAGATATTCATAGAAATATTTAAGAAAGAATAAAGTTCTAAAGTATTTTTAAAATGTCCGAGTTTGGTTTTCTGATACGTGTGTGTGCGGGGGGGGGGGGGGGGGGGGGGGGGGGGGGGGGGGAGGGGGGCGAGATGTAGCCCAGTGGTAAAGCGCTCCCTCGGTTCGTGGGCGGTCTGGGATCGAACCCCGTCGGTGGGCCCACTGCGCTATTTTTTCGTTCCAGGCAGTGTACCACGACTGGTATATCAAATGCCGTGGTATGTGCTATCATATCTGTGCGATGGTGCATATAAAAAGATTCCTTGCTATTAATGGACACATGTAGCGGGTTTCCTTCGTTAGACTGTGTAAACATTATATATAAATCAATGTGCTCAAGTGGTGTTGTTAAACAAAACAAACTTCATTTTCTTGTGAAGATGTTGTTGGAAATATATAAAATATTCAAGAAAAAACATAAAGAAATACATTTTAAAATGCCCGAGTTTGGTTTTCTGACGGCAGGTTTGCAGCACGTCAGATAAAACATAGAAAAGAGGGCATCTTAATTTTGGAGGAGTTTTCTACCTCATATGGGGCGGGATTCAGCTCAGTTGGTTGAGTGCTCGCTTGAGAAGCGTGCGTGGAAAGATCGAACCACCTCGATTGATCCAGTGCATCACAGCCTGGTCAAAGACCGTGGTATGTGCTTTCCTGCATATAAAAGATCCCTTGCTATTTAAGAGAAAATGTAGCGGGTTTCCTCTGATGAGGTTTCAGATTTGCTATATGGTTGACATTCAGTAGCCGATGATTAGTTAACCAGTGTGTAACAAACAAACTTCATACCTCATATATGAGATGGATTTCCAATGTCAACTGCCAGTTTGGTATACAGTTTGTCATGAATGATATATCATGTATGCAATTGCGAGGAACAATCAAAACATTCGTAGAACTAGGTATTACTTGTAATGACAATCCAAATGTGTCTGCATTTCAATGCAGTTGGTCCATTTATTCTTCAAGCTACTAATCCCAGCAGAAGAGAAGTCTTGAGCCTTCTGGCTGGCCCATCAACAATCCTTGTCTTACAGCTTTCAGACTTTCGCCATTTTCAACCTGGGTACCATGGAGGGGGAGTGGTGGGGGCTTTCAAATTCCGGAACAAATAATAATCAGTTGTGGCCATGTGTGACCTATGGAGTGAAAGCTGCTCGAAGCCACACTTATGGATAGCAACTTCAGCAATCTGAACTGGAACTATAGAGTGAAAGCTGCTGGAAGCCTCATTTATGATAGCAGCTTCACCAATCTGAACTGGAGCTATAGAGTGAAAGCTGCTGAGAGCCTCATTTATGAAAAGCAGATTTACCTATATAATGAAAGCTATAGCTATAGAATGAAAGATGCTGGAAGCCTCATTTATAGATACCAGCTTCAGCAATCAGAACTGGAGCTATAAAGTGAAAGCTGCTGGAAGCTTCATTTATGGATACCAGCTTGACCAATCTGAACTGGAGACAGAGTGAAAGCTGCTGGGAGCCTCATTTATGGATAGTAGTTTCACCTATCTGAACTGGAGCTATAGAGTGAAAGCTGCTGGAAGCCTCATTTATGATAGCAGCTTCACCAATCTGAACTGCAGCTATAGAATGAAAGATGCTGGAAGCCTCATTTATAGATACCAGCTTCAGCAATCAGAACTGGAGCTATAGAGTGAAAGCTGCTGGAAGCTTCATTTATAGATACCAGCTTCAGCAGTCAGAACTGGAGCTATAGAGTGAAAACTGCTGGAAGCTTCATTTATGGATAGCAGCTTCACCTATCTGAACTGGAGCTATAGAGTGAAAGCTGCTGGAAGCTTCATTGATGGATAGCAGCTTCACCTATCTGAACTGGAGCTATAGAGTGAAAGCTGCTGGAAGTCTCATTTATGGATACCAGCTTTACCAATCTGAACTGGATACAGAGTGAAAGCTGCTGGAAGCTTCATTTATGGATAACAGCTTCACCAATCTGAACTAGAGCTATAGAGTGAAAGCTGCTGGAAGCCTCATTTATGGATAGCAGCTTCACCAATCTGAACTGGAGACTGAGTGAAAGCTGCTGGGAGCCTCATTTATGGATAGCAACTTCACCTATCTGAACTGGAGCTATAGAGTGAAAGCTGCTGGAAGCTTCATTGATGGATAGCAACTTCACCTATCTGAACTGGAGCTATAGAGTGAAAGCTGCTGGAAACCTCATTTATGGATAACAGCTTCAGCAATCTGAACTGGAGCTTCATAGTGAAAGCTGCTGGAAGCCTCATTTATGGATAGCAGCTTCACCAGTCCTAACTGGAGAGAGAATGAAAGTAAAAGTAAAGTAAAGTTTGTTTTATTTAACGACGCCACTACAGCACATTGATTTTTTATGTTATCATCGGATACTGGACGTCAAACATATGGTCATTCTGACAGGTTTTTTTAGAGAAAACCCGCTGTCGCCACATAGGCTACTCTTTTACGACAGGCAGCAAGGGATCTTTTATTTGCGCTTCCCACAGGCAGGGTAGCACAAACGATGGCCTCTGTTGAACCAGTTATGAATCACTGGTCGGTGCAAGTGGTTTACACCTACCCATTGAGCCTTGCGGAACACTCACTCAGGGTTTGGAGTCGATATCTGGATTAAAACTCCCATGCCTTGACTGGGATCCGAACCCAGTACCTACCAATCCGTAGACCGATGGCCTAACCACGACGCCACCGAAGCCGGTAGAGAGAGTGAAAGCTGTTGGAAGCCTCATTATGGATACCAGCTTCACCAATCTGAAATGGAGGTATAGTGACAGCTGCCGGAAGCGTCATTTATGGATAGAAGGTTCACCAATCTGAAGTGGATCTATACAGTGAATGCTGCTGGAAGCGTCATTTATGGATAGCATGGTCACCATTCTAAACTGGAGCTATAGAGCGAAAGGTGCTGGACGCGTCATTTATGGACAACGGGTTCATCAACCTGAACTGGAGCTATAGAGTGAAAGCTGCTAGAAGGTTCGTTTATAGATGGAAGATTGGGTAATCATGGACTGATCCACTGAAGCATTGCCAAGTAGCAGGACACTAGCTGTCAACACACCTCTCTTTTTTCTTTTCTTGTTTTCTAGATTACTTGTATCAAGTTTGTCATCAAATTCGCATAACAGTTACTGGTGCTAGTGGGTCTCGAAGGCGTGCTGTCAATCATCACAACTTCTTTGGCATCCCAGAAAAGAGAACTTTTCCAAAAACTTGCCTTCACAAAGGATGGTCTTCCAGACCTTGGATCATCTTCACAGCTTTTTTTTTTCCTCGCTTCAATTCCGCAGACCATTCTCCATTGAGGAAAAAGTGGAAGATCCATCATCATATACACCACCCATACATTTATGTATTACTCATATGGTTAAAAATAGCTTGATATATATCAAAGTAATATGTCCTTCTAGAACGTGAAGTGGGACGTAACACTTTGACGTCACACGATGACGTCATCGATTGGCGCACTACCGCCTTACAGGAACGAGTCAGGTTTCTACGTTTTGATATCGTGGTTATTTGGCGAGGTTTAGATAACGGTGTAACAGGTCAGCTTCCATTTCGCATCATATTTATGTCCCTCGTGAAATAATGTCCATTGTCACACGCTAAAGCATGTGACAACTGAACATTATTTCACGCGAGATATAAACATGATACGAAATGGAAGCTCGTTTAATATCCCATAATTATGACCTATCTGGTGAACCTCTAGATTTGTCGTACAAATGTTGTACGTACCACCAGGTGGGTATTAGTTACTAAATGACGTTAATCTGGTAAGTGACGGCATCTTATTTTACCTTATATACAAATTAGCATATTGGCTCCACCTACATCGATGTAGCTTTAAAATACATTGTTCAGGGAAGATTCAGGCAGAAGGTACAATGATAATAAAAAAATCATTTCTGCTGCAATTTGTTCTAGGCCAAACCATATGTTGTTGGAAATAATGTCAGATTTGACATTATTTAAAGGTGGGTAATAAATAAAATACCATTTCCTGCCGAATGACTAGTATATCAAATGGCATGGTATGTGCTGTCTTGCGTAATAAAGTATATATAAGAGATCCCGTGGGTTATATTTACTATCATGTATAAAACTAATTTCAACACGTGTGTATGTGTGTGTGTCTGCTCGCTGACGCTGACGTTCACTGTATTACATTATTCTTTTAACTTCTCGCTCTAGCCAGTGCACCACGACTGGCATATCAAAGGCCGTGGTATGTGCTATCGTGTCTATGGAATTGTGTATATAAAACATCCCTTGCTGCTAATCGAAAAGAGTAGCCCATGAAGTGGCGACAGCGGGTGTCTTCTCCCAATATCTGTGTTGTCCTTAACCATATGTCCGACGCCATATAACCGTAAATAACAACTGTATAACAAATAAAAGTGTATTTATTTATTTATTGCCAATGAATAATAGTATATGCACAAATAATCCATGTCACATATTGCTACCAACCACAGACTCAGCTGATTTTACTCCGTAAATATTTGAACTGTCTTATTTGGTGTCATGCAACCTATACCAGCAAAGAGTATTGTGACCCCTTCTCATAAAGATGGCAGTCACGGTGTGTGACGTCATAAGGTGTTAACTCCCGAATCAATAACAAGCCATTCGAAGCGTGTGTTTTAAAGATAACAATCAAACGACCGAGAGAAGACATGCATCCTTAAACAAAGTTACAATATACTCTCATAAAAATACATTTAATAACTAATGGACTGGTCAGTATGACGGAATGTCCAGCACTCTTGGTAGTTTCTGGAATTCCTCCATTTAAAACAGTACACCACATCGGTGACCATATGATATCTTCATTTTTGTCATAATATATAATAAAAGCTTACACAAGCATCAATAATTGGAAAACTGTTTTCTTCTGGAGTTAATTTTTGCCAAGTTGGTGTATTTGGGTGTATCTGTGGAGAGACGACCGAAGCACGGGGTGTCCATCAATCTAGATATTTTCTGGATTTCCTCCATTTCTCGCAGCTCACCACACCATCGACATATCAAAATGAAAGAAGGATCAACACATGATACTCCATCTTATGCCGATGTTCATTTTTCTGCCAATAGTTTCCACTGGATCTGGGCACAGACGACGTAGCACAGCACTCTAGATTCTTACGGAAATTCCTCCATTTCCTACGGCACATCATCAACCATAGTGACACAAAAACGTATCAACTGTCTTCTACTGGTATTTATTTTTGTCACATCATTATGTTTGAGAGAATCTGGAGATAAACGGTTGTAGAACTGGTTGTCCAGCACTTTCGGTACATCCTGAAGTTCCTCCATTTCACACTGCGCACCACATTCTGTTTCAATGTATTGATTAAGACGTTGAAATCAGACTTGTGCTGACAGGCGCGTGTGCTGAGGGGGTTTAGGGGTTGATCACACACACACACACACACACACACACACACACACAGAGAGAGAGAGAGAGAGAGAGAGAGAGAGAGAGAGAGAGAGAGAGAGAGAGAGAGAGAGAGAGAGAGAGAGAGAGAGAGAGAGAGAGAGAGAGAGAGAGACATACCCACACACATTCTTGATCCTTTTATAAGCTTCCCTCGCCACAGTCTAGACCCCTCGACAGTGCATACATTCGTCACACGCGTCTGGCTGATGTTCATATGTTTGAGTGAATGTGGAGACAGACAGCCATAGCACGTGGTGTCCAGCACACCCGTTAAAGCCTTGAAATTCCTTCATTTCCCATAGCGCACCACATAATCGAAGATTTGCATCAAGACAATTAATATTTTCATCATGTAAAAAAATCGCCTCGTGCTAAATGTGCATTTTCGTGACGCCGATGTGTTTGATGTAATCTGGAGATATAACGGCCGTATAATTGGGGGTCCAGCACTCTCGTTACATCTTGAAATTCCATATTTCCCAGCGCGCACCGCATACTCGAAAATTTACACTAAGACAATTCATGCTATCAACACGTAGAAAACCGTCTCGTGCTAATGTTCATTTTTGTGACGCCGATGTGTTTAAGGGGATCTGGAGACAGACAGCCGTAGCACGGGGTGTCCAGAAATCGATTTAGTTCCTGGAATTCCTCCATTTCCCACTGCGCCTCGTCCAGCATATCCTGGTGTTTCTCGCAGCTCCTGCTCAGTTTGAGCTGTGAGATGTCTCGTCTGATCCCCAGAAGCTGTCTCGCCAGCGACTGGTCCTGTCGCCTCAGCTCGATCTGGAATGGAAAGTTAAAAATGCAATCTCGAGTGATTATATTTATCCATTTCAACGTATTTTCGTGCTTATACCAAATTAAGGTTCAAGCATGCTGTCACGGGCACACACCGCAGCTATCTGGGTTGTCTTTCCAGGAAGGAAGGAAATCACTCAACACATTTTATTTACGGTTATATGGCGTCTATATGAATATGTATTTTATGTATGTATTGTATTGTATGTGTGTATGTGTGTGTGTGTGTGTGTGTTTGTGTGTGTGTGTGTGTGTGTGTGTGTGTGTGTGTGTGTGTGCATATGTGTATGTATGTATGTACTGATGTATTGGTGTACGTATGTATGTATGTATGTATGTATGTATGTATGTATGTATATATATATATATATATATATATATATATATATATATATATATATCTTTGTTTGTTTGTTTGTTTATTTATTTATGTGAAATACTTATACGTTTGCCATCTTGTCAAAATATATCTAAAATTGTATTATGTACCTCATGTGCCGTGGTTTACGGCCTGAGAGTAAATAAAGTTCTGTTCTGTTCTGTCGGACATATGCTTAAGGACCACACATATATTAACAGAGGAAACCCGCTGTCGCCACTTCATGGGCTACACTTTTCGATTAGCAGCAAGGGATCTTTTAAATGCACTATCCCACAGACATGATAGTACATACCACGGCCTTTGTTACACCAGTTGTGGAGCACTGTCTGGAACGAGAAATATCCCAATGGGCCCACCGACGGGAATTTCAGGACAGTGGGCTACTTGTTAGTGTTTAGTGAGAGAGAGAGAAAAGGGAGTAGCGGTCTTTCTCCTACCAATCGAGTCGCTTAAACTCGCTGTGGGCGGAAGCCTGTACCTGGCTGCGAACCCAGTGCCTACCAGCCTTATGTTCGATGGCTTAATCATGACACCACAGAGGCCGGTGAGTGATTACATAATCGGCATCGGTGGTGCCATGATTATGCCATGAGACTTAAGGCTGGAAGGGTGTCACGGGGATTCTATAATACCCGTAACTGAATAGAACACGATTATGAAAATATCTCTCCTAACTGTATATCTATTAGATCTCTCTGTAACAGGCTGTTAAACCCTAGTATGGCTCGTCTCTAGGTATGATCAGAGATACGATCTTATATAAAGTATATATTATTGTAGCACGTTTAGCTCACTAGAAACACAACAAAACACAATACACTTTGGAATCTGTATTATCCTACGCTGACAAATGTACAGCCGTAGTAGTTAATTAATAACAGCAATAATAACAACCCAGAACTGATCACTTAATTAGTTAATTTCTAGGTGTCTAGTTACACAATATTCGAATCACTTCACCGTTACATCACACCCACACGTGTGATAATTGAGAAACGCTTCCAGGAGAAGTTAATTAATAAAGGAATTACAACACCATTCCTAACTGGTTAATTTTTAATTATCCCTTACTACTCGTTCAGTAACGTGTGATAATTTAGGAACGCTTCTTGGGGAACTTAATTAATAAAGGAATTACAGCTCTATTCCTAACGGGTTAATTTTTAATTAACCCTTAACTACTCTTTCAGTAATCTTGCAACACAGAATTAATACTGGTACCTATCACAATAAAGACAATAACCTACAGTTTACCTAGGTCGTCTAGGATGACTGGCTAAGCTTTATATTACCAAATACTCGTATAATGTTAGAACAAAAAGTTTACGATTTACTTCGTCAGATGACCGAAGACACTGTCTAAAGAATATTGGTATAATACAGTATCAAAATATTTAAAGTCACATCAATCACATCAAGGTTATACACAGAGCAGAAATAAAAATATTTACCAAAGTCAGGCCGCACTACCAACGGACTACGTTCCCTGGGAGCCGTCCTTTTCGTTCTCCTCGATATCTCTAAAACACTAGCTATTTATTATAAATCAGGATTTTACCTAGGGGTACAAGGCGGTACCTCACGTATCATCTCATATTCTACTAGAGTCGGTATATTTCTCTCTGATCGTCAGTCTGGCTGTCGCCAACCGCGAGCAATCTCCTGGCCATAGACAGCACTACCGGAGATATTACGTAACTACTAGCCACATGGCCTCCGCATCTGGCTGGGTGTGTATTAGGTGTACCGATCGAGGACCGTCGCGCAGAAGTATTACGTAACAAGTTGCCCATCTGGGCTTAAGTGCAATGAAACTGCACACGGCCCTCTAACACAATTAAAATCGCCACAGGCGAAACAAATTTAAGAGCATGTACCGTCACAAAGGGTGAAACGGAAATTTAAAGCTGCAATCTCGGTGTAGTCATGGTCAAGCCATGAGACTTAAGGCTGGAAGGGTGAAACGGAAATTTAAAGCAGCAATCTCGGTGGTGTCATGGCTAAGCCAGAGACTTAAGGCTGGAAGGGTGAAACGGAAATTTAAAGCTGCAATCTCGCTGGTGTCATGGTTAAGCCAGAGACTTAAGGCTGGAAGCGTGAAACGGAAATTTAAAGCTGCAATCTCGCTGGTGTCATAGTTAAGCCAAAGACTTAAGGCTGGAAGGATGAAGCGGAAATTTAAGGCTGCAATCTCGGTGGTGGTATGGTTAAACCAGAGACTTAAGGCTGGAAGGGTGAAACGAAAATTTAAAGCAGCAATCTCGGTGGTGTCATGGCTAAGCCAGAGACTTAAGGCTGGAAGGGTGAAACGGAAATTTAAAGCTGCAATCTCGCTGGTGTCATGGTTAAGCCAGAGACTTAAGGCTGGAAGCGTGAAACGGAAATTTAAAGCTGCAATCTCGCTGGTGTCATAGTTAAGCCAAAGACTTAAGGCTGGAAGGATGAAGCGGAAATTTAAGGCTGCAATCTCGGTGGTGGTATGGTTAAACCAGAGACTTAAGGCTGGAAGGGTGAAACGAAAATTTAAAACTGCAATCTCAATTGCTTATAAAGATAAAGTTTGATTTGTTTTAACGACACCACTAGGACACATTAGTTTAAGCATCATCGGCTGTTGGATGTCAAACATTTTGGAATATAGTCTTAGAGAAAACCCGCTGAAAACAATCTCCATTAGTAACAAGGGCATACAGGACAGCACATACCACGGCATTTGAAAAACAAGTCATGAGGCACTAGTTGGAATGGAAAAAAGCCTTACCAGAGAATGGGATTACTGAAATGAAATGTAAAGGGACTGTCCTGAGTTTGCTGTATGTAATATGTTTTAGGGGGTTGGGTGTAGTCCAGTTGTATACAGCTTGCCTGATTCGGTGGGCCCATTGGGCTATTTCTTATTCCTTCCAGAGCCCCATGACTGGTTTACCAAAGGCCGTGGTGTGTGCTATATTGTGTGGGGGACGCTAGATGTAAAAGACCCCTGGTTGCTAACGGGAAAGACTAGCCCCTGCCATGGTGGAAACAGGTTTCTTCTCTCATTATATGTGTGGTCATGAACCATATATCCGACTCCATATAACCGTAATTAAAATGCGGTGAGAGCATTAATAAATAAAACTTCTTTTTTTTTTTTTTTACTTCCTTAACAGGTCTCTCTCTCTTTCCTTCTGTGTTGTCCCGTCCGGAAAGCTCTGGGTAAATAATTTTAAAATTAAGACTAATTAAAGTTGTATAATTTTTTAATTCATCAAACGAACAAAAAAAGTAAAAAAATAATAAAAAAGTTTCGCATACCAGTTCATTTTTAATCCAATCTAACGCTTGGTTTATTCTCTGTTTTCTTTCGGGTGTGAGCCTGTCGTCGGTGGTTTCCGTTGCTTCCACGGAAATGAAAGCGAGGCTGGGTTTGTCCACATACTGAGCCTTCCAGGCAACTACGCTAGCCCTTCTGGTTTTGAGATTTAACCTTGCTGTTGTCGCCTTGACCTGACTGAGGTCAGAATCGTCAATTTTCGATATCCTCCTAGACGGCTGCTCCACAATTTCCGGAATGACGTCATTAGCATCTTCGGATATTATCGGTAGATGTTGAGTCCCTGGAAAATCGAAACTATGGATGTGACATTCTTACATAGCAAAACAAAACACGAAAATCATATAACATTTTGATATCAAAATGAAATAGAGAAAAAAGACAGTGAAAATAAAAATTGCTAGAAGGAAGGAAATGTTTTATTTAACGCCGCACTCAACACATTTTATTTACGGTTATATGGCGTCAGACATATGGTTAAGGACCACAGGTATTGTCGCCCCTTCATTGGCTACTCTTTTCGATTGGCAGCACTATCCCATAGACAGGATAGCACATACCACGACCAGTTGTGGTGCACTGGCTGGAACGAGAAATAGCCCAATGGGTCCACCGACGGGGATCGATCCCAAACCGACCGCGCATCAAGCGATCGCTTTACCCCCCCACCCCCACACCACCCCCCACACCACCACCCCAAATAAATAAAAAAATTTAAAAATTGCTAGAAGATACAAGGTAAACATATTCAAAAACATGTTATAAAAATAGTAAGTGTCACAACTGTAGGGTTCAAGAACTCAAAACCAAGGTTCCCAGTTGTTGTTTTTTGTATATAAACAGATTTTGTAACATAGTGTGCATTTCTTTCGCTTATGGTATTATTACCATTAACAATATTATTGGCATAAAAAATGTAATTCAATCTATCTATCTATATATATATATATATATATATATATATATATATATATATATATATATATATATATATATATATATATATTAGCTTAAAAAAAAAAAAAAAATCCGTAAACACATATACTATTCATTCAGTAACCGGCATTGCCCAAGCAGTCATTGGTATTTTGACTGGTTGGTAACAAGTTCGAATCTTCGTGCTGGGGGGAGGGGAGGGGGGGGGGGGGGAGCGGAGGATGGATTTAGCTCAGTCGGTTGAGTACTCGCTTGAGGTGTTTGCGTCGCAGGATCGAACCACCTCGGGGGATCCATTCACCTGATTAGATTTTTTTTCTCGTTCCAGCCAGTGCACCACAACTGACAAAGATCGTGGTATGTGCTTTTCTGTATGTGTGGGAAAGTGCATATAAAAGATCCCTTGCTACATTAGAAAAAAGTAGCCGATGATTTATTTTAGTCAATATGCTCCAGTGGTGTCGTTAAACAAAATAAACAAACTATGTGTGGGCACAAGCAAGCAACTTAGTGGGCAGTTTTGCACAGGTGGATGATTAAATGGATGGACGGAAGGACGGACGGATGGGTGAGGACGGACGGACGGACGGATGGGTGTGGACGGATGGGTGAGGACGGACGGACGGATGGGTGAGGACGGACGGACGGACGGATGGGTGTGGACGGATGGGTGAGGACGGACGGACGGATGGGTGAGGCGGACGGACGGATGGGCGAGGACAGATGGTTGGATGGATGGAGGAATGGATTATATAATGGATGGGTGAAGGAAGGACGAAGAAGAAAAATCAAAAGTGTGGGTTTTTTTGGTTTTTTAAATGACACCATTAGAACACAGAGATCCCGAAAGATGAAGGAAGATGAAAGAATGAAGGGAACGGAACGGAACATGGGTCAGCTGTAATGAGATTGAGCATTAGTTGTTGCAAGTGATTTCTATTTATTGTTGTTTTATTTTGTTTGCTTTTTCTTGCTAATTTATTTGGGGGGGGGGGGGGGTTGTATTTCTTTGCTACTGTTTAATACGTCCTGCTAAATTATACACACATGATAATAAAACATGTGTCATGGGTATGTGACTACTCGAATGATACCATGACTCAGTGTGCGGTTTGTACTGTGTGTATTAAGGTTTGTTTGCTTTTGTTTAACGACACCATTAGAACACATTGATTAATCAATCATCGGCTACTGGATGTCAAACATTTGATAATTCTGACTGGTAGTCATCAGAGGAAACCCGCTATATGTTTGTTAATGCAGCAAGGGATCCTTTATATGCACTTTCCTACAGACAGGATAGCACATACCACGACATTTGATATACCAGTCGTGATGCACTGGCTGGAACGAGAAACAGCCCAATCGGTCCACCGACGGGGATCGACCACACACCGACCGGGCATCAAGCGAACGGTTTACCACTGGGCTACGTCCCGCCCATATACTGTGTGAAGTCAAAAGTACTGTAAATCTTTTCAATCAGTATTTAACACTTGCAAACTGCACCTGCGTGTTCGCTGTCGTATCTAGTAGAGTATGATTGTCACATTAAAAGAAAAAAGCGTCCGTTCGCGTACGAAACTAGTGTCCTCTCAAATTACATTCCCACAGTTCTTCAGTGTTGTCACAATAAACGATAGCAGTATCGCATAGTGTAATGACAGTTTATAATATACAGACAAACCCGCACTAAAGCGAACAACTATTTTAGACAAACAACTTGTTGAATAATTTAATATTGTGCAATCTTGTATTAAAAAATTAAGCCATTAACTATCTTAAGAAGCGACAGTTTAAAGCAGATCTCTATCTCTCCCTCCCCTTTCTCGCTCTCGCTCTGTCTCTGTCTCTGCCTCTCTCTGTCTCTCTGTCTGTCTGTATTTCTCTCTCTCTCTCTCTCTCTCTCTCTCTCTCTCTCTCTCTCTCTCTCTCTCTCTCTCTCTCTCTCTCTCTCTCTCTCTCTCTCTCTCTCTCTCTTTATGCATCTGTCTTCCTCTCTTCCCCTCAGTCTATCTTTCTGCCTGTCTCTCTCTTTGTTTGTCTCTGTCTCTATTTCTCTTCCTATCTCTTTCTTATCCCTCTTCTCTATCTTTGTTTATTTCATTGTTTCTCTTTATCCCTCCCCCTCCCTTCCCATCTCTGTCTCTGTCTGTCTGTCTCTCTGTCTCTGTCTCTGTCTCTCTCTCTCTCTCTCTCTCCTCTCTCTCTCTCTCTCTCTCTCTCTCTCTCTCTCTCTCTCTCTCTCTCTCTCTCTCTCTCTCTCTCTCTCTCTCTCTCTCTATCTATATAATATATATATATATAATATATATATATATATATATATATCTGTTGTGGACGATAGTAATAGCGTATATTTCACGTACCAGCCAGTACACCACGACTGACATATTAAAGGCTGTGCTATGTACTACCGTGTCTGTAGGATGGTGCATATAAAAGATCCCTTACTGTAAATCGAAAAAGAGTAGCCCATGGAGTGGCGACAGCGGGTTTCCTCTCTCAATATCTGTGTGGTCCTTAACTATATGTCTGACGCCATATAACCGTAAATAAAATTTGTTCAGTGCGTCGTTAAATAAAAAAATGTTCTCTTTCCTAGGTGTGAAAAGGGTGCAATAAATACAATGTCTGTTGTTCGTACAAGGGAGAGAACTTCTGCCGCCTAATACTGTAGCGAATCCAACTGATAGTAACTCACCAGGGTCCAGATATGAACTCTTCCTTCGCCCTCCCATTTCATTGGTTCGAATAGCCAGCGTGCTCTTGTTTATCTCCTTGGCCACGCCCATCAGTCACGTGATCTGCTGTTCTGAAATTAGAGATGTGAAATTTTAATTTAAAATATCTCTCGCTGTTAGTCAGCAATCAGTAGGTTTCAGTTGTTATACTTATATTTTAAATTAACTTTTAAGGGACAGATCCAGAAAATATTTGCTTGCACGCGCGCATGTGGGTGGGAGGGAGGGGGGTAACGAGAACACGGCAAATGGATCAACTCGTCAAAAGGACATCCCAATGCAGAAAAAAAAAAAAATAGAACGGAGGAAAAAGACCCCTTTAATATTGTTAAGATGGGGGCGGGGGTGGGAGTGGGAGTACTCCTGATCCCCACTCCTGGGTCTGCCTATGCTTTTCCTTAACCACAGAGAGCTCATACCACATTATTTACTTCTAAAACGTATCGTGCACGTACAGAGTTTGTTTAAATACATGCATTATACTAATAAACAAAATACATTTTTAGGGGTAATATCCTTGATCCGCCCCTGGTGCATGTATATGTTTTCAAAGTGTGTTTCTTCTTTGATGACACCAATAGAATTTTTTTTTTTTTTATTAATTATGGGCTACTGGATATCAAACATTTAGTAATTTTGACATATAATCTCAGTTAGGAAACCCGCTACATTTTTCCATTAGTAACAGGGGATCTCTTTTTATAATGCACAAATTCACGCCCACAGAAAAAAAATAGGACAAACCAACGGCCTTCACCCACACGGCCTTTGATATGGGGCGCAGTCGGTGTAGTTAGAATGCCAGTTCGGGGTGTGGGATTCGTAGCCCTTGGTGGTAAGTCCTTCACTCGCTTGATCAGCGGTCGGTTTGGGATCGATCTCCATCGTGTGAGACCATTGGGTTATTTTCTCGTTCCAGCAAAAAAAACAGTTCCGCCACGACTGGGTATATCAAAGGCTGTGGTATGAACTATCCTGTCTGTGGAATGGTGCATATAAAAAGATCCGAATAGCCGATAATTAATAAAACAATGTGCTCTAGTGGTTACCTTTTGACCCCAGAAGCTCATAAGAGTCTATGTTATAAACGCATGGGTTTGAAACGGGTATCATCTCCGTCCGAAACCGCTATAGAAAGCTTGTTTTGTTGAACGACACCACTGGAGCACATTGATTTATTAATAATCGGCTGTTGGATGTTAAACATATGGCCATTTTTACAGTCACATAGAAGAAACCTGCTACATGTTTCCATTAATAGCAAGGGATGTTTTATATGCACCATCCCACAGACTGGATAGCACATACCACGGCCTTTGATATACCAGTCGAGGTGCACTGGCTGGAACGAAACATAGTCCAACTGGCCCACTGGCGGTAATCGATCCCAGACCGACCGCGCATTGGGCGTACGCTTTACCACTGGGCTACATCCCTTCCCTAATCCGCTATAGCGTCTGATATTAAAATTAGATCAACATTTGGTCTATATAGTGAGTGTCATCAGTGTCACCGCATAGGTTACTCTTCACACACAAATGACAGCAATGGATCTTTTAAATACATTTTCCCACAGACAGAGCATATATACTCTGTCAAAAAAGAAACGCATAGGTGATAGGGAAAGAAGAAAAGTGTTTGATTTGACAAAATATCGGGGGTTTTTTTTGTAAAATGTTGCTGAATGACCATGTTTGTTAATGTTCCTGGAATGGGACAGCATGCCCAAATGCACCCTAAAACAAATTTAACGCACGTTGTGGCACGTTGTACAACAATTGCAGGACATCGGCGTGAAATGGTCAGATTTTGGCGAATGCACGTGAATGATTGGGGTAGTGATGGGTATTTAAAGCTGCAATGCTCACAATGATGCCTCATTTCCATTTCGACGTACACGAATTATAAAATGCCAAGACTAAGTCTGCCGAATCGAAACATTGCGAAATGTGCAAATCGTCGCCTCCAGTTAGGTGAATCGCACTCTCAGGTCGCACGCCACATGAACGTCCATCAGAGCACCATTTCACGTCTCTGGGACAGGTACCAGCAGTTTCAATCAGCTGAAGACCGGCCTAGAAGTGAAAGACCTCGCATAAAAGCTGCAGCACAAGATCGCTACATCCGGGTTCTGGACTTTGCATCACCGAACTGCCCACAGCAACAACACCACTGCTGGACGCATTCCTGGTTTGAGAATTTTGTCTACACAAACATTCGCAACTCAGACTTCTAGAAGAAGCTGGCTTAACGGGCTAGGATAGACTGTATGTTTGGCCCCGTCCTGCGACGTCAACACTCGACATTTAGCCGAGGTGTTCGCTGGTGCACGAATGTACAGGGGTGGAACTTGGGAAACTTGTAACTGCCTGGCGGTGAGTATGATTCAGCGACGAGTCACGTTTCCTTCTACAGCGACGTGATGGGCGACAACGTGTTTACAGACGCCGCAATGAAAGTTTTGCCAACAACTGAGTCGCCCAAGTTGACAAATTCAGCAGATGTGGGGAGCCATCACATACACCGGCATAAGTGAACTTGTGTTCGTACAAGGCAACCTGACAGCTGTAGTCTTCGCCGTCACATGCTTCCCATTTTTGATCGACAGAGAGAACTCTTTCAGCAGGACAATGCCAGCCGCATACGGCACGTGTAATGATGGATTTCCTACAGAATAAGAACATTAATGCGCTGCCATGGCCATCAAGGTCGCCAGATCTCAACCCCTTTGGACATCTATGGGACGAACTGGACAGACGTGTACGCCAACGTGACCCGGAGCCTCAGACGCTTCCGCAACTGTCACATGCCCCGCTGGAAGAATCGGCTAGGTTTCCACGTGCCTGGATTCAAAGACTCATTCTATGCCAAGGAAATATCGCGCAGTGATTGCTGCTGCCGGTGGTCACACAAGGTACTGATTTCAGCGCCCTCGTGTGATGCTGTTTGGTGATGAAAACGCCTCCACTGCCATCAGTCCATAGCAAGAACATTGTCACATACTCATGTCAAATGTGAGAGAGAGAGAGAGAGAGAGAGAGAGAGAGAGAG
>NC_054705.1:10507015-10559874 GCF_016097555.1 Gigantopelta aegis
TATCTATCTCTCTATACAGACAGACAGAGAGAGGAGAGTTAGAGAGAGAGAGGAGAGAGAGAGAGAGAGAGAGATAGAGGTACGTAGGTAGGCATGCAGGGAGAGAGAGAGAGAGAGAGGAGAGAGAGAGAGAGAGAGAGAGAGAGAGAGAGAGAGAGAGAGAGAGAGAGAGAGAGAGAGAGAGACATACAGACAGACAGACAGACAGAGATTATGATATACATGTATATAAATATGAATAATATACATGTATATAGATAGATAGGCAACCAAGCACAGACAGAGACAGTCACAAACACACAACTTTTCTTAAGTCCAGACCAAAGGTTACCTGCATGCTATTTATAAGGGTGTGACGTTATCGAAGACTTCTTTGAGTCTACGTCTCTCTAGAGTTTATATTTTACTATAAGCACATTGTCTGAACTGCTTTACTAGATGGGTTTTGTAGAATACACATATACATACAGAACGGGAGAGACGAGTAATTAGGAATTCCTCGAGAGGACATCTCTGATTACTTTTCTTCTTGTAACACCGTCATCAATCAGGTGTTTCTGACAGTTGACATTAATTTAAATATTTTCTTTACAACGTGAACCTAACGTAAACATTTCACAAACATCTCTCTTTGTGTGTCTCTCTGGCTCTGCCCCCACCCACCCTTCTACCTCTATCTCTCTTCTCTATATCTTCTGTTTCTCTCCCACTATGTGTGTGTGTGTCTTTCTCTCTGTCTGTGTGTGTGTGTGTGTGTGTGTGTGTGTGTGTGTGTGTGTGTGTGTGTCTCTCTCTTTCTCTCTCTCCCTTTATCTGTCTATCTCTCTTTGTTTAATGTCACTAAAGCAGAATAATATATTGGATGTCAAACATTAGACAATTAGAGATGAAACCCGCTACATTTTTCCATTAGTGGCAAGGGATTTTTATGTGCACCATCCCAAAACACTAGTTGAAACGAGAACTAGTCCGATGAGCCCACTGACGTGGATCGATCCTAAACTGACGAGGCGAGCGATTTACCACTGGGCTACGTCCCGCCTGTAACACAATATTAAGCAGGTCTGTTTGTTTGGGAAGAGAAAGAAACAAAGAAATGTTTTATTTAACGACGCACTCAACACATTTTATTTACGGTTATATGGCGTCAGACATATGATTAAGGACCACACAGAGTTTGAGAGGAAACCCGCTGTCGCCACTACATGGGCTATTCTTTCCGATTAGCAGCATGGGATCTTTTATTTGCACTTCCGACATGCAGGATAGCACAAACCATAGCCTTTGTTGAACCAGTTATGGATCACTGGTCGGTGCAAGTGGTTTACACCTACCCACTGAGCCTTGCGGAGCACTCATTCAGAGTTTGGAGTCGATATCTGGATTAAAAAACTGAACCCAGTACCTACCAGCCTGTAGACCGATGGCCTAACCACGACGCCACCGAGGCCGGTGTTTGGGAAGAGAAATAAAGCAAGACATTTCTCCCCTGATAGAAATTTCAGCCAAGAAATTTTAATAAGATCAGTTCCACACATCTATACCAAAAATAAGCGTAACAATGGAATATGTAATGACAGTCCAGACGGTACCAAAAATAAGCGTAGCGCAGGATTAAGCCATCGGACTACAGGCTGGTAGGTACAGGGTTCGCACATAGGTACGGCTCCAACCCAGAGCGAGTTCTTAAGGGCTCAATGGGTAGTTGTAAGCCACTACACCATCTTCTCTCTAACGCGGACTCGTAAACTCTATTATCGTACCTCTATCCAATTAAGGTTCAGGCACATCTCTCCCACACCTAATCTCTGGCATGGCCAATGGTCAAGTGTGGGACTAAAAAATAATGTATTAATGGGTCAATTTTGAATTATTTATAAAAATGGGGTAGGGGAAATTTTTTATACGTCGTTCAAAAAAGCTATAGTATTTATATATAAAAAAAAAATAGTTTTAGTTAATTTACTGTGACGCTTATTTTTGACTGGTCAATTCCAAAAAGGTAAATAAAACAATACAAATTACATAATTTATATGCCCTTAAAAACAATAATAAAAGAGGGCAATTCCAGGTGCCCAAAAAGATTAATAGAACATTTTTTGTCCAACCTAAACGCATTCGGAACTCGGCCTTCCAGTCAGGACCAAAATGCAGAACCCGCCCCAACTAGCCCACCAGCTGATACGGCCCCCCGAAGGAGGTCGCCCACACCAAACCGACCACAAAATGGGGACGTGACGCCCCGGATCCGCCCCACCCCGCCCCGCCCCAACCACGGGTAAACTAAATAAAAACACTAACCACTAATCAACTAATAACTAACCCACTTTCCTGGACAGACAGCCCAAATAGCTGAGACGTGTGCTCACGACAGCGTGCTTGAACCGTAAATGGATATAAGCACGAAAATAAGTTAAACTTAAATGAAATGTAAGTGGAATATTTAATGATAATCCAGATTATACTAAAAATAAGCGTAACAATGGAATATTTAATGACAGTCCAGACTATAACAAAATAAGCGTAACAATGAAATATGTAATGATAGTCCGGACTATGCCAAAAACATGCGAAACAGTGGAATATTTAATAACAGTCCAGATTATACTGAAAATAAGCGTAACAATGGAATATTTAATGACAGTCCAGACTATACTAAAAATAAGCGTAACAATGGAATATTTAATGACAGTCCAGACTATACTGAAAATAAGCGTAACAGTGGAATATTTAATGACATTCCAGGCTATACTAAAATAAGCGTTACAGTGGAATATTTAATGACAGTCCAGACTATACTAAAAACAAGCGTAACAATGGAATGTTTAATGACATTCCAGACTATACCAAAATAAGCGTAACAATGGAATGTTTAATGACATTCCAGACTATACCAAAATAAGCGTAACGGTGGAATATTTAATGACAGTCCAGACTATACTAAAAATAAGCGTAACAATGGAATATATAACGACAGTCCAGACTATACGAAAAGTAAGCGTAACAATGGAATATGTAAAGACAGTCCAGACTATACGAAAAGTAAGCGTAACAATGGAATATGTAATGACAGTCCAGATTATACCACAAAATTCAAATAAGCGTAACAAAGGAATATTTAATGATATGCCATATTAAAATAAATTCAAGCTATCCATTTGTTTTCACCCTCACACCACCCCATCCCTTCCCCGTCAATTAAAAAAGATGTGTCCTTTACACATATAATATAATACGGTATAAATATTTCAAGATTAAAACTTAATATTAACATCATCGGCAGACTAGTGCGTATATAAAAAAACAATACCTCGAAGCTTACATTTTTCGGTCGTTACATCGGTTCAGCGGGTCCTCAAATTCCTTCACACTCAACTCCATACATTATTAAGGCGTACGGTAAAATCCCCGTTATGAACCGCACACATAGTCGCGGAACCTCCAGCGACAGTGACGAAAAAACATGAAGCGCTGCTTGTAGGAAGCTCGATACCTTAGCGGCATTTATCAATGTCACGGCGTTCCTCGGGTGAAACGTCACTGGTCGGGTTATCGTTGATAATTTATAAGAGGTGTTGTATTGTGTAAATTTTACGTATTTGACAAATGCGTGTAACTGTTTACATTGAGGCATGTGTGCACATGATATATGCACAAAACGTGGGACATGGTTGACTGCGTTGATGACCAAGGGCCATTGTTTGTAAAGTGTTTCAAACTCAAAGCTACATATTAAACGTCGTGTGTGATGTTTTTGTTTGGTTAACTAATGGCATATACGGGACGTCTATAAACGTATTTTACATAATTAAAGATTAGTCCTGGTTGTGTTGCGGGGGGTGGGGTGTGTGTGTGTGTGTGTGTGTGTGTGTGTGTGTGTGTGTGTGTGTGTGTGTGTGTGTGTGTGTGTGTGTGTGTGTGCTTAATATTAATATATTAAATCTGTGTTTGTTATTCACTGGGGTGGGTCTGGTTGTTTGGTTGTTTTGTTATTTTGTTGTTGTTAAGTTTTTTAATTTTTGTTTTTTTAATTTTTTTTAAAAAAAAATTTAATTTTATTGAAACACATTTTATTCTTTTAAACCCCCCAATAAATTAGGTTTTCTCCATGAAAGTAATATATTTATGCAATTTAAATATATGTTGTTGGTGGGGGTTTGTTGTTTTGTGGGGTTTTTTTTTTTTTTTTTTTTTTTTTTTTTTGGGGGGGGGGGGGGGGGTGAGGCGGGCTGAGAGTGAAGGCGTTTGTGTGTGACATATTATATTATGATATACAGACATACAAACAGACAGTCAGACATAGGCATATAGAAAGAAAAAATTGTATTCGTATATTTACGAGTACAAAGATATACAGTTCGCTATTAAAACGCTGAGCATTTTTGTATTTATGTTCTGTACGAATACACTTACCCACGCAGAGTTTTAAGATAGTTTTAATTCAAATTTATATGAGTATGTAATTACAATTAATCGCATACAAACTATATACCATGATGCTATTGAACTTCTTTACTTGCGGTTATTGTACCGACAACACCGACATCTCGGAAATATATCAATTGGTATTATTACACTGTGACCTGCAGTTTTGAAATTTGTTCCGACAACACTAATACATCGACAATATATATAGAAATGGCATAAAAAAGAAATGATTTTTTTTTAGCAATACTCCCTTTCTTTTCATTGCATATAATCGGGTTGTTTTTACACCACTGTGCCAAATATGTTTTTAGAAACACCCAACAAAGAAGAAGTCTTGTCACTTCGTAAAGAAATAGGTAAATTACGGATTAAGCAAAATAAGTCTTATGTTGTCCGTCTGTGGTGTTCGTGAATAGCCACTAGGCTGACGCGTGTTACATTATTAGACAGTCTACAGTCCTCACTTGTAAAACCTCATTGTATTACACGCGTGTATGGGTATTAAGTACCCCTATATAGATAGTGTTTAATATCGCGTAAAGCGTACGTACAAACCAATACACATAAGCGCAGAAAGGTAGTTTTTAACCGAAAAAGAACGAATACTGCCGAAATATGCCGAAAAAGAACGAAAGGTACAAGGGAAATACTAAACGGTATTGACTGAATAGAAAATGCTGTACACGAGTGGCCGTTATATACCATTTATCTTACAACGAGTTCTTAATATAGAGAATACTACACAAGTGCCCGTTAGATAACATTTATCTCACAATTAGTTGTTTACATAGAGAATAGTACATGAGTGACCGTTAGATACCATTTACCTTACAACGAGTTGGTTTATATAGAGAATACTACACGAGTGACCGTTAGATACCATTTATCTTTCAACGAGTTGTTTATATAGAGAATACTACACGAGTGACCGTTAGATACCATTTATCTTACAACGCGTGGTTTATATAGAGAATACTACACGAGTGACCGTTAGATAACATTTACCCTACAACGAGTTGTTTATATAGAGAATACTACACGAGTGACCGTTAGATACCATTTATCTTACAACAAGTTGTTTATATAGAGAATACTACACGAGTGACCGTTAGATACTATATATCTTACAACGAGTTGTCTATATAGAGACTATTACACGAGTGACCATTAGATACCATGTATCTTACAACGAGTTCTTTATATAGATAATACTACATGAGTGGCCGTTAGATACCAGTTATCTCACAACGAGATCTTTATATAGAGAATACTACATGAGTGGCCGTTAGATACCATTTATCTTACAACGAGTTGTTTGTATAGAGAATACTACACGAGTGGCCGATACATATCATTTATACGAGTTCTTTATATAGACAATATTACACGAATGACCGTTAGATATCATTTATTTTACGAGTTGCTTTAAAACGTATTTAATGAGTAAAGGCGATTTGTAAGATAAATGGTATCTACCGGACACGATTCTAGTATTCTATTTCTTACATACCTAAAATCAGTTTCAGGTTTATGTGGCACAGAATAATCGACTTCAATTGTACTTCTTTTTTCGTTGGGTGGCATACGTCACAGGGTAATCGATTTCAATCGTGCTCGTTTTGCATTGGCTGTATGACATTGGCGACCTGGTTATCACCTAGGAACAGCCAGTCGTATGTATTTAAGTTGTTATCGCACGTATACATGTGTTAACAGTATGTGTTACCAAACATAATGAATGGTGTTATCACCAACGAGTGTGTAAGAATGCCGAATGGTCACATCACCCCCATTAACAACTTCCAACGATTAGTATATCAAAATAATTTTAAAGTTTTTTCTTCGTTATAACAAAAATAGAAAATAAATTATAGACACTAGAAATGCTCCCCTTCTTTTTCCTACTACAGCTGACTATTTATTTTCATGAATTTTTATGTGCTACATTGTAACTGCATAATGGTTTGTAGAAAATACTAGTAGTCTGTATTTTTAATGTTACACAGTATACTCAAACCATGTGAGTATAAAGCAAATGTAAATGTGGAAATTCATTCATTCATTTCAACTTATTTTCGTGCTTATATCCAATTAAGGTTCAAGCACGCTGTCCTGGGCACACACCTCAGCTATCTGGGCTGTCTGTCCAGGACAGTTCGTTAGTTGTTAGTTGGTTAGTGGTTAGTGAGAGAGAAGAGGATGTAGTGGCCTTACACCTACCCATTGAGCCCTTAAGAACTCGCACTGGGTTGGAGCCGGTACCGGGCTGCGAACCCTGTACCTACCAGCCTGTAGTCCGATGGCTTAACCACTACGCCACCGAGGCCGGTATGTGGAAATTAGTTTTCATGAAATAAAATTGTTTTAAAAAAAATAGGGTTTCAAAAAAACCCACAATTATGTTTAAAAAAATATATATTTCGGCAAATTCCGTAAATCATACTTCTCGCACACAACATACAAAAGGCGACAATTTCTTGAGACTTGGTGAATCCATTATCTTATGGAAATAAGAGTCTTAGTAACCGAGAAAGCCTTTTACTTATCCATTTGGCAACAGATACATTTTAAAGTGCGGCTATTTTGGTATTTCCTCACTTAGTCTAGATAATGAGAAAGCAAGCGTTACATTGCCAAAATAGGATACTCTTAACAAAAAAACGTATATGGGTGGTTTTTTTTCCATTATAGGTTTTTATCCCGTATCAAAGTCTGTGGGATGTGCTGTCCTGCCTGGGGAAAGCGCATATAAAATATCCCTTGTTGTTAATAAAAAAAAAGGGGTTTCTTCTTCAAATGTCTAACATCCATTAAAGTGACAGACAGTAGTTTTCAAACACTACGACATATGTTTCACTATTAAAGCCGTTTTTTTATCATTTAAATTAGTACTTACATTTTATTATTTAGAATATTCTGAAGTGGTTCTGGTCATCAATATGCATTTTTCACAATGCTGAAAAACCGGCCTCGGTGGCGTCGTGTTTAGGCCATCGGTCTACAGGCTGGTAGGTACTGGGTTCGGATCCCAGTCGAGGCATGGGATTTTTAATCCAGCTACTGACTCCAAACCCTGAGTGAGTGCTCCGCAAGGCTCAATGGGTAGGAGTAAACCACTTGCACCGACCAGTGATCCATACCTGGTTCAACAAAGGCCATGGTTTGTGCTATCTTGCCTGTGGGAAGCGCAAATAAAAGATCCCTTGCTGATAATCGGAAAGAGTAGCCCATGTAGTGGCGACAGCGGGTTTCCTCTCAAGATCTGTAAGGTCCTTAACCATATGTCTGACGCCATATAACCGTAAAAAAAATGTGTTGAGTGCGTCGTTAAATAAAAAAAGTCTTTCTTTCTTTCAGTGCTGAAAACGCACGTTCGTCTGAGAAAAAGGAGTTATCGAGATAAGCTTTAGTGTAGTTTTAGACAATATTTACTTGTCTAAACATCACAGATTTTTAGCTTCTCTCTGTTATAACCTTATCCAAATGTGTGTTGCACGTTTGTAGATTAACTAAACTTCATTTTCACGGGCTGAAACGAGAGTCTGCGCCTTTAACTGGTGACTAATAAACAAATGTGCTCTAGTGGAAGAAAACTATCTTCAAACATAATAGCAAATAGCACGGCTTTTGATGCACCAGCCATGAGAGTACTTAGGCTCAAAATACACCGGAGCTGGATCTGGGTCTGGTGGGTGTGGCAAACACGCCATATCTGGTGTATTTTGACGTCTGCGTCTGTATATTTGTTAGATGTTATCATTGTGCGTTCATATCTTTCGATATATTATCTTCTACAAACATTAACAATAATTACAATAATTCGACATTGCTTAATAAATATCTTTCATGTTGTTTATTAAGAAAACTTTAAAAAAATAAGGCTTGAATTTTGTGCAGCTGTCAGTCTGGTAGTGTGAAAATATAGCGCATGTTCTATGACATCTGTAGCCCATTCAACTAAATATCGTAAGCTTACGTCTGCTACTAGCAGTTTAAAGCTGTATCCTAACCGAACGCGTGCGACGCGAGCGATTTTTTTTTTTTACAAACTATTGATTTCAAATGCTGCATGCTAACCTCTCGCGTTCAGCGCGACTAACATATATTAACTATTACTTGGCGGTATCAACAGTTGATAAAAAAAAAAAAAAATGAAGACTGTCGTTATGGTCGCGTCTGGTTAGGACAGAAATATTATCGCGTCGCTTGCTTCGCACGCGTCCGGTTAGGATACAGCTTATCCGGCCGCGAGCGACGAGATCGATGCGAACGATTATTTTACAAATTATTGATTTCGATTGCTGCATCCTAACCGCACGCGTGCGACGCGACATAGAAATATGTCGGCACCAGACCGACCGCGCATTAAGCGAGCGCTTTACCACTGGGCTACGTTCCGCCCCTTACAATACAATTCAGTTCAATATAATATTTAATTGTCATAAAATGGAATTATGTGGGAAAGTGCATATAAAAGATCCCTTGCTGCTAACGAAAAAAAATGTAGCGGGTTTCCTTTGATGACTAATTACCAAATGTTTGTCATCCAGTAGCCGATGATTACTTAATCACTGTGCTCTAGTGGTGTCGTTAAACAAAACAAACTTTTATCTTTTAAAATGGAATTCGACAGCGCACACGATACACACATGAAACGTATATAAAATATAAAACACAAAATTGGTAAAAACACTAATATATAGATATTTCAATTTAACAATTTAATTTAAGAACAGTCAAACTATTCCATAAGGCAAGTTCTAAGAATAGAGAACATTTAACCATTTAAAAGTAGTAACGATAGTTAAAAAGGAAATACAACAGAAACTTACCTTCCCCGCCGATTGTCCGAACACGATTTCTGAGGACTATTTTCACGAAACTAACAATGTGGACATAATTCCGACTGACAACACCCATTTGTTGCGCACACGCGCCAACACGTCGTGTACCGGTCAAAAGTCTAGAAGCTGCCGGCCACTTGACTCGTGGACACCTCGCGTGGTCGGGAAACAGCGAGCGGCTATTGAGGGGTCACTCGAGCTCCGCTATGGAAGTACTAGTAGTACACTAGGTATTTAACACTGGGGGTGTAGTGGTTAAAAACTGATAGGTACTGGGTACGCCTCCCGGTACCGGCTTCCAGCTTATAGGGAAACACTAACAGTAGACTCAGAAGAAGAAGTTTGTTTTGTTTAACGACACCACTGGAACACATTGATTAATTAATCATCGGCTATTCGATGCCAAACATTTGGTAATTCCGACTCGTAGTCATCAGAGGAAACCTGCTACATTTTTCCTAATGCAGCAAGAGATATTTTATATGCACTTTCCCACAGACAGGAAAGCACATACCACAGCCTTTGTCCAGTTGTAGTGCACTGATTGGAACGAGAAACAACCCAATCAGCTGAATGGATCCATCGAGGTGGCTCGATCCTGCGACGCAAGCACCTCAAGCGAGCACTCAACCGACTGAGCGAAATCCCGCCCAACAGTAGACTTGGTATCTAGCACTGGTGGTGTAGTGGTTAAACGCTGGTAGGTACTGAGTTCGCTTCCCGGTACCGGCTCCCACCATGTAGTTTCGACACATTATGATGAAAGTAACACAAATATTTAACTAAAAAATATTTAAAATAAGTCCTCTTTATAATTATGACCCTTTTTGTAATTTCCTTGAGACTAAATATACCTGTATCGTTCTTTATTTTTAAAATATATGTGGTCATAAATCTCGGCTGAAGATTCACAAATAACTGTGGTCTACTACCTAACAACTAAACACTAACCTACTGTTCTTAACAGACAGTCCAGATAGCTGAGACGTGTGCCTAGGACAGCGTGCTTAAGCAGACAAATTGTTATAAATGAATGAATTAAGAAAAATGACGAAACTGGTGGATAGGTAAGTGGGTGTATTGAAGGAAGGAAATATTTTATTTAACGACGCAATCAACACATTTTATTTACAGTTATATGGCGTCAGACATGTGGTTAAGGACCATAGAGATATTGAGAGAGGAAACCCGCTGTCGCCACTTCGTGGGCTACTCTTTCCGATTAGCAGCAATGGATCTTTTATATGCACCATCCCATAGACAGGATAGCACATACCAGTCGTGTATTGAAGGAGGCAAGGAGGTAGAGGTTTAGGTGTTGTGAATGAATGGATAGATGGATGTGTGGGTGGATGGATGGGTAGGTGGATGGATGGGTTGGATGGGTGGACGGGTGGGTGGATGGATGGATGGGTGGGTGGATGGATGTGTGGGTGGTGGGTGGTCGGACGTACGGATGAATCGTTATTTATGGATGGATGGATGGCTTGAATTGGTGGATGGATGGATGGGGTTTTGGATGGATGGATGGGTTGTATGGGTGAATGGATAGATGGGTTGATGGGTGGGTGGATGGGTGGATGGATGGTTGGATGGATGGGAGGATGGGTGGGTGGGTGAATGCGTGGGTGGGTGGTATCTATGAATGAATGGATGGGTGGGTGGATGGATGGGTGGGTGGATGCATGGACGGATGAATGGATGGGTTGAATGGGTGGATGCATGGACGGATAGATAGGTTTTTGGATGGATGGACAGATGGATGGGATGTATGGGTGGATGGATGGATGAATGGATGGGTTGAATGAGTGTGTGGATGGGGTTTTGGATGGATGGATGGATGGAAGGAAGGATGGGGTTTTGGATAGATGGATGGAGGGATGGAGGGAGGGATGGATGGAAGGATGGGGTTCTGGATGGATGGATGGATGGATGGAAGGATGGGGTTTTGGATGGATGGATGGATGGAAGGAAGGATGGGGTTTTGGATGGATGGATGGATATAAGCCTGGGATCTTGGACAAAGATAGAAAGACGGACGAACCAACATAAATTTTGTTTATGTAAATTTGTCATGTTATTCTTTCAAAGTGTTTACATGTACTTCATGATGGAATTTGATCTTCTGTGACCCGTGAGCTCTTCTGTGCTGAAAACACTTTTGTTGACTGATTGTATACATCATGTCAACAACCTGAATAAAATTAGTTATCAATGAACATGATGATAAAAGATTACTGTCTGACCTACACGCTGGATTAGCTACTTTCATCTACTCATTGCCCTGTGTACAGCTATCCATCAATGAGAAAAACAACTACGATAATAAAGGTTATTGAAAAAAAAAGGAAATGAATGTTTGTTTACAGACACTATCGGTGGTGTAGTGGTTAAGCCGTTTGACTTAAGGCTGGTAGGTATTGGGTTCGCATCTTGGTACCGGCTTCCACCCAGAGCGAGTGTTAACGACTCAGTGGGGCCCTAGACCGACTTCTTCAGCCACTGGACGTAAGGTTTGTAGGTACCGGGTTCGCATCCCGGTACCGGCTCCTACACAGAGCTAATTTAACCAATCAGTCAGGGTAGGGTAAGACCATTACGGACAGTCCAGATGTGTATGTCCATGACAGCGTGCTTGAACCTTAAATGGAGATAAGCACGAACATAATTGTAAACAAACAATACCTTGACTTCTCTCTCACTAACCACTAACCCAATGTCCTAAACCGACAGCCCAGATAGCCGAGGTGTGTGTGTGTGTGTGTATGTGTGTCCAGGGCAGCGTGCTTGAACCTTAAGTGGCTATAAGCAAGAAAATAATTTTGAAAAATACACCGACATCTCTCTCACTAACCACTAACTCACAGGCCAGAAGAGACAGTCCAGATAGCTGAGGTGTGTGTGTGTGTGTGTGTGTGTGTGTGTGTGTGTTGTGTGTGTGTGTGTGTGTGTGTGTGTGTGTTTGTGTGTGTGTGTGTGTGTCTAGGACAGCGTGCTTGAACCTTAAATGGCTATAAGAACGAAAATAAGTTTGAACAATACACCGACTTCTCTCTCACTAATTACTATCTAGTACGAGTATTCTGCAGTTCAAGAGCTAGATGGACTTTTGGCCAGAGTGCGGTCATAAGCGTCCAAACTTAATGTCCGTCTATAATGCGTCCCTTCCTCCTAAAAAAAATATTTGTAAATAATTTCAGTTTGGTTTGATGTAAGAAGAAACTAAAAGTATTTTGAAAATATTAAAAACATACCATCTTTGTGTGCAATTTTGAAAACAATAGGCTCAAAATTAAATAACTTATAGTAAATTCCATAGTATGAAAAAGGCGTCCCCTGTGGGAAGGACTATATCTCTCGAACGGCAGAGTACTCGGGCTAGTGACTGTCCTACTACACTGGAGAGAGAGAGAGAGAGAGAGAGAGAGAGAGAGAGAGAGAGAGAGAGAGAGAGAGAGAGAGAGAGAGAGAGAGAGAGAGAGAGAGAGAGGGGGGGGGGGGGAGAGGGAGGGAGAGAGAGCTCATCATATAGCTGAGGCGTGTGAGCACAGGACAGCGTGCTTGGATCGTAATTGGATATAAGCACGAAATTAAATTGAAATAATCTATTCAGGACAACCGAATTTATCAAATACAAGTGCGTTTGTGTTCAGATTATTGTACTAAAAACTTTAGTGCGGTCGCGAACCCGTAACTCTGTCGAAATTGTACCAGTCTACAATTAACCCTAATAGACAACAAACACAAGGGAATCAGTCGAATGTGTACTTAACAGTCCCGCGGTACATTGTTGTCAACCGGTCATACGATCCTGTACACACAAGCGCCAAAACATGGACATTTGTTAAACATATTAACGCGGGACTAATAATGGTGAACCTATGCTGAACCTGCAAGGAGGACAAATGAATTCTGTTTTATTAATGGCTCTTTTGTTGTCCGGCAGACGCGTACCACACGTACCGTAGATGTAGCAAGTCTCGTAACACACGTACCGTAGATGTAGCATGTCTCGTACCACAGGTACCATAGATGTAGCATGTCTCGTACCACAGGTACCGTAAACGTAGCATGTCTCGTACCACAGGTACCGTAGATCTAGTATGTCTCGTACCACAGGTACCGTAGATGTAGCATGTCTCGTACAACAGGTACCGTAGATCTAGCAAGTCTCGTAACACAAGTGCCGTAGATGTAGCAAGTCTCGTACCACACGTATCGTAGATGTAGCATGTCTCGTACCACAAGTACCGTAGATGTAGCATGTCTCTTACCACAGGTACCGTAGATGTAGATGTCTCGTAACACAATTACCGTAGATGTAGCATGTCTCGAACCACAAGTACCGTAGACATAGCATGTCTCGTACCACAGGTACCGTAGATGTAGCATGTCTCGTAACACAATTACCGTAGACATAGCATGTCTCGTACCACAGGTACCGTAGATGTAGCATGTCTCGTAACACAATTACCGTAGACATAGCATGTCTCGTACCACAGGTACCGTAGATGTAGCATGTCTCGTAACACAATTACCGTAGATGTAGCATGTCTCGTACCACAGGTATCGTAGATGTAGCATGTCTCGTAACACAAGTACCGTAGATGTAGCATGTCTCGTACCACAAGTACCGTAGACGTAGCATCTATCGTACCACAGGTACCGTAGATGTAGCATGTCTCGTAACACAATTACCGTAGATGTAGCATATCTCGTACCACAGGTACCGTAAATGTAGCATGTCTCGTAACACAAGTACCGTAGACGTACCATGTCTCGTACCACAGGTACCGTAGATCTAGCATGTCTCGTACCACAGGTACCGTAGATCTAGCATGTCTCGTACAACAGGTACCGTAGATCTAGCAAGTCTCGTAACACAAGTACCGTAGATGTAGCATGTCTCGTAACACAAGTACCGTAGATGTAGCATGTCTCGTACTACAAGTACGTAGATCTAGCAAGTCTCGTACCACACGTATCGTAGATGTAGCATGTCTCGTATCACACGTATCGTAGATGTAGCAAGTGTCGTACCACAAGTACCGTAGATCTAGCAAGTCTCGTACCACAAGTACCATAGATCTAGCAAGTGTCGTACCACAAGTACCGTAGATCTAGCAAGTCTCGTACCACAAGTACCGTAGATCTAGCAAGTCTCGTACCACAAGTACCGTAGATGTAGCAAGTCTCGTACCACAGTACCGTGGATCTAGCAAGTCTCGTACCACAAGCACCGCAGATCTATCAAGTCTCGCGTATTTCGTGGGATACTCGCGCCTTTTTGGGGGAGATTTTTCGTGAGACTCACGCATTTTGTGGGAGACAAGCATTTTCATAATGATTCAGACATTTGATTGTAATTTTGCGCATTTCATGGTAGACTCGCGCATTTCGTGGCAGACGTTTATTTTTAGGTTGATTCACGCATTTTATTAGAATCTTGCATTTTGGGGGAGACTTGCGCATTTCATGGGAGACATGCATTTTTAGATTGATTCACGCATTTTGTAGGAATATTACGCCTTTTTGGGGAGCCTCTTGTATTTCTCGTCATTCACGCATTTGTGGGGGAGACTCACGCATTTTAACTTTCTCCTGAACATTTCAATTTTCCTTTTGTATTCGCGCGACAATATCATGAATATGCATTCTGAGTTGACATGTTTCCGACTAATAGATTAGTTTTACATATTAAAACCTACCTACATCATTCATTTCAACTGATTTTCGTGCTTATATTCAATTAAGGTTCACACACGCTGTCCTGGGCACACACACTCAGCTATCTGGTCTTTCTGTCCAGGACAGTGGGTTAGTTGTAAGTGGTTAATGAGAGAGAAGATGATGTAGTGGTCTTACACCCACTGAGCCATTAAAACTCGCTCTTGGTGGGAGCCGGTACCGGGCTGCGAACCCTGTACCTACCAGCATTATGTCCGGTGGCATAACCACGACACCACCGAGGCCGGTTACCCAGGATACTTTAATGTTCGTAAGCCAATGTACTGTTCCGTATAACTTGCGAAGATGACCTACCCATTCAGTCGTTAAAACTCGCACTGGGTACAGGTACCGGTCTGCGACCCCAGTACCTACCAGCCTTATTCCCGATGACTAAACCACTACACTACCGACGCCGGTGTGTCTGTACAAAGAAAGTGTTTGTTGTTGTTCTAATATTTGTAATAGTTTCGGTTGTTACCTACCAATCATTCCGTAAGCCCCTATGTACGGAAGAAGGAAGGAAATGTTTTATTTAACGACGCACTCAACACATTTTTTTTACGATTATATGGCGTCGGACATATGGTTAAGGACCACACAGATATTGAGAGAGGAACTCACTGTCGCCACTTCATTTGCCACTCTTTTTAGCGTCTTTACTACTAATTAATAGACGTGTGCTTCACAGTTTACTATAAATAAACTGTTGACATGTCGCCTCCTCCAGGTAAAACTGCAGCTGGAATGTATTAAATTAACCGTTCTCAACAAGTTTGTTTTCTCTTTTCATTTAATTATTTAATTTCTACCTCATGCAGTGTATTGTCGTAAAAAAAAGAAATGTTTTATTTAACGAAGCACTCAACATATTTTATTTACGGTTATATGGCGTCAGACGTATGGCTAAGGACCACACAGATTTTGAGAGGAAACCCGCTGTCGCCACTATATGGGCTACTCTTTCCGATTAGCAGCAAGGAATCTTTTATTTGCGCTTCCCACAGGCAGGATAGCACAAACCATGGCCTTTGTTGAACCAGTTATGGATCACTGGTCGGTGCAACTGGCTTACACCTACCCATTGAGCCTTGCGGAGCACTCACTCAGGGTTTGGAGTCGGTATCTGGATTACAAATCCCATGCCTCGACTGGGATCCGAACCTACCAGCCTGTAAACCGATGGCCTAACCACGACGCCACCGAGGCCGGTTTTGTATTGTCATAGTAAATGAATCTACAAATGTTAACCGTAGCCTGCCCAGAGGCAATTAGATGCTTTCCATAATCATACTTCCTTAATTGGTACACAGTAGAGATGTCGGCACTGAATGGGTACTAGAATGCCTGAAGGTGTGAACATCGGTTATTTGCCGCACCTTATCGCTTTTGTTATATATCCCTTTTCTATAACAGTAAACATTTACTGTGGCCGCTTAATACAGGTATTTTAGCGATTTGGGTGGCCGCTGACCACGTTAGATAGGTGCCCGCTTATTACAGGTGCATTTACGTTATAAATCGTTTGGGAGGGAAACAAGTGGCCGCTTAAGGCAGGTGACCGCTGAATACAGGTGGCCGCTAGGACAGGTTTGACTATATATATATATATATATATATATATATATATATATATATGTGTGTGTGTGTGTGTGTGTGTGTGTGTGTGTGTGTGTGTGTGTGTGTGTGTGTGTGTGTGTGTGTGTGTGTGTGTGTTCTTTTAGTTTTCCTTGAAGTGAAAAACGTCCAGGATCAAATTCATCAATAAAGTGGTGTTATCGCTATCGTGTGAACGCTTCTACGAGTCTTGTTCAGCCATCTCGCTCTGGCGTCGTCTCGTCTGTCGGGCATTAGCTTGCAGCTGCTAGTCACACCTCGACCATTTCTAACTGAAGCTCCGTCATCACGGGGCGATTTGCGGTAACCGTCTGTAGCGCTCGATTCAACTGACCGAGAACTGGCTGACTAGGTGGCTACCTGGCTGTCTGATTGGCTTGGCTGACAAACTGGCTGGCTAATTGGCATGGCTGACAAACTAGCTGGCTAATTGGCTTGGCTGACAAACTGGCTGGCTAATTGGCTTGGCAGGCTAACTGGTTGGCTGGCTGACACATTTTCTCCCACCATAATTATCATGCTACTTTTGTTTGTGCGATTTTGTATATTTGTGTGTCTGTTTCTTTGTTTGTTTCATTAGGACGGCAAGAAACATATTATGTGTGTTTGTTTTGTTGAACGACACCACTAGAACACATTTATTTATTAATGTTTGGCTTTTGGATGTCAAACATTTGGTAATTCTGCATATTATCTAAGAGAGGAAACACGCTACATTTTCCATTAGTAGCAAGGCATCTTTCTTATGCACCATGCCACAGACAGGATAGCACATACCTTTAACCACTACTCCACCAGTGTTATTAAAGTTTGTTTTTGTTTAATCATCGGCTACTGGATGTCTATCATTTGGTAATTTTTGACAAATACTCTTAGAGAGGAAAGCCGCTACATTTTGTTTTCATTAGTAGCAAGGAAGCTTTCTTATGCACATGCCACAGAGAGGATAGCACATACCACAACCTTTGATATTCCAGTCGTGGTGCATTGACTGAAACGAGACATAGCCCATAGACCGAGCGCGCATCAGGCAAGCGCTTTAAATACTGCTGGGGGCACGTCCCGCCCCCATATTATGTATACAAACACTAAACAAGAAAGTTAATGTAAAATGTAAGTCTACTCATTAAAAATAAAAATATGCTAATTGGAAATAAGGTAAGTTACGACGAGAGCAATCTTAGGACAGTTTCGTTCATATCGTTCTAACTTATTTTCGTGCTTCTATCCAGTAGAAGTTCGCGCATACTGTCCTGGGCCCCGTTCGACGAAGCGATCTTAGCGCTAAGATTAGGGCTAAGATCGCTTCGTGGAACGGGGCCCAGGACACACGTTTCATCTTTCTGGACTGTGTTCAGTACAGTGATTTAATTGTTAGTTGTAGTGCTTAGTGAGAGAGAATTCGGTGTAGTGGTCTTACATTTACCCATTTAGTCACTACAAAAAGCGCTATAGGTGACGGGGGCGGGGACTGGAGAGCGAACCCAGTACCTACCAGTCTTAGGGCCGATAACCTAATAACTACACTACATCGATTCCTTTCAATTAACCCTTCGTTTTATCACCAAGCTGTATCCGGCTCCCGACATTTCGCCAATGCATCTCATGATCAGTCGTGTGACATAAATTGTCACTAAATGTCGTGCCGTGACAAAATGCCTTTACATAAAAATGATCAGGTTGCATTAAAATATTTTTATTTCCTTTTTTTTTTTTTTTTTTCACTAATTTGTTTTAAGATTTTATTATGTGACAAATCCACATGGTAGACGGGCTGGTGACGGTGGAGCCCACGTTTTGTTCGTCTGTGACATTAATAAGTTAAGCCATCGGACTACAGGCTGGTACAGGCTCCAACCCAGATAGAGTTCTTAAGGGCTCAGTGGGTAGGTGTAAGGCCACTAAACATTCTTCTATTCTCTATCTGTCTCTCTGTCTCTCTGTCTCTCTCTCTCTCTCTCTCTCTCTCTCTCTCTCTCTCTCTCTCTCTCTCTCTCTCTCCCTACTTGTATGTGAGTGTGCATGGTTGTAAGCGCCTAGATAAGTATAATGTAACAACTAACAACTAACCCACCGTCCTGGACAGACAGCCCAGATAGCTGAGGTGTGTGCCCAGGACAGCTTGCTTGAACCTTAATTGGATATTAGCACGAAAATAAGTTGAAACGAATGAAATGTTTATGCTGACAATAACGATTCGAACTGCTGTTTCGGGTTCAGAACAAACCGGTATGTAATAGGTTCTCTCACACAGAATCAATTCCCATTCCAGATAATGTCAACATTTTCGTTAAAAAGAATGAACTATAGGCAAGGCTATATCTTAGGCCACATAAAAAAATGTCTCGTTTAGCGTCCCCACCCGACCTGAGAAATGCCCTCGACCTCAAAATATTTTTTGTTTTTGTTTTGTATTTTTCAAAAAACACTTCAGATAAAGTGTAAAAACTCTCAAAACATCTTTAATACATTGCCGCTTTAAATAAATATTCCTGTCCTGGACGGAGGAACCGGCTGAGGCCAGGACAGGCGTGCGCTACAACAGCTTGTACTGAATGTGCATGTTAAACTCTTTGACCTGACCTGACCTAATAAATGTAGTTGAACTTTCCTTTGAACAAAGATTTTAAAAGTTCTAAAAAAAAAAAAACCCACTCCAAATAAAATGTAAACACCCTCAAAATATCTTTATACATTGTCGCTTTAAATAAATGTAGTTGAACTTTCATTTGAACACATATTTATCTTTAATGTCTTCTTGTGCAATTTCTAGCTTGAAAGTGTCTGTGATCTTCTGTACCTTCCTATCATGTGTTCTGACCATGAATACCATGGTTAGATGTCTTCTTCCTGCACTCCGCCATTCTACGTACAAAAAAAAAACACACACAAAAAAACCTCCCTCCCTACTTGGAACAATTGAAATGGGTGGACGCTAAACATGTATTTTTTGTATGTGACCCCAGCACTTGCTAGGAAAGAAGGAAATGTTTTATTTAACGACGCATTCAACACATTGTATTTACGGTTATATGGTTAAGGGCCACACAGATATTGAGAGAGGAAACCCGCTGTCGCCACTTCACGGGCTACTTTTTTCGATTAGCAGCAAGGGGTCTTTTAAATGCACCATTTCACAGACAGGATAGTATATACCACAGCTTTTGTTACACCAGTTGTGGAGCACTGGCTGGAACGAGAAATAGCCCAATGGGTCCACCGACGAGGATCGATCCTATACCGACCGCGCATCAAGCCAGCGCTTTGCCACTGAGCTACGCCCCGCCCCGTGTCTATGGTCATCTGTACCTTCCTGTCATGCTTTCTGATCATGAATACCATGGTTAAATATCTTGTACATTTCTACAAAATATAAAATAGAAATAAAAACCTCCGTCCCTACCTGGAACAACTGAAATGGGTGGACGCTAAACAACAATTTTTTGTATGTGGCCTTAGCACTTGCTTGGTGTACAGTAGTTGAAAGATCGATCGCTCGTGGAATCGTGTTTTTTTTCTCTCTCGTTTCACCATATTTAATGTCTCACGACTGGTAAAAGATTACTTACTGCTTTATCGGGGGGAGGAACAACCCCCCCCCCCCCCCCCCCCCGCCGAGTGCTGGAGCAAATCCTCAAAATTGGGTAAAAACTGTAGAGATTCGGGCAAAATGAACTAACCTCAGACCTTTTTATCATTCTGTAATCCATGTTAAAATACGCAGTGATTCGTTTTTTTTAACCCTATAATTATAGCTGTGTGGCATAATGCTGATATGAACAGAATGTTATCCAGATTCGCGCCTTTTCGTTGAATTCCTGCAAAAATAACCCTGACACCATGCACCCCAATCCCCCTACCACCATCCACCACCAATCCCACCCCCCGCCATATAAAAATGGGAGCCCGTCTGCCTATGTCGGTAGGAACAGCATAAGTAGCGGAATCGGGTTTCTTTTCTTTCTCTCTATTGACCAAATGTTGAAATGATCATGTTATAAACAGCAAAATACTGAATACCCGTAGTTTCAAATATGACCAGGTGTAGTTAGACAAACAAATTTCCCTCTGTTTCTAATAAGTAGGTTATCAATATTCGTTTTAAAAAAGTGTGGCACCTCTAAATACTTAAATGTCTGATGTCTATTAATTTGTAGTTATTTATCACAAATATTTATTTTTAAATTGTAATTATTTTTTTTTAAATGTCACATGCAATTGTGTGAATGCATCTTTAACTTAAAACGAACCAGTCAATAGTTTCAAGGTAACATTCATCATTAAGGAAATATATCTGGATATATTTTTGTCTGATGATGTGTTCTGATAACAATATCAGATAACGATGATACTACGTGATGTACACCACAGTGTCAAGCCTTCATATTCGGTTAATTTATCAACGGGCTATCAGTGTTGCATCAAAACACGGGCGCCGTTTACCGAATTACCCCCCTTTAACCCGTTAGCCGCTAGGGCAATTTCCGCGATACTCAAATAAGCCTCGCAGATCTAATCAGCGCCTAAACGGGCATTTATGGTCGAAACTAATCCGCAGCCACTCTCCGACTAATTCGCAAACATTTGGCCATTCTCTGGTCATAACGTTTTCTACGAGGTCGGCTTGACTTTATGTGTGTGTGAAGAAATAACTTAGGTGCTTACCAGAAGTAATACTATTGTTACCAACCCGAGGCACCTCAATAGTAGATTGAGGAATAAATAGAAGAATTAAAGGCGTAAAGTGTTTCGTAATAAAACAAAATTATATAATATCAATAAAGCCTAGATTGACCAATCTTTTGGAGTTTTAGTCAAGTGTTAAAGTGCTCGCCTGATGAGCGGTCGGTCTAGGATCTATCCCCATCAGTGGGCCCATTGGGCTGTTCAATAATGTTCTCTCTCTATCCAATGCACCACGACTTGTGTTATATAACAAAGGCCGTGGTATGTGCTATACTGTGTGTGGGATGGTGTATATAAAGGATCCTTGCTACTAATGGAAAAAACAATGTAGCGGGTTTCTTCTCTAATACTATAAATGTCAGAATTACCAAATGTTTAGCATCCAATGGCCAATGATTAATATATTAATGAGCTCTAGTGGTGTCGTTAAACAAATAAAAACCCTTTTACTTTTACAGAGTTATTATTTCTTTCCTCTTTTTTAAAAGTTTGTTTTGTTTAACTTGAACACATTGATTTGATCAATTGTTGACTAATGTCAAATATTTATCATTCAGATTGACCCATTAAACTTCAAAACGGTTTGTAACAAAATATCCATTATTACATGAAAATATTAAAATTTGTAATTGGCGACTTTGTCGACTGTCAGAACTAGCACTGAAAGGGATTTTGTATATACACTTTTCCACAGGCAGGACACCACATGGCATCTGATATGCTAGTCGTGGGGTACTGGTTGGGATCGAGGGGGTTGATAGTTCGATCCTATACAAACGCCCCAAGGACCAAGCGAGCAAGCGCTTTTCCAACTGAGCTACATTTCATCCCTTTTAAAACGGAGGGGACGAGACATAGCCCAATGGTAAAGCGCTCGCTTGATGCGCGGTCGGTCTGGGATCGATCCCCGTCGGTGGGCCCACTGGGATATCTCTCGTTCCAGCCCGTGCACCACGACTGGTATATCAAAGGCCGTGGTATGTCCTATCCTGTCTGTTTCAATTCTTTATTTACCTAGAGCTTTACAGCTCATCGGTACAAAAAACAGCAACACATACCTTACATCCAATGACTGCACAATATAGTGTAGTGCAGGAGAATACAATATAAAAATACACATATAAATGCACACACGTATATGCATATGCACATACATATACATTTAAATTAATCTTTGTTATTAATCATACTATATATAAAGTGGCTCGTATTTTGTAACATTCAAATATATATTTACTAAGTTGATTTAATTCTGTAATATTTTTAACACTTAATAACAAGACAACCTTATAGGCTGACGGTCTTTTCCAGTACAACTTTGTTTTATAAATTTACTTCTTACATTGTCATAGCTAGGACATTCTAACAAAAAATAATATTCATGATTACAATAAATACAAGTTGTTTCTGTTCTTTCTATATTTCTATACCTTCCTGTTGCTATAGCCAAAACGTGGGCTGATAATCTTAATTTAGTTAACAATATGCGTTTTTGTTCAGGACTATATTTTTGCAAATAATACTGTAAAACAACATGCTTATATAAAATACACTTTGCCTGTGGGATGGTGCATATAAAAGATCCCTTCCTATTAATGAAAAAAATGTAGCGGGTTTCCTCTCTAAGACTATATGTCAAATTACCAAGTGTCTGACATCCAATTCCCGATGGTTAATAAATCAGTGTGCTCTAGTGATGTCGTTAAACAAAACAAACTTTAACGTTAAAAAGAAGTGATTTTTTTCTGGTAATTCGAGTATACAAGCCGTACCTACCTCTCTCAATATCTGTGTGGTCTTTAACCATATGCCTGACGCTATATAACAGTAAATACAATTTGTTTGAGTGCGTCGTTAAATAAAACATTTCATTCCTTCCTTCCTTCTTCGTAAAAACATGCCGATGAACATAAGCGTACGAAACAGGGATCGGAGTGGCAACTGCACATTGATTTATTAATCATCGGCTATTGGATGTGGAACATTTGGTAATTTTGACAGATAGATTTAGAGAGGAAAACCGCTAAATTTTTCCATTAGTAGCAAGGGATCTTTTAAATGTACTATCCCACAGACAGGATAGCACATACCACGACCTTTGGTATAAGTCTCGTGGTACACTGCATAGAACTACTGCATCATTAATCCATTATCTTGGAGAACGCGGGTGCTTCCCGCTCGTATCTTGAATTTTAGCCTAACCTTGATCCTGATACCTAACCATGACTTTGAGAGATGGGTCTACTCTACTACACCCCACCCCCACCCCGCACCCCCATATAAAATCTTCGCTACACCAGTGTGCTAGGCCTATCGAAGTTCCTCTCATCTCTCCCCAATATTCCCCAGGGAGAGGTTTGGGATGATCAAACATCCCTTTCACCCAGCTCAATAAAAACAATCCTTTTTATGTATATTTTGCAGGAGATCATGGCTCAACCCCTCTATAAACTTCGCTCGCCACAGTATACACCCCCACGTCCCCACTGCTAAAATTTCTACGCACTTGCTTGCTCCCTCACACGTGCTTGCTCCCTCTTCCAGAGTCAAACAAAACAACTATTTGATCTTCTTTCCTTCTTTTCCAAAATTTGTCGATAAGAGGGAAAATGCCGAAGACCTCTCGGGTATAAAATAATAAGGGGTAAGTTAACTAGACTGGTTTATGCGCTTCACATTTAACGAAATAACCACATCGGGGACCAGTCAAATAGTTTGCGAAAGTTAGCGTCGTCACTTGTTGTCGCTGAACACGGGAAGCGGGACAGCCCAAATAGTCAGACAACTCCTGTTTCAATAATAATGGTATGATTCATAGAGTTATCTCCTGTTCTCCTGTTTTCGCTTATATACTAGCGAAGTAAATTCGTGGCGTAGATTTTTAACATTAGTGTGCCTGAAACGTTTTTGAACATGGGCACGTTTAAATGGACATTCCTGAGTTTACTGCATTTTTAAAATTTTTATTGGCTAGCAGAGACTTTTTGACGACTGTAATTACATATCAAATATATTTGTCTGCATAAAATATTAGTGGCTGTATATTAAAAGTGTTTCTGATCGTTCTAATATTTGTACTAGGTTAAATTTCACTTTATTTCCTAAAAATATTTTTTTCGTACGTACGAAATTATTTGAAGACAAAATCCAGTTTGGGCTTCTTACAAATATTAAGTCGACCACAAACACATGGAATATACAGACACTGATATTCTAAACAAGAAATTATATTTAATATATAAGTTAATCGTAGAACTATTTTATTAGTCGGAAACATCTTACAATGCAGCAAACTCGGGGATGTCCCTTTAAAGAGTTCTTATACCCATAATATTAATACAAAACAGTTATTACCGGTAATGATTTTATTACGGGATCACGCATGCGGGAAAAAACATAATTGCATCCGATACCGACCTCATTGAGTTGGCATAGGAGACATACATAATGAACAGTAATCAAATCATCCACGGGGGAAAAGCAACAAAAAGATATTGAAGGATGCAGGCATCCTGGCTAAATTGAAATCCCTGGCCCTGTCTCTCATCAAACATCTCCAGATGATGTTACACCACTTTATTTTCCTTATGTCAACAGTGTCTTTACCATGACTATGAACTATTTTAACATGGCCCGATATCACTAAGATTTTAGGTATGTCTATCACGTGTCCCGGGACAGAATAATTTAAAGGGACAATTTTGAAATTTATGCCAAAAAGTTGAAAAGGGGAAGAATTAAAACGATTTGAAGCGCTGTCTAAATTTGTCTTTACCAACATGGCGTTCAACCCTTACACCAAATAAGATGCAGATGGTCAACATATCCAGCTACTGACATGCTTTACAGTTATCATGTTCAGCAACCTGAACGTTGTCAACGAAGCAGGGAGAAAATAATAGAAACCATTTCATTTACACCAGGACCCGTGCTTATAAAACTTAAAGTCTAGACTTTAATAAAGTCCAGACTTTAACGTAATGCTATTTGAATGGCGCTGCCATGACGTTAAAATCTAGACTTTCTTAAAGTCTAGACATTAAAGTCTTTAAGCACGGGGCCTGGATGTCAGACTGCAGCACTCAAAACAGGTTGCCTACCAAGCTGAATTATGGCTCACCAGTGAACTGTTAACAAATTGCACACACTCTAGAGGCGTGGGGATGGACGTTTAATAAAGTCAGCCTTTTCATCTGTAGCCTCCAAGGCATGCAGTAAGTTAAGTGGGTGCCGTCCCGTTACAATTAGTGCCTCCCCGACCCGAGTACCCGGCTCGCACTCTAGATGATGATGAAGTTAAGGAAAGAAAGAAATGTTTTATTTAACGACGCACGACAACACATTATATTGACGGTTATATGGCGTCAGACATATGGTTAAGAACCACAGAGATATTGAGAGAGGAAACCCGCTGTCGCCACTCTTTTGGATTAGCAGCAAGGGATCATTTATATGCACCATCCCACAGACAGGGTAGTACATACCACGACCTTTGATATACCAGTCGTGGTGTACTGGCTGGAACGAGAAATAGCTCAATGGGCTCACCAACGGGGATCGACCCCACATCGACCGCACATCGAGCGAGTGCTGTACCACTGGGCTACGTCTCGCCCCATGAGGTTAAGGAATAAAGTAAAATAGCATTATGCATCTCAATTCCAGCGCTGAAAATGGATGCAAAATAATGCCATTGCATTTAAAAAAATGATATGTTCCATTGCAGTTGAAACGAGAAAAAGCGCCATATGGCCTATATATATATATATATATTCATTATTGGATTGTATATCGTTGGACTGAAATTACTGTTACGGTACAGGTAATCACGGACTTGATTCTTGCTATTTATTTATTTCAACTTATTTTCGTGCTTATATCCAATTAAGGTTCAATCACGCTGTCCTAGGTTAGTTTTCAGTTGGTTTCTTTGATAGTGAGAGGGAACAGGGTGTAGTGGTCTCACACCTACCCATTGAGCCCTTAAGAACTCGCTCTGGGTTGGAGCCTGTACAGGGCTGCGAAACTTGTACCTACCAGCCTGTAGTCCGATGGCTTATCCACTGCGCCACCGAGGCCGATGAGTCTTGCTAGACTCGACACATGCCCGAGTACCTGAGTACACGTGGATACCTTAATTACAATTGTTTTTAAAAATAAGATCATAGCATTACCTGCGACAATAATTCTGGTACCATCTTGACTTTGGACGTTTGAGTGCTTAATAAATGGATTTTAGTAATATCTGTAATTACGCATGTATATATATATATATATATATATATATATATATATATATATATATATATATATATATATATATGTGTGTGTGTGTGTATGTGTATGTGTATGTGTATATGTGTGTGTATATATATATATATATATATATATATATATATATATATATATATATATATATATATATATATATATATATATATATATATATATATATATATATATGTGTGTGTGTGTGTGTGTGTGTGTATGTGTATGTGTATGTGTATGTGTATGTGTATGTGTGTATATATATATAGAATACTATACGAGTTTTCGCTAGATATCATTTTTACGAAACGAGTGAACTTCCCAAACGTATCTGACCGAACGAAAATGAGGTCAGATACGTTAGGGAAGTTCACGAGTTTCGCAAAAATGATATCTAGCGAAAACGAGTGTGGTATTTTATTTATTACCCGCCTTTAAATCACACAAATTATGATAAATAAATAAATTAATCAATCAATTTTGTAGCCTGTTTCAAGACCGGATGTTGATTTGCATAACTAGCCGATGCACGACTACGTACCGCCGCATTGAGAAATAGTTCGTTGTACTTCCGCTACTTCTCAGTGATGTTTTCTGGGGAGTGGTGTAGACGTACTTCCCCATAAATTTCCATCGGGTTTCATTTTTTAATTTAAAGAAAGCTGTAAGGTACATGCATCAATATATGTTTATTTTCATATTAGGTGAAAAATGGGTAAAACTAATGCATAATTCCATATTTTAACAAAACGCCCCCAAGAAACAAATGTTCCCGTTACCCCACTGGCACTGGTTATGCTAATAATGATGAATTCACAAATCACAACTGACAATAACAATTTGTTGACCAAAAATCCAACCAATAAGAGAATAACAAGTGTTTTTGCAGTTAAAAACGTGTAGCTTGCAAAAGCAGCTGAGTTCACGGGAAAACTAAAGTTATAACTTTAAGGTCGACGACAGTCACTTTTCGCTCCCTTGTTTTGGCTTTCTTTGTACACAATAAATATAGCATATCTTACCGTAATTTCACTTGAAATCCATATTTTGTAAAATGTACAATTTTTCAATCACAGAATTTTCTTCAAAAACATTCAGGTGCTTCAGTAATGTTCGAAAAAAAAAATTCAATAGGAATTTTGCATTGGATTTTTTCCAGCATTCTTAAAACGGAAACGTCATGTACCCAGTTTGTGGTTATTGTAAGGAGGTGCAAAGCGACGTCATTGGAATTCTGACGTCATTCAAATTCAAAATTAGCTATATTATTACAATGCATCGCCACATTAAAATAAAAACTGGTCTACTAACCTTGACCCCTGTTAAATTTCTACAACAAGCAAACAACGCTGTTTACAGGTCGGTATATTTTACTTTTTCATAATTCTACAAAAAATATTAAGTTTAAAAAAATAAAAATCTACCATATCATATGAAAAAAATTAACGTTGGATATGTTTCATTTATTGTGTACGAAGCCAAAACAAGGGTCCAAAAAATGACTGTCGTAGACCTTAATAATGATGAATTCACAAATCACAACTGACAATAACAATTTGTAGACCAAAAATCCACATAATAAATAAAATGAATATGTTTAATTATTGTTCTATTCATTCTTTTATTTCTATTTTTTATTTAAAAATATTTCTCGCGCGGTTTACATCAACTTTTAATGAATGACATTTGTAGTAAAAGTTGTGGATGTTACTGACCTTGACATTAATTATGAATGAAAAAAATAGTCCCGTTATGCTAATAAGGTCGCTGTCCAACCAATCGAAATTAACTCTGTTCCCTGTTGACAAATCAAAATACAGTTTGTAATACGCACCTGGTGGTGCGTACGAAATTTGTACGACACCGCTATATCTTCACCAGGAGGGTAATATATATATATATATATATATATATATATATATATATATATATATATATATATATATATATATATATATATATATATATATATATATATATGTGTGTGTGTGTGTGTGTGTGTGTATGTGTATGTGTATGTGTATGTATATATGTGTGTATATATATATATATATATATATATATATATATATATATATATATGTATATGTATATGTATATGTATATGTATATGTATATGTATATATATATATATATATATATATATATATATATATATATATATATATATATATATATATATATATATATATATCGTTTGGTTGACGTTCCTGTAATGTGGTAGTGCGCCAATCGATGACGTCATCGTGTAATGTCAAAGTATTACGGCCCACACTTCATGTTCTAGTGGGACGTATCACTTTGATATATATCAATACATTTTAAACCATATGGGTAATAAATGCACGAGTGGTGTATATGATGATGGATCTTCCACTTTTTCCTCAACTGGGAATGGTCTGCTGAAATGAAGTGAGGAAACGAAAGGCTGTGAAGATGATGCCAAAGAAGTTGTGATGATTGACAACACGGCTTCGAGACACACTTGCACTGGTACCTGTTGTGCCAATTTAATGACAAAATTGATACAAGCAATCTAGAAAAAAAGAAAAGGAAAAGAAAAACAAAAAAGAGAGGCGTGTTCACAGCTAGTGCCTTGCTACTTGGCAAACCTCCAGTGGATCAGTCCAGGATTACCTAACCTGCTATTCGTAAATAAGGCTTTCATCAGCTGTCACTCTATAGTTCTAGTTCAAATTGGCGAAGCTGCTATCCATAAGTAAGGCTTCCATCAGCTTTCACTATAGTTCCAGTTCAGATTGGTGAAGCTGATATCCATAAATGAGGCTTCCATCAGCTTTCACTGTATAGTTCCAGTTCAGATTGGTGAAGCTGCTATCCATAAGTCAGGCTTCCATCAGCTTTCACGCTATAGCTCCAGTTCAGATTGGCGAAGGTGCTATCCATAAATGAGGCTTCCAGCAGCTTTCACTCTATATCTCCAGTTCAGATTGGTCAAGCTGTTATCCATAAATGATGCTTCCAGCCGGTTTCACTCGGTAGTTCCAGTTCATATTGCTAAAGTTGCTATCCATAAGTGTTGCTTCGAGCAGCTTTCACTCCATAAGTCACACCTGGTCACAACTGATTATTATCTGTTTCGGAATTTGAAAGCCCCCACCACTCCCCCTTCATGGTACCCAGGTTGAAAATGGCGAAAGTCTGAAGGCTGTAACACAAGGATGTTTGATGGGCCAGCCAGAAGGCTCAAGACTTCTCTTCTGCTGGATAAGTAGCTTGAAGAATAAATGGACCAACCGCATTGAAGTCAAAGATGACCATATTGAAAAGTAATGCAGACACATTTCGTTTGTCATTACAAGTAATACTACATTACAAGTAATTTTCATTTAATTCAGGTAAACACCAGCCTGCCCCATCCCCCCACCTTTACAAACACAATAACCTATGGGAACTAGACTTATTTTGCCAGCCAGAAATGTTTGTTACCCCCTTACCATGTGTGTTAATATCTGTATAACCAATGTGCTCTAGCGGTGTCGTTAAACAAAACAAACACTAAACTGTAATATCGATATAAAAAAGTACAGTTTGTTTTATTTAACGACGCCACTAGAACACATTGATTTGTTATCTTATCATCGGCTATTGGACGTCAAACATGGTCATTCTGACAGTTTGTTTAGAGGAAACCAGCTGTCGCCACATAGGTTACTCTTTTACGACAGGCAGCAAGGGATATTTTATTTGCGCTTCCCACAGGCAGGATAGCACCAACCATGGCCTTTGTTTTGCACTTATCCACTTGATCCTTGCAGATCACTCACTCAGGGTTTGAAATCGGTATCTGGATTAAACATTCCATGCTTCGACTGGGATCCGAACCCAGTACCTACCAGCCTGCAGACCGATGGCCTAACCACGACGCCACCGAGACGGTCGTAATATCGATATAAATGCAAGTGAAATCAGTCGGCCTAGCCCTGGGTTCCTATTTGTTTTCGCCAAAATATTCGCCAATCTTCAATTTCTTTAGTCTATTTAAATATGTATTCGCCAATTATATTTGGGCATTTCAGTCAAATGATTTTCTTTAAAATCTCTAGCTTTATATTAACGTATGTGCTGAAATGTACGTTATGTCAGTTCACATCATGTGCGACATTGCTTGGGGTGTCTATATTTTTTACTTATCTAATAGTGGAATGCTGATGACATTAATGTTATGTTAATTCATCAGAAATATGAATTTAATAGAGTAAGATGTGTTTTGTTTAACAACACCACTAAAGCACGTTGATAATCGTCGGCTATTGGTAATTTTGATATATAGTCTTATAGAGGAAATCCGCAAAAGTTGTGCATTAGAAGCAAGAGATCTTTTATATGCACCATCCCACAGACAGGACATGACATACCACGGCCTTTGGTGCACTGGCTAGAGCGAGAAATAGCTCAATGAGCCCACTGGCGGGGATCGATCCTAAACCAAACATTTTACCACAGGGCTACGTCCAGCCCCCTATAGTGGTACGCACTGCCGATGACACTAATGCCATGTTAATTAATAAAAACATTTATTGTTTATAAATTTAATTCAGTACGGTTTGTTTTGTTTAAGGACACCACAACACGCTGACAATCGTCGGCAATTGGATGTTAAATATTTGGTAATTTTGACATATAGTCTTAGAGAGGAAACCCTGTACATTTCCCCCATTAGTAGCAGGGGATCTTTTAAATACCATATGCCACATAAATAATAGCACATACCATGACCTTTGATATATCAGTCGTGGTGCACTCGCTGGGACGAGAAATAACCCAATGGGCTCATCGCGAGCGTTTTATCACTCATCATGAGTTATGTCCCAATACAGCTACATACACTATAAATACGAGGGGTGATTGATAAGTTCGTGGCCTAAGGTAGAAGGAGTCAGTTTTAGAAAATCAAATACAGTAATTTTTTTAGGATCGTCCCCTCGTACATTAACACACTTAGTCCAGCGGTCATGGAGCAGACGGGTCCCTTCTTTGTAGTAGGCCCCATTTTGGGCCCTCAGAAAGTGGTCCACAGCATTCATAACATCATGATCTAATAACCACCGAGCTCTTTTTTTTATTTTCGGGAAGAGGTAGTAGTCAGAGGGAGCCAAATCAGGAGAATCGGGAGAATAGGGTGGTTGTTCTGGATAGCAACCATGGCCACTTTTGACCCAACGTGCTGACACCTTGGACATTTGAAGATCGTTGTGGATGACTGCATGGATGCGTTCCTGGGAGATACCCAACTCAGTGTTCTGTCTGCCATGATGATATCATGAATATTGTGGTGACGGTGACTGGCATTCCTGGACGGGGATCGTCTTCCAAACTCTCCCTGCCACGTTTGAATTCAGCAGCCCACTTCTTCACCATCCTGTATGAAGGGGCATCCTCCCGTAGTGTGACCACCATGTCTTTATGGATCTTCTTGGGTGCTGAGCCCTTGAGACCGAGGTAGCGGATGACCTCACGATAGCTGATGTTGTCCACAATATCAGAAACCACCGATGCTCATTGTTTAATTATATGTTAAAAGAAAAACAACTCAAGGTGGTGAAACATGTGCAGCTCATGTACTTCTGCCTTAGGCCACAAACTTATCAATCACCCCTCGTATATTGATATATTTATAGGTACTTGCCAGTGACAGGTTTGCCCACAGATTCATATACGTTATGGGACAACCGCGTGGTTTGTAGCTAAGCGTTCTTTGTAACAAGGTCTAGGTGGTCGGACAGTTATCGTTGTGGGCTGGGCGAATTGGTGCCATAGGTTAGAGTCCCAACAATGACATGAGAGGCTAAAGAGGATTGTTATTCTCTATGCCAGTACATTAAAATCCCCCCCCCCCTCTCTGTGTGTCTGTCTGTCTGTCTGTATGTATCTCTCTGTCTCTCTCTGTATCTATCTCTGTATCTCTGTATCTATCTCTGTATCTATCTCTGTATCTCTCTCTCTCTCTCTCTCTCTCTCTCTCTCTCTCTCTCTCTCTCTCTCTCTCTCTCTCTCTCTCTCTCTCTCTCTCTCTCTCTCTCTCTCTATCAATGTGTGTGTCTCTGTTTCTTTCTCTGTTTGTGTGTGTCAGTGTGTGTGTTAGTGTGTGTGTGCGTGTGCGTACGTGTGTGTGTATGTATGTGTGTGTATGTATGTGTGTATATATATATATATATACACACACACACACACACACACACACACACACACACACACACACACACACACACACACACAGAAACACACACAAAACGCAACTGTCAAGTTGGCCAAATCTCTGGTGATAACTGATAGTTTAACCCTAACATTTTAACACACACACTTACTCTGTCCTACTGCGGTGTTGTAAACGACCTTTTTCACATACAGATATGCGTGTAGATCTACGACGAGCCTGAAGAAATAATTCCCCTTGTGTATTGGACACACGTTCTCCGAATACCTGTTCGAGAAGTCCCCGTCCGTAGCCTGGGGTGCGTCGTGCGACGGTCCGACCTGCTTGAAACGCTTATTTATATACAATACGCTCGCTTTCGCACCCAGTGCCCAGTTTTTATCTGCAGAAGAAACAAACATTCAACTGGGGCCAATCCCTCCTCAGCCGACTCTGGTGTTGTGTTTCACCACACTGCCATTATTCACACGGCGGAGTAGGGGGTGGGGGGGTGGGGGGTTGGGCTAGGCATTGTTCACTAGCCCCTCCAATAATTCTGAATAAACAATATTGGTAGTAAATCTTAAGACAGGGATGAATTTTACTTGTAGAATGCAGGAAATAGCATTGAAGGATATAAAGTTTTCAAAATGTACGGGGAGCATACCCCCGAAGTTTGATTTGCGCCCTCGATCTCAGTCAGTCTCACTCCCCCTCCCCCCATGTCTATTTGCTTCCGCCGTGCTTGAGAATTGAAAAAAAATTCGCGTTTCGTTTGTGGCTGCGTATTCAGGCATTTAGCACCAACATGTAACAGGACCGTACTTAGCCTAAAACAAAAACAATGGCAGCACAAAACGAACCAAGACACCGTAATAGATTTAAAGTTTGTTTTGTATAACGACACCACTAGAGAACATTGATTAATTAATCATTGGCTATTGGATGTCAAACATTTGGTAATTCTGACATGTAGTCATCAAAGGAAACCCGCTACATTTGTCCTAATGCAACAAGGGATGTTTTATATGCATCATCCCACAAACAGGATATAACATGCATGTACCACGGCCTTTAATATATGTAATGGCGTCGGACATATGGCTGAGGACCACACAGCTAATGACAGGGAATTCGACAATGCCACGGAAACCTATATGAAAATGTTTCGACCCCTGCACCACGATGAAAGTTAAAGTTTGTTTATTTTAACAACACCACTACAGCACATTGATGAATTAATCATCAGTAATTGCATGTCAAACATTTGGTACTTTTGATATATAGTCCTACTTAAAGAGGAAACCCGCTACATTTGTTGTTCCATTAGTAACAAGGGACCTTTTATATGTACCTTCCCAGAGATAGGATATCACATACCACTGCCATTGATATACCAGTCGTGGTGCACTGGCTGGAACGAGAAATATGTCAATGGTCCACCGACGGGGATCGACCCTGGACCGATACACCATGTTGAGGAACAGCACACTCAGGGACCTACATAAGGTATGAACGGTCTTTGAACGACATCCGAGACCAACGAAAGAGAGAAAAGAAGGAATGTTTTATGAAATGACACACTGGACACACTTTAATTAAGTTATATGTAATGCCGCTGGATATATGGTTAACGACCACACAGTTAATGGGAGAGGAAACCCGCTGCCTCCACGCAATGGGCTACTCTTTACGATTAGCAGCAAGGGATCTTTTATATGAAGTTTCCCAGAAAAATGTTAGTAGATACCACGTCCTTTGATGTACCAGTCGTAGTGCATTGGCTGGAGCGAGAAATAGCTCATTGAGAACACTGACGGGAATCGATCCCAGGTGGCGGGGATAAAGGCGACGCCACACGACACGATTGAATAACCGATTGGATATTAACCAATGGAATCGTAATGTTTGTCTTGTCAATCGGCTATTGTCGTACGAAGCACTCGTATCGTGTCGCGAGAGAGAGAGAGAGAGAGAGAGAGAGAGAGAGAGAGAGAGAGAGAGAGAGAGAGAGAGAGAGAGAGAGAGAGAGAGAGAGAGCGAGAGAGAGAGGGAGGAGAGTATACCGTGTCTAGTTCCATACACCTCTACTTCACACAAAGCGAGGATGTCATGGGGAGGTGTTCCCGCTCCTTTCGTGATGGTGACGTATTGCCCAGCGTGTTGGGAGGGCAGGGGTAACCGACCGCCGCGCCTTTCTGATACCGCTTCTGCTATCTGGCACACAACACCCTCCTATGCACTCACACTTGCAGAGTGGGAGCTTGATTTTCTACAAAAATAAGAAGTTTTGTTTAACGACACCACTAGACCACATTGGTTTTGTAATCATCGGCTGTTCGATGTCAAATATTTGTTCATTTTGACATATAGTCTTAGAGAGGAAACCATCTATATTTTCCCGTTAGTAGCAAGGGGTCTTTTATATGCACCATCCCACAGACAGGATAGCACATACCACGGCCTTTGATATACAGCTCGTGGTGCACTGATTGAAACGAGAAAAACTCAATCAAGTGAACGGATCGATTGAGGTTGTTCGATTCTGTGATGCAAACACCTCAAACGAGCACTCAAAATACACACCTGCAAAACAATGGTGGGTGTGTATTATATATAATCATGGACAAATGAAGTGATATCAGTTACATTAACTATCATCCTGCATGTTAGGATATATGGGGTTAATCATTTTTAAAATATATGGGCTTAACTTTAAATTCGTGGTTCAAGTTCAAGAGGGTACATTAAGCCATATAAAATAGTTTCTACTTGGGAGGAGAGATACTGCTGCGGCTGTGTGTAATTAACAAACCTAAGTGTCCGTCTCAGTGCTGAGATAAGAGAGTGTTTATGTGCAATTGTTGGCCCCAAGGTGGAAGGGCTGACCACCTTAATTTGCATATTGTTTTATTTCCGGTATTGTTGTAGTTAAACAATCTGTTTCCACTTGGTCTCTTTGGTTTCAGATGGGGAGTGATCTTAGAACTTAACAACTGGGGGATCGTCCGGGATTGTATATAGTGAAAACTCACCCGTTAAATTCTAAGAACTACGTTGTGCAAGATGTCAGATGTTGGTGCTGAAGAAATGCAGCCAAATCAAGAACTTGTTGAACTTTTGGAAATGGACAAACAAAAACTAACACAGAAACAATTACAGAAAGTGCATAACAAAGAAGTAGAAAAGTTAAGAACGGAAAGAGAAAGAGAGAAGAAAGAAATGAATTTTAAGATAAAAAATCACTTGAATTAGACAATGCTAAACAAATTAAAACTTTGGAACTTAAATTATTGAAATCAAAAGATACGCAGGAGTTAAAATGTTCGAGTTTGTCCATGAAAGTGAAAATACAACTGTTTGATGTGGAAAGAGAAGATGTTTTAACGTATCTATCCGAGTTTAAGGCTGTGGCCCAACAAGCCGGGTGGGATGGTAAGGTTAAAGTGCTGCATCTAAGAACCTTATTGCTCGGTGTTGCACAAGAAGTAGTACGCGAATCAAGCCAGGACTTTAATTTTCTGAAGAGGGCGTTGGTTACCAGGCTTGGACGGCGACCGGCGGACTACTTTGGTTTGCTTGATCAAATCAAGCAGAAGGGGAAAGAGACATACAGGGGATTGAACTCTCGTATACGGATGGACGTGGCGAGGTTTCTTGATGATAAAGATCCAACTGACCAGCTGTGTGAAGCTTTCTTTCTAAAAGCTTTACCTCCAGCACAAGCACAGTGGATTGCGAGAAACAACGGTCCAGGCAGTGTAGTGGAAGTGGCGGAGATTACGTAGAATCAGACACTAGAATCAGAGAAAACAGAGATCAGCATGATGGAAGGAATCATTCAAGACAGATAAAACCAGTATCAAGTGTATTATATGCCACAAACAGGGTCATCTGGCACGCCACTGTAGAAAACGATACGGTGACAGCAGAAATCAAGCGACTGTCTTTATCCAAACTCACCAGTCAAATCAGCTAATCTACCTACCTGAAAAGGTGAATAGAAAAAACATTTCATTTGTTAAGGACACAGGATGTGAACTAACTTTAATAAAGGCAAAGTTTGTTCCACCAATCTGCATTCTAGAGGGAGAGAGCACAGTGTTGTATACAGCAGTAGGGCAACCATTCAATGCCAAACCTGCTGTTGTGGAGATAAACACTCCATTTTACTCTGGACATGTACAGGTTGGTGTTGTTCCGGGATTGGTTGAAGATGCTTTACTTGGACTCGATATCATTGACAGAAAAGCCAAAGTTAGTGCAGTGTCAAAAGCCCAAGCTCAGGCAGAAGAAATACTTGAACTCCTTCAAGTACAACAACAAATGGCTGACACATCAGAAATAAATGAAAATATCCTGCCAAATGCTGAGACATTAGCGACCCAACAACGGGAAGACGAAACATTGAACACGATTCGAGAAACTGCTCTGAACACAGAAGAAGAAGCAAGATCTGAATCCAGTGCTTTCTTCTGGGAAGACTCAATTGTTTATCGTCACTGGAGAACCAAAGATAATTTCAAAGAAGGAAAGCAATTAGTTATTTCACAGTCTATGAGAAAGAAGATATTAGAACAGAGAATCATGGCAAGGTTCTATTGGCCTGGAGTATTTAAAGAGGTTGCTGAACACTTTCAAACGTGCGACGTCTGCCAGAAGTTTGCCAAAAAGTAACCAGGCAAAATTGCCCCATTGCGGACAGTACCAAAAGTCACTGGACCTTTCAGAAAAATATCCATGGATATTATCGGTCCACTGGCCAGAACAAAGAAAGGTAACACGTTTATTTTGACGATTGTAGATGAAGCCATACGCTCTCTAGAGGCCTTTGCTCTGAAGTCAATTGAAGCATAAGTGATTGCTTGTAAACTGATTGAAATGTTCTGCAGAACAGGTGTGCCTGAGGTAATCTTGACAGATCAAGGCTCACACTTCACAAGTACATTGATGAAGCAGTTATATGAGATTCTTGGAGTCAAGGGTGTGACAACATCGCCGTATAATCCCAATGCGAATGGTGTTGTTGGACGTTTTAATTGAACTTTAAGAGCAATGACTGCGATGTTCTGTTGCCATATACATAGTTTACGTACAGAGAGGCACCACATCAGGAGACATGGTTTGCACCAGTTGAGCTGTTCGTGGACCTCTGGCTCTTTTATATGAAGCTATGACGGGACAGTCTGAAAATGGTCAGACATTGTTGGATCACATTACTAAGGTCAGGAAATGTCTGGCACTAGTTACCAGTGTGGTTGAGAAAAACTTGACAAGACGACATGAGTATACCAAGACATGGTATGCCAGAACAAAAATAGGCCAAGGAACGGAAGTTTTGGCCTGGTGATCAGGTGCTGGTTTTGTTGCCGTCCAGTTCAAAAAGATGCTTGCACAATGGCAGGGCCCATTTAGAGTGGTGAAGCAACTGTCTGATGTCAACTATTCAGTTCAAGTTGGCGGTCGTCGAGTGTGTGTTGTATATCACATCAATTTGTTGAGAAAATATCTTCCCAGAACTATTATGTATTTTGGGTACATAAGGATACTGAAGAAGAGGAATCGTGTGGATTTATCATTCCTGATGACACAGAGTCTCACAGAGATGTCAGAATCAATCCGGTGCTGTCACAAAAGCAAAGAGAACAACTGCGAGCAATCTGCGAAGAATTCTCAGATGTACTGACTTCAAAGCCTGGCTGTACAGACTTGATACAACATGCTATCAAGTTGACATCTGATACCACCATCTGTCAAGCGCCTTACAGAATTCCCCATTCTAAGTCAAGAATGCCATTGACGATCTACTAAAGCAAGGGCTGATCAAAGTATCAAGAAGTCCATATTCTTTTCCAGTCGTTGTTGTGCGAAAGTCTGACAAGACACTAAGTATTTGTAGCAATTACAAGAAGCTAAATGACATTACAGTATTTGACAGTTGCTTCATGCCAAGATTGATGAACCAATCGAAGCTGTGGGAAGATCCAAATTCATCAGCTGACTTGATCTGACCAAGGGGTACTATGAAGTACCTCTCTCCAAATCAGCACGGGAGAAGAGTGCATTTACTACACCATTTGATCTCTACGAGTTTACTGTTATGTCTTTTGGAATGAAAATAGCACCAGCATGTTTTGCTCGATTGATGACATTGTCACTGGGATCAGTAAGAGATGTCGAAACGTATTTCGATGATGTCATAATCCACAGTATTGAGTGGAATGACCAAAGCGGAAAGCTAAGCTGACAGTTAGACCATCAAAATGTGAGCTGAGAGCATCCGAAACTAAGGTACTTGGACATACTGTTGAACAAGGTCAGGTAAAGCCAAATCCTGACATGGTTGGTGTCATGAAAGAATATCCATAGACCATCAAAAACTTCGCCAAAATTTCCGCCAGGTTGACTGATTTGTTGAGAAAGAATTGCCCAAACAAAGGTCATTGGACTGGAAAAAAAGTATAGAAGATTTCAGAGCACTGAAAGACGCGTTGACACACCTGCGTTGATCAATCCAGACTTCAGTAAGAAATTTGTGTTGCAGAAAGAATGCAAGTGACAATGCTCTTGGAGTTGTATTGTGTCAAATCCAAGCAGGTGACGAACACCCAGTGGCATTTATGTCCAGGATGTTATTGCCACGAGAGCGAAACTACGCCACAATTGAGAAGTGTTTGGCAAACGTATGGGAAGTAGAATCCCTATCATACTACTTGGCGGGAAGACCATTTACCATTCAAACTGACCACAACCCTTTTGTTAAGCGCTTGTTAAGATGGTCACTGATCCTGCAAGCATACGAGTTCATCATATAATACAAGAAAGGTGCTGATAATGGAAATGCAGACAGTTTGTCAACAATCTACTAGATGCGAAAATAGTTGACTATCAAGCATGCGAAAAGTGTTGACTATCCAGAATGTGAAATGTTTGACAGTCTAGTATGCGGACAGTGTTGACTATCCAGAATGTGAAATGTTTGTGTCTAGCATGTGAAAAGTGTTGACTATCCAGCATATGAATTGTTTGATATTCTAGCATGCGAAAGGAAAATAATGAACAGTGATAAACAATATTTTCAATTGGATATGTATTAGGCAATGGATAAGTAAGTGTAATTCTATAAAATGATTATAGGGTGAGTACCAATTTATTTTAAAATAAAGGTACCTTTTATTGGCGTTAACTTCTGAAGAGAAGTTTACGTTTTATTGGTGGAGTTAGGATACATGGGGTTAATCATTGTTCAAATATATGGGGTTAACTTTAAATTCGTAGTCCAGGTTCAAGAGGGTACATTTAGCCATATAAAATAGTTTCTACTTGGGGGGGGGGGGGGGGGGGGGGGGGAGATACTGCTCCGGCTGTGTGTAACTGACAAACCTAAGTGTCTGTCTCAGTGCTGAGATAAGAGTGTTTATATTTAATTGTTGGCAGCAGGGAGGAAGGGCTGATCTAGTTCTGACATGGTCAGAACACCTTAATTTGCATATTGGTTTCTTTCCTTGTTTTATATATGGCTGTAAAATCAGTTTTCTCTTGGTCTCTTTGGTTGTCTGATGGTGTCAGATGGGTAGTGATCTTAGAACTTAACACTGCATTAACTGATCTCTAATTGTATTCGCTTTCATTAAATATTTGTCTGGATTATTCAATTCCTTCTTGTTACCGGTGGTTAATAACTGTATAAAACGATACACACTTGGCCGCTTATAATAATACATGTTTAGATATTTACAACGCAAATCTTTGTATTGTGGACATTCAACATTACACAGAGTACATATTCTTTCTGATCGTTCGATGTTGCAATACCTGCCAAATTCTATATTTAATTTATGAGCGCATATTCTAATCTTACATATTTCTTTTACATAACACGTTACGTAAATATGTTTGTAATCTAAATTCATTTAATAAATGTTGATATAGAGGTCCTTTAGGCGTTGTCATGGTTTTGCTGTAACATAACTGCTTAAAAGTATTCAATATCCTTTCTTTGATTATAATGTAGATACTGTCGTCAACATACGATGCATTCCAAACATAGTTTAATCCACGTGAATACAGTTCGTGCCGAATGCTAATTGACCAATTATCGTTATAGTGTACCATGTCTTCATGTATACCCCTTAGAATACAGTTTGTAGTGTTACGTAATTTTATCCAATATTTTAAAATTTTCAGTTTTTTTGTTACTTTAAGTGGAAACCGTCCCAGTTCGCTATAAACAAATTCGTTACACGTTCCTTTTCTTACACCCAATAATCTTGTATATGTACTTTTTCAATATCATGACCCGAGTGAAAGCCCCAAACTTCAGAACCATAATTGAGGATAGAATTAATATATGTATCAAAATCAGCAAGCATTATTTCGATATTGAAGAAATTGTTCTTGCATACATTCAATATTGAAAATAATGCCTTGTGTCCTTATTCTGCAACTCGTTTCTGTGTACGTACAACTTTACCATTATAGAAAAATAAACGCCAAGATAAATAAATTAATTTACAACCTCTAGTTTACACCCATGAAAGTACCATTTCTCATTATCTCGTAATTTACTTCCGTTTCTAAAAACAACAATTTTAGTTTTATTTGTATTGACAGTTAAATTCTAGTTTTCGGTATAATTAAACAGATAATTAATAACCTTTTTTTAAACCTTCTGGTTTTTCAGCTAACAGAACCATGTCATCAGCGTACATTTTCACAAATGTTTTTAACATTTGTATATCGATACAAGGATGTTTTAGACAATGTCGTGATTGCTTCCTTGATCCACATAAAAGGACCGCCACTCCCTAGGAGATCCGAAACCCCAACCCCCCCCCCCCCCCCGTCAAAAAAATAAAAAATAAATAAATACAAACAAAAAGCACAAAGCCCCCCCCCAAAAAAAACAAAAAAACCACACAAAAAAACAACAACACAAAAAACACCAAAAAAATCAACAACAACAAACAAGCACAAAAAACACAAACAAAACAAGGGAGAAACACTTTATATTGGGGGGGGGGGGAGGGGCCAACCCTTATGGGTGGGCAACCCACACTATTTATGTGTATGTATGTATTTTATAAACATTAATAGTTAGAGAAACAAAGGGTTGATTTGGGGGAGGATGACCTCCGTGGTCCTACCCTCTAACCGCCCACCGCCCCCGCCCCCGTATCCCCTCTAAAAACCGCCCTCCCGCCCCCGCTACGCCACAATTGCGCGACGGTGTAAATATATACGCACCACAACAGTCAACTCGGAAAACGATGAAGACGGCTTCAACATACATCCAGCCGACTTCCACCTGCCACCAGGTACTAAATCGACCATCGAGGGTCGCCATGGAACACGAGCCAGCGGCATCGTTGTTAACCATATTGCCATCCACAGCTCTGGCCCCGGTGTTCGGACCCGCGGACTGCCACACCAGTTTGCCAAAAGCAAAATTGTCCCGACTCTTCAGGTATTCAGGATCTGAAACTGTTTGTTTGTTTGTTTTGTTTAACTACACCTCTAGAGCACATTGATTTCTTAATCATCGGCTACTGGATGACAAACATTTGGTAATTTTGACCTATACTCTTAGAGAGGAAACCCGCTGCATGTTTTCTATTAGTAGCAAGGGATCTTTTATATGCACCATCCCGCAGACAGGAAAGCACATACCGCGGTCTTTGATATACAAATCGCGGTGCACTGGTTGAAACGAGAAAAACTCAATCAAGTGGATGGATCGATTGAGGTTGTTCGATTCTGCGATGCAAGCACCTCAAACGAGCACTCAACCGAATGAGCTTAATCCCACCCCTGTATAAATATGTAAACAGATAAATATATTTTGTAATAATTAAAGACGCTATGTCAAAGTTGGAATAATGGCGGTGTTGTGCTTGGAAACATACAGTCTATACATTCAACTATATGCCTATAAAAATTATAACAAAATAATTTCATTTATTAGTAGAATGTTTCATTGTATTTTAGGGGATAATCTTCAGAATGTGTCACAGTTACGTCACTGCTAAATGCGCACACATTCAACACACTAAGGTTTTTCTATATTTCGTTGCGGTCAGCTGACACACGAAACAACGACGGTGACCATGCTGTAGTTGGCCACACATTAACCCCTGTCGTCCAGTGCAGTACTTTTAAAATTATTATTCTTGAGTTAATTAGGAAAAGATTAATGAGTAGTTTCAACTTTGACATAGGACTGTTAAATGTCCGGTACATTTATTACAATGTAACGTCATCCCACCGTTCCAGCCGTACTAGCAACGCGAGTTTATTTATTTCTCGATGAACGTAAACGTAACGTTGTCAGGTAACGTCATATCCGAAGACATCACTTTATAATGGTATTTTCTCTTACTGAGCATTATTGTTTAACAAGAAAACATAAATCAAAATAAAATATGAAATTTTGGAATGTTTCAAATTTAATTATAAGTATTGTGTGTTGTTTATTTTATGTTCATTTGGGTATGAACTACAACACCAACAACATTATCTGCTGACTGTGAGAACGGCTTCGCCGATTCACACAGCTGGCTGGTGATTTTGTGTGTGTGTGTGTTCATGCTCCGGTGAACGTACAAGAAATAACAGCGACCACGAACAGATGTACCAAACGAAAATATTTACTACAATGACACGTTTTACGATCCTGTGAAATAATTAGTTACATTTACAATTGCAAATATGCATATTAATGTTTTTTAAAAAGACAAAAGTGTCTCCGTCATTTCTGTAAACTATTTCCAGGATATTCCCAGGATATGGTCAGCATATGTCATGCTAGGTTCTGACTACCAAAAGGTCACGACCAAGTTGTCAAACTTTCTGGTCTTACGACCTCTACATCTATCCAGTTACTAGTCTTAGCGCTCTTACAACTCGAATTTCATCGTATATATACGACTTATACGACCGGTTAGTCGTTAATCTGAGCCCTCCCGTCGTAAGATGGCCGTTGGGGAAACTATTACAACGCAACCGTTGAGTTGGCGAACTTCATCGTGTCAGTTGATAGTCTGATTCTAGTATAAGGTACCCAATTTCCAGCCGTACACCTCGACTTCACACAACGCCAGCGCGTCTAGGATTCCGTAAACGATAGTTTTTCTGACGCGAACGATGCGTCCTAGAAGGTGCTGAAGACATTTATACTTGAAAGAGTGCCCCATTGGAAACCCTGTCTGCTCGTTGCATTTCTGGGGGTCTGTGTCGTTTGCGTGTGCCAACACGTCAATCCGGAAGTCGTGGAGTCGATACTCTAGGATAAAATAATTATAATATTTAAAAACAATTTTGTTTATAGACGTACGAATGTAAGCCCCTAGATCAGTATAATATGATGTGTTTCTCTCTCTCTCTCTCTCTCTCTCTCTCTCTCTCTCTCTCTCTCTCTCTCTCTCTCTCTCTCTCTCTCTCTCTCTCTCTCTCTCTCTCTCTCTCTCTGTCTCTCTCTCTCTCCCTGCCTCTCTCTCTCCCTCCCTACTTGTATGTGAGTGTGTGTATGGATGTAAGCGCCTAGATAAGTATAATACTATGTGCGTATGTTTCTCTCTCCCTGCTTCCCTCCCTCTTCCTGCTTCCTTGCACGCGAGTGTGTGTATGGATGTATGAATGTAAGCGCCTAGATAAGTATAATACTATGTGCGTATGTTTCTCTCTCCCTGCTTCCCTCCCTCTGCCTGCTTCCTTGCACGCGAGTGTGTGTATGGATGTATGAATGTAAGCGCCTAGATAAGTATAATACTATGTGCGTATGTTTCTCTCTCCCTGCTTCCCTCCCTCTCCCTGCTTCCTTGCACGCGAGTGTGTGTATGGATGTATGAATGTAAGCGCCTAGATAAGTATAATACTATGTGCGTATGTTTCTCTCTCCCTGCTTCCCTCCCTCTGCCTGCTTCCTTGCACGCGAGTGTGTGTATGGATGTATGAATGTAAGCGCCTAGATAAGTATAATACTATGTGCGTATGTTTCTCTCTCCCTGCTTCCCTCCCTCTCCCTGCTTCCTTGCACGCGAGTGTGTGTATGGATGTATGGATGTAAGCGCCTAGATAAGTATAATACTATGTGCGTATGTTTCTCTCTCCCTGCTTCCCTCCCTCTCCCTGCCTCCTTGCACGCGAGTGTGCGTATGGATGTATGGATGTAAGCGCCTAGATAAGTATAATACTATGTGCGTATGTTTCTCTCTCCCTGCTTCCCTCCCTCTCCCTGCCTCCTTGCACGCGAGTGTGCGTATGGATGTATGAATGTAAGCGCCTAGATAAGTATAATACTATGTGCGTATGTTTCTCTCTCCCTGCTTCCCTCCCTCTCCCTGCCTCCTTGCACGCGAGTGTGCGTATGGATGTATGGATGTAAGCGCCTAGATAAGTATAATACTATGTGCGTATGTTTCTCTCTCCCTGCTTCCCTCCCTCTCCCTGCCTCCTTGCACGCGAGTGTGTGTATGGATGTATGAATGTAAGCGCCTAGATAAGTATAATACTATGTGCGTATGTTTCTCTCTCCCTGCTTCCCTCCCTCTCCCTGCTTCCTTGCACGCGAGTGTGTGTATGGATGTATGGATGTAAGCGCCTAGATAAGTATAATACTATGTGCGTATGTTTCTCTCTCCCTGCTTCCCTCCCTCTCCCTGCCTCCTTGCACGCGAGTGTGTGTATGGATGTATGGATGTAAGCGCCTAGATAAGTATAATACTATGTGCGTATGTTTCTCTCTCCCTGCTTCCCTCCCTCTCCCTGCTTCCTTGCACGCGAGTGTGTGTATGGATGTATGGATGTAAGCGCCTAGATAAGTATAATACTATGTGCGTATGTTTCTCTCTCCCTGCTTCCCTCCCTCTCCCTGCTTCCTTGCACGCGAGTGTGTGTATGGATGTATGGATGTAAGCGCCTAGATAAGTAGAACATTATGTGTGTATGTTTCTCTCTCCCTGCTTCCCTCCCTCTCCCTGCCTCCTTGCACGCGAGTGTGTGTATGGATGTATGGATGTAAGCGCCTAGATAAGTAGAACATTATGTGTGTATGTTTCTCTCTCCCTGCTTCCCTCCCTCTCCCTGCTTCCTTGCACGCGAGTGTGTGTATGGATGTATGGATGTAAGCGCCTAGATAAGTAGAACATTATGTGTGTATTTATAGTATATATGTGAGACAAGACGTAGCCCAGTGGTAAAACGGTTGGTCTTGGGTCGATTCATTGGGGTATTTGTCGTTCCAGTCTGGGCACCACGTGGTATGTGCTACCCTGTTTGTGGGATATTGCATATAAAAAAGCCCATGGGTTTCATATCCCGGTACCGACTCTCACCCAGAGCGAGTTTTGACAAGTCAGTGGGTCACTACACCCACGTCATCACTCTCAACACTAACCCACTGCCACGGACAGACAGCCCAGATAGCTGAGGTGAGTTCCAAGAACAGCGTGCTTAAAACCTACTTGGATATAAGCACGATAATAAATGAAATGAAATGAATGCTGTTAAATAAAACATCCCTTCCTTCTGTAAGAAAACCGTTTAAACTTGCAGACCCTAGTTTCAACCTGTAAATTCGCAATGACAGTTGACAGTCTCACCCTAGCATAAGTGTTTAAAAACTCGGCTTTGTCACTTTAAAATTCGCAATGACAATTGACCGTCTGAACCTAGCATAAGTGTTTAAAAACTCGTGTATGTCGCTTTAAAATTCGCAAAGACAGGTGATAGTCTGATCCTAGCATAAGTGTTTAAAACCTCGTGTATGTCGCTTTACAATTCGCAATGACAGCTGACTGTCTGATCCTAGCATAAGTGTTGAAAAACTCGTCTATGTCGCAGTACATACCACCCCAATCTCCACGATTGTACAATTTGACGCTGGTGATGATCAACATCTGCAAGAGATCCACTTGCCACCACGGCTTCATGTCGCCGTAGTCGGTGCGTGAGCACGAGCCAGTACCGAGGTAGTTGCTGTAGTTACCGTCCACGGAGTTAGAGGCGTTTGAGAATGTTGCGAACCTTGTTGATTGCGAGGCCGGCATGTTTAACGCCCATAGGCCGTCACCCGGATCTGACAAATGAAGAAAGAGAAAATGTTAGTTTGATAACGACACCACTAGAGCACATTGATTGATTAATTAATTATCAGCTACTGAATGTTAAAACTCTTTTATATGCACCATCCCACATACAGTTAAGGACATGCCACGGACTTTGACCAGTTGTGGTGCTCTGGATGGAAAAAAGAAAAAATCCAATTAGTTGAATGGATCCACCGAGGTGGTTCGATCCTGCGACGCGTGTTAGTCTGGCGTCCCGCTAATCAAAGAGAAAGACAGCTCATAAAACAAATACTACAAAATTCTGATAGGCTTTTTGAAATCTTTCTTTAATGATTAAACGTAGGTTGACCTCTGAAGTGTTTTCAAAACCTCATTTGAAGTTAATTGCTCTATGTGGTACTGACTGATATCTAGTGTTGGGAATCGTTGGAATTTCACCATCGATCATCGGTTATATTCGGTTTGCACCAACCCATCAACTTTCCATTACACAATCGGGCATATGAGCATAAAGAAGGATTTTAATTAAAAGAATCATGCACCTGTTAATTATTGTGTTCTCCGGGATAGACCCTACAAATGGCTAATTTTACCTTTAATAACTATTTATTATAGTTTTTTCTCTGTGTACACCTGAAAACAAACACCAAGACAAATATATTTATAATATCAATTTCAGCATCTAAACTCTAGACACAAGTACGTTTAATATTTTCCCACACAATCGATTATGGACTTTTGTAATCAATCATCACATCGATAGAGATAAACCGATTAATTCTTGATTATAATCGATGATTAGAACATCACTAGTGATAACAACTATGCAGGTGATATAGCGACACTTGTATAACAGCAACACGAGGCGGTGCTGAATGCTTACACCTATGCTGATTTATGACACGGTACTTGTCAGTTGAATTTGTATTCACATGACCCTCTCGACAGAGTTGTATTGTTCACAGAATATATAAACATAGACATAGAAATTGTATTGAATTGCAAGGGATAATTAAAGTTCTTCTTTTTTTGGTTGAACGACATCCATAGAACACATTGATTTATTAATCCTCGGCTAGTGGATGTTATGCATTTGGTATTTTTCACATTTGATATACCAGTCGTGGTTCACTGGCTGGAATGAGAAATAACCCAAATGGATCCACAACGGAAATCGATCCTAGGCCGACCGCGCATCAAACGAGCGCTTTACCACTAGGCTACATCCCGCGCCTACATGGTGTAATTAAGCTTGGTGTGTAACCCTCTTACCACATACATTGCCCATACCTTGCACCATACACCTCGACTTCACACACGCTTAGGGCGACGTTGCCATAGTCAATCCACAGTCGGACGAACTGACCTATCAGCTCATAGGGGCAGCGGAAACTCTTGGCCATCCCAGACTTGAGGGGTTCACTTTGGTAATGACACAAGCCGACTAACTGTAGCGCAAACATTCTACCTTTGTGAACGTCAATGTGGAAATTTCTAGTTCGATTATCTAGAACAAAAAATAATAGGATAGAATATAACATATATTTAATGTCACTTTCTTCAAACTATGAACGTGTTTGGGCTTTGACGTTTGTTTTATAACGTCACACACGCGCACGCGCACGCGCACACACGCAAACACGCACACGCACACACACGCATACAAACTCCCCCCCCCACACACACACGCACATACACACACATACACAAACGCACGCACACACACACACACACACACACGGACACAAATGCACACACAACACACACACAGACGCACACACACACACACAAACGCACACACACACACACACACACATACACACACACACACACACACACACACACACACACACACTCGCGTGATTCCAGTGCAATCAAAGTAACTTTGCAAACTAGATATAAAATAATCGAGGTCACGACACTACGTGTATTGACATTTAAGCAAACTTACTACGGTTACATTCCATAATTGACGTATGCACTCATAGTCATTGAACAAAAACATTTCAATAGCAACTTTACACTAAAAGCTGTCCAGCGTTCAGAAGAAAAAAAAAACACAACAACATTAGGCACTGGTTTATTTTGATGTAAGAAGATTTAAAAGTTTACGTCATTCACGTCTGACATCATTTCCATTCAAAAAGAAACCGCGAGATGGGGTAATCGTAATAAATAATCGCAATCGATTGTAATCGATTACATGTTCTCATATAATTGCAATCGTAATCGATTACATTATTTGATAATGTCATGTAATCACAATCGTAATTGATTACATTGCTAATGAAATCGTAATCATATCATATAATATGATATTTTTCAGATCACATACTGTGAAAAATTGATAACTTTGCAAATTAGATATAAATTAATCGAGGTCACGGCATAACATGTATTGCCATTTAAGCAAACTTACTGCGGTGATAGTTCATAATTGATGTATGGACTCATAGTCATCGAACAAAAACATTTCAATTGCAACTTTACACTGAAAGCTATCCGCGTTCAGAAAAAAAATCACCCAAAAGAACAAACAAACATAAGCACTAGTTTATTTTGATAACATTAAAAAGTGACGTCATTCTCGTTTGACGTCATTTCCATTCAAAAAGAAACCGCGCCACATATTCGTTCCTCATTTGAATATCGCGTAATGGCTGACTGGAATTAAAGTTGCGTGTACAATTTACAAAAACACGTTGTATTAAGCTTGATCAAGAGATTATTACCCTCGTGTCTTTCGGTATCGTCAATATCACATATTAGGAATAAAAATAACGCCAGAGGCTCGCATAATAAAATAATTATTTCTAATAATTGATACTGACGATACCAAAAAAACCCAGTGTGTGTATACATACATACATACATACATGCATATACATACGAAAGAGAGTGAGAGAGAGAGAGAGAGAGAGAGAGAGAGAGAGAGAGAGAGAGAGAGAGAGAGAGAGACAGACAGAGACAGAGACAGAGACAGACAGAGAAACAGACAGAGACAGAGAGATAGAGAGAGAGAGAGAGAGAGAGAGAGAGAGAGAGAGAGAGAGAGAGAGAGAGAGAGAGAGACAGATAGAGACAGAGACAGAGAGACAGATAGATACATAGAAGAGAGATAGAGGTAGAGGAGTGGGTGGGGGCAGATACAGAGAGATACACAGAGAGATGTTTGCGAAATGTTTACGTTAGGTTCACGTTGTAAAGAAAATATGTGTATATGTGTATTCTACCAAACCCATCTAGTGAAGTGGTTCAGACAATGAGTTTGGATAAGTGTACGGATTGTGGCCACGTTTCTTGGAGGGCGAAGAAGAGTTGATCCTGTTTGGGGGTGTATTAGGACGTTCACGAATACGACGACTCAAGACTTCCCACCAATGTTCTATTGGATTCAGATCTGGGCGTTTTGCTGACCAGGGTAAAATTGGATATTGGCATTTGCCAAGCAGTCCATTGAAACACGGGCTATGCGAAGGAGTGCATTATCATGCTGGAATTCAAAGTTACGCCCAGCTCTATGGGAAAACTGTATCACAACTGGCTGCAAAGTTTCATTCCTATATTGAACACCAGTCACTCTTACATCAAGCCGTATTAACTCAGTCTTGTTGTCGTAAGCTATCCCACCCCACACCATTACAGAACCACCACCATATCTGTCCTGTTTTTTAATGATACAAGCATTGTAACGTTCATTAACGCCAAACGCGCAATCTTCCATCTGCATAGTCAAGATTAAATCGAGACTCGTCACTAAACATTGCATAGCGCCAATGACGCAGTTGTCGTACCCGGTATTGACGCGCCCACAGTAATCTCAGTTGCTTGTGTTGGACTGTCATGTTGATTCCAATCACTGGTCGTTGACTTTTTAAACCTGCTTCTTTTAGCCGATTGCGTACTGTTCGATCGGTGATCGTTAGCCGAGAGACTGTCCTGAACTTAAAGTTTACTTTGGAAGATGGTTTATATCTGTCCCGTAAAGAAATCAGCCGAATTTTACGGTCCTACTTATTTAAATATAATTATTTCATGAATACACGCAAAAGGTTTATAAAGCCATATTATTAAAAAAAAACCCTAGCACTCTTAAATTCAAAGAACTGTTTAATTGTAATAGAATAGGCACTCTCCGTAAATTGTCAAAATTAATCTCTGAAATTACAAGTAAATTTAGTAAAGCATAAACATCTTCAATACCATTTTAGTACTGACTTATAAAAAATTATCTGCTTTATTTAAATGTTCCGTCATCGTGTGTCTTCTTTTTGAAATGTGTATATAGCTATTTTGAATTATGTCTATATATATTCTATGAAGAACTCCTGTTGTCATCTTGTCACTGTAAATAACTATTGTAAAATATGTCCTCATATGCTGTCGTTTGACGGCCTGAGTGAATCGAAATAAAGTTGAGGGGTGGTTAATTTCCGTCGTCCTCGGCCATCTCTTAGTTTGACATTGCCGGTACAGGCTCCATAAACGTGATATCACAATAGTATACTTCACAATAGTATTTGCAACCTGTCTCCGTGATTTTCCTGACCTCACCATACCCACAGCAGAGCATTTGTCTGCTAATGTCATGTATTGCCTTGCCATGTCAAAAACGTTTACAAACAGTAATTTACATTCTTCAGTAACTTTTATACCCGCGAGAAGAACACAGAAATAAAGTGGAAACATGTTCTGCACGTGCATTACAAACTGGGGTGTGTTTTGTCACAGTTAACAACGTAATGTACAATCATGACCATATATATATATTGCTAGTATAAAAGCGATCCCTTTATATAAAGAGGTAGAGTAAAAAAGGCAGAAAGTGAGAAACAAATAGAAAGAAAGAGAGAGAGAGAGAGAGAGAGAGAGAGAGAGAGAGAGAGAGAGAGAGAGAGAGAGAGAGAGAGAGAGAGAGAGAGAGAGAGAGAGAGAGAGAAGGTGAGAGAAACAAAGAGAGAAATAAAGAGAACCATATAAATAGAACGAAATAGTAACAGAAAGAAAGAGAGTGAGAGAAAGAGAGTGAGATAAAGAGAAAGAGAGAGAGATAGAGAGAGAGAGAGAGAGAGAGAGAGAGAGAGAGAGAGAGAGAGAGAGAGAGAGAGAGAGAGATGAGAGAGAGAGAGAGAGAGAGAGAGAGAGAGAGAGAGAGATGGGAGGAGAGAGAGAGAGAGAGAAAAGAAGAAATAGCTGCTTTCGCATAATTTGCTCATTTCAATAAAATAGCAAGGGATATTTCATATGCAGTTTTCCATAGACAAGGCAGTACATGCCACAACTTTTCATAAACAGTTCGTCGGACAGTTCGAACGGGTAAAGCATCGAGTCCATCGAATGCAGTCGAACCTACACCCCATCGCATCTCAGACCACACAACGGACCCAGGCAATATTGAAAAACAATTAATGATATAGAAACATCTGAACTATCGCATCTTAGACTACATAACGGTCCCCCCGGCTATATTAAAACACAACTGATAGCATAGAAACAATTGAACTATCGCATATCAGACTATATAACGGCCCCAGCCACACTGAAACACAATTAATAGTATAGAAGCAACTGAACTATCGCATCTCTGACTATATAACGGCCGCGGGCCACATTCAAACACAATTAGTAGTATAGAAACAACTGAACTATCGCATCTCAGACTATATAAGGTGGTACTAAACCAAATAACTTCTGGCTGGGTCAAAGTTCGATAGAGAAGTGAACACCACAAATCATGTGATCGCTGAGTGTGAGTGTGAGTGTGTTTGTTGTAAAAAGAAATAGTTTAATCTGGGCAAACAATGTATGCAATTATATTTCATCTAGTACCCCTATGTTAAGTAGCCTTGTGCTTGACACATGTATGGGGCACCTGCAAAAAAGTATTCGAATTTTGTGCGGAACTAGGGTAGTCATAGACGCTACCCGTTATCTCAGACATGAGCACCGTGACCCACATTTTTTAAAGCGGTCACACAAGGGAGTAGATAAAAGTGGTCGCCTAAGACAGGTGTCAGCTGATTACAGGTTGCGACATATAGTCTTTAAAACATAATATGCTGTTG
>NC_054705.1:10560074-10592574 GCF_016097555.1 Gigantopelta aegis
TATGTATTGATTTATGAAATAAGGTAATAATGTTTTTAGAAAAGAACACAGGTTTGATTGGTAGCCCCGTACCCCTCCCCCACCTTCCCTCCTTATTGCACGGGGCGCTCTGATAATTCGTCTCCACTTAGCTTCCTGGGCATTACTCGATTACGCTGCCGACGAATGACTCACGTAAAATGATACACGGAACCCACTTCCCCTCAGGCCGCGTGTCAGCTCTTCTGTGTCTTGTTTTATTTTTAGTATGTGAAGTACTTGAACTCCGATAACAGATGTACCTCCTGCTACTCCCCATTTCACTTGTCACCGTGTGCTGGGATGCTTAGCAATTTTGTATCGCAGTGACGAGACTACTCCCAAATAACAGGTTCGCACCTGAAGCAAAGACCAAACAATTTCTCTAAGGGCTGTTGAATGATTTCTTTAACACAAAGCTGTAATTTTTTTACGCATTCCCCGCCCTATATCATTTTGATCCCGAATGCCCCCGCCCTATATCATTTTTATAACGCTCGCTAAACCACTTCCCTATTTTGAAATTGCGTAGCGCTCGTCCCTATTTTATAGCACCCCCACCACACCAGGCAGCTTGGCGGAAGCAAATAGACCAACATTAAGGGGAGGAGCTGACTGAGATTGAGGTCGCAAAGCAAGTTTCTCTAGGGCGTTCGTGTGAATGCTCCCCCATAGAATTTTGGAATATTGATGTCCTCTGAAATGCAATTTTCATTCGCCAGCCTCTCTGTTCGCTGGTAAAATTCACCCTCTGCTTTTCAGATTTACTACGTACGTTTCTCACTCCCTATTTTTATTTTATTTATAATTATTGGGGGGGCGACGGGCGGGAAGGGGGCTAGAGGCACGTGCTTCAGAGGCCTGGCCGTGCGTCTCCCGTCTAGCCAGCCCATCTTCTTTTGTCACTCTTAGTTCAGCAATGTCTTCAATCTTTTAAGATTTCTGTTTGTATTTTTGTATAGTCCGTCCCACAGGGAACACCTTTTTTCATACTATGGTATTTACAATAAGTTATTTATTTCAGAGCCGATTTTTTTTTTTTTTTTTTTTTTGTTGTCCGTTTGTTTTTCTGGGTTTTTTTTGTTGCTGTTTTATCGTCTTTCTTTTTATTTATTTTTTTGAGAGGGATCGGTGTTATTTCAAAAAACACTTTTACTTTTTATCTTACTTCAAACTAAACTGAAATTATTTACAAATTTTAATTTTGTAGGATAGTGGGACGGACTATAGAGCGTTACATAAGTGTTGAACGTCTCTTTGACCAGGAATATCAGGGAAGCAGCTCATCAGTCCTATTTAAGCAACGCTATCACCCCCCCCCCCCCCCGTCATGGGCATAACTGGTGATGTTAGAAGTTGTGCCCACGACAGGCGTGCTTGAACAGTTGTCTGATGGAAGCATGCCAAAAATTACCCCCCTCCACACACACACACACTCGCTCCCCTTCACTCCCCTGACACTAGTACACTAGTTCAAGAAGAGTAATTGTTTAGCTTCCCTTGGCTTGACATGTACATTTTATGGAATCAGTAAGTCATATCATTAACTGTTTTAACACTTACAATTCAATTCAATTCATTTATTTGCCAAAATAATTGCCTATAGGCATAAACATAATGTCACATAATACATGTCAAACGTGTAAATATACATGTAACGTGGTATTGCGTCTATACTAATTAGTAAAAAAATTAGTAATTTATTAAGAACAATTAAAAAAGTGAAAAAACTTGAACTGGTTTAACTATACTGTTTTTTTTAGCGGGTTTTCTCTTTCATTATCTGTCCTTAGTCAGTGGCGGATCTCGAAAATCCATTTAGGGGGACATGACATGAGACGGAATGCCAATTGAACTTTGGGGGAGGTTGGGAGGGGATCGTAAAAAAAAAGAAAATTAATATATAATAAAATTATAACTGCCCGTTTGAAGTGTTCTTTTTATTTATTTATTTTAAAATTATTATTATTAAGTTTTAATGCATCACTAAACTGCTTTAAAACGCGTCTCTGGGCATATATAGCACATACCATGGTCTTTGATAGTCGTGGTGCACTGGCTAGATTGAGTATCGACCCTAGACGACCGCGCATCAGGTGAGCGATGTACCACTGGACTACGGCTCGTTTACTTTTCATTTCAACTTATTTTCGTGATTATATCCAAATAAGGTTCAAGCACGCTGTCCTGGGCACACACCTCAACTATCTGGGCTGTCTGTCCAGGACAGTGGGTTAGTTGTTAATGGGTAGTGGTTAGTGAGAGAGAGAAGAGGGTGTAGTGACCTTACACCTACCCATTGAGTCGTTAAAACCCGATCTGGGTGGTAGCCGGTACTGGGTTGCGAACCCTGTACATACAGCCCTATCAGGGCCGTAGCTAGCGGGATGTTGGGGGGGGGCAAGGGTGTGTGGGGGGGGGGAGTTTGTCCCCACACCCCAGAAAACACAATATAGAAACTTAAAGAAAAAATTATCTTCTTAAAAACCGTTTAAGGACTTTTAGGACTATTAACTACTCAGTTTTCCCCCCCACCCCACCCCAAACACAATGGGGAGTAAAAAACCTTGCATGGCCCTGCTTATGTCCGATGGCTTAACCAGACACCAGCGAGGCCGGTTCTATTTTTTTGTTTTTTTTTTTTTTTTTTTTTTTTTTTTTTTTTTTTTGTTTTTTTTTTTTTTTTTTTTTTTTTTTTTTGTTTTTTTTTTTTTTCGGCCCGCACCGGAACGAGAGCATTATGCATGCACCCACCAAGGGAGATAAATCCTATAACAGTATAACTCGCCACACCTCATGTAAAGATTGTTGAGTCCAATTTGTTATTTAGAAGAAAAAAAAAAGACAATGGATCAAACAATATAAATATACAATATCAGGGCCGTACCCTGACCAAAATCCATGGGGGGGGCACTAAATTTTATAAATAATTTTTAACATACTATAAAGATTAAACATTTCTATGCTATTCCTTGAGATACATAAAAAAAAAAAAAGGACAAGATTCTCAGGGGTGGGGGGGGGGGGGGGGGGGGGGGGGGGGCAGCTGCCCCCCTGCCCCCCCGGAGGTTACGGCCCTGAATATGCTACTGAATTTGTAGATTTCTTCTTCTTTTTAAAAAAAAATTAAATAAAAAAATAAAACTAATGATATTAATAATACTACACGATAAATTAGGTATAGTTGTATTAAACGTGTTTCAGGAAACAAAGTAATACTTACTGAGAGTCTAGTCTTCACTAACATGCGACTATATTATAACATACCAGGCGACACGTGTTCAACGACACGTGTTCAACGACACGTGTTCAACATCTGACTATACATGTTCAAGCACGTCTCACACGGCTAGGTCAGGTCAGGTCAGGTCATAGGGCTTTACGTGCACATTCATAACAAGCTGTTGTAGCGCACGCCTCACTCGGCTTTCTGTGGCGCACGTCGTTATAACAGAATGATGTCATAATCTATAAATAGACTGGGCATTTCCCCTACTGAGGCTAGCCTACTCTATACGAAACGGCATTTTAGGTTCACGGAAAGTAAGAAGGTACTTCCTTCAGTATTACTGCCATTTCATCAGTGTCACTACTCAACACTTCTTTTAACAGATTCTTCGGCAGTCGTATTCATCTATACAGTGAAATATTAATTTAGATGGATTTAAAAAACACACATGTTCATCGCTACCAGAATAGTGAGTTTCCACAACCGTCAACGATGATTCGTCAGTATTGCTATGTGGACAATGTCTGTCGTAGGCGGTGTTTAGTAACATGAAGGTGAGTTGTAATTTTCTATGTGTGTTGTTGGCTATGTAATGACTAAATGTGAACACCATACACACGTGATTGTGCGTCAGTGCGTCGGTCACACGATGCGTGCGTTGGGTGCATGACAACTGTCAGGGGGTATTCTAGTCAGGATCACATGAGGTGGGGGTGGAGGGTGGGACGAACCCCCAGTACTTAATTTGTTTCTTAGAGTGACTCAGCGGGTCATATTAACCTAATATTTATTTTACGGATTATTTATGTCTCTGGAGAGAGTATAAATGAGAAACACGGCAAAAGGAGCAGACGAAAAACAGAGAGGTCGGGGGCGGGGGGCGAGCGTGAGAAAGAAATAAACGAGAGTGAGAGAGGAGACTGAGAGCATGAGATATAAATATTGAAAGAGTCAGAGAGTCAGAGTCAGAGAGAGAGAGAGAGAGAGAGAGAGAGAGAGAGAGAGAGAGAGAGAGAGAGAGAGAGAGAGAGAGAGAGAGAGAGAGAGAGAGGGAGGGGGGGGGGGGGGCGAACGTGAGAGAAATAAACGATAGTGAGAGAGGAGACGAAGAGCTTGAGAGAGAAATATTGAAAGAGTCAGAGTCAGAGCGAGAGAGAGAGAGGGGGGGGGGAGAGACAGAGAGGGAACAGTAAAAGAGACACGGGGGGGGGAGAGAGAGAGGGGGGACAGAGTGAGTGAGTGGGAGATACAGAGTGAGTGAGAGAGACAGTGTGTGAGAGAGACACACACACAGAGAGAGAGAGAGAGAGAGAGAGAGAGAGAGAGAGAGAGAGAGAGAGAGAGAGAGGGGATGATTGAGGCAGAGAGCGGCACAAACTGAGAGATAGAAAGACAGAATAGAAAACATTTTGACAGTTTGACAACCACGTGTGTTTCACTTCGTAGTGTTTTTATAACGAACTGCCAACAACAAATATCACTTTCAACTAAATTAGTATTTGTGGAATGATCAACAACCAGAATTAAAATGTTTAAACATCTAAAATATTTGTTCTGCCAAGAATGTTCAATACATAGAGTGCCGTTGTGTACGATTTGTCTTAGAGCGAGTTAATAATACTAACAACAACAACAACAACAATAATAGTAATAACAAATGTAATAAAACAAAACAAAATGTTCGTATCCAACGAGTATTCAGTGAAATGTAAAGGAATATGTTTAACCTCTACGTGTCGCTTAACCCCCCTTAAACCCCCCCCCCCCCCCCCCCGCGAACAAAAATATCATAGACCCGGCCCTAATAATCCCAACTGTCAGTGTCCGCCCCACTCCCGCCAACGCCATTGATTGGCAATTATGTTAATACAAAACGGTAAGTTTTTCTTCTAGTGTGTACATGGTTACGCTGTGACTAAGTGTAAACAACGTACACATAATATATTACTGTACAGTATAACTATTCGTCGGTGTCCAAACCCCCTGTTGTTGTTGTTGTATTAAGTTTGTATCAGGTGAAGAGTTCTGTTTACCAATTCCATGTTGCAACCGATAGTGTAATACCGCCCGCTGTTGTAATTAATATTACAATAGCAGTTGCAGCGACAATGCCACCCAGCTACCCCATTACAATGACGTCATGTCTCCACTCCCAAACCCCATTAAAAAGATTCTTTGATCCGCGCCAGGATATCTTTGTTTATCGTATTGATTTAAAGTGGGACCGGCGTACTGCGCAGACATTACACGATCAATAGTTGCTACACACAATCAACACAGCTACGTTGATAACAATACGAAATATCTAATAGAAACTATGGGTAGACGGTCGTTATTCAGAGTCACTTACACAACACTGATAGTTCATATAATATGTGAATGAATCGTGCACTTTTTGATATAAGCAAGAAACGTGGCACGAACATAGTATACTACACATCGATTTTGACATTGGAGCCATTCTCAAAATTACCTGTGTTGGCAATTTTACAAAATGGCCGCCATGTCAATTTCACTATATAAAAGCCCGGTAAAAATACATTTATAACCCAAACTAATATTTTATTGTCATTTTACGTTGAATTATTTTCATGAATAAACCCCTAGAATTAAAAATGTAATTAGAAAATTTACCTCAGATGACCTGTACAAAAATTGATATACATTCTTAAGAAATTTTTGTTTTGAAATGTGAAGAATATGACGTTAGTTTTATTAAGAAACTTTAAAGTGACAGACCCTAGTTTGCATTTTTCGTATTTTCACAAACGCACGTACTTCGGAGAAGTAACAGACGAGGTCTAGTCTATTTTTAAGGGTATTTCATCGTTTGGACGTCACGGACTCACACTACTGTAACGTTATCCAACTGTGTTACAGATTTGTAGATTAACCAATCGTAGTCTCCATTTCCACGGGTTGAAACTAGGGTCTGCGAGGCATTTGGCCTGGTATGCATATTCAACGATATATAATGCACATTACTGCTTAATATCAACAAGTATAATCGTATAGTTAATTAATAAAACGGTTAAATGTGACAGCTATTATATATAACGGGCGCAGCCATTTTGTACCATCCCAGTGAATACGCCCTCTGGCGAGCTGGTGGTTACGTAATACCTAACGTGTCACGTCAGGAATTAGTCTTCGAACTGAAGAAACAAAACATACCTGATTTTTGCAGATGCATCGCAATGTTCTGTAATTATATCCATCCTAGTAAGCCAGTACCAATTATATATTATTTTTCAATACAAAATAAACCACCATTGTCAAAGTGTTGAAATAGCTGTATTATGTTTCGTACATAAATTAAACCACGTACTGAACACAATAATCGGAGTGTTTTCTTGGTTAATTGGTCTTTTCTTTCCATGGCCTTTCTGTGGTTCCTGATTGGCAGGTGTATATTCAGACGGTCCCCAGACACTGTGTCTAGACACACTTAAAAGACGTGCCTCTTTTATGAAGATCACAGGGTATTGTGTGATAACAGCACGGATACACCTCAAATCGTAATGGACATTACCAACCGCCCTGCTTTATTACTGTAAGTAATTCTGTAAAACCCTTGATTAAGTAGACTTTCCCATCTAAAATCACAAAACTGACCAATTACGTCGTCCCAAAGAAGAGAAAAGTATCACTTGGGTATCGTGAGTGGTAATTTTTGCTCGAACGTGCCCTACCAATAGGCCTAATAGTATGCACTTTTTCTTTGGATTTTTTTTAAAAAGAAAAATACTATAACTCCATTTCGTTCTATTGATGTAACCTGAAATATATTTAGTTAAATAGTTTATTATACTATCAAGTTATTTATGTTGTTTTACAAGTCAGGTTGATGAAAGGGAAGCGCCTTGTCGTAAATTAGAGCGTTTGTTTACACTGTGTATAGAGAAGATGGACAGAGCTGACGTCACTTCGCCCCAAGCTATACCACCGGACGTCACAAAAACGAAACAAAATGGCTGCCCCCAGTTAGCAGGAATAATCATGGTTTTTTATTAACTCTAAAATTATGCGTTTTTCATTTGTTAAAGTGTCAGTATGTGTTGGTGGTCCGGGTATGCATCTTTCCAACACATAAATCTCTTATTTGAGTTGACTCTACCGGAAGATATTTATTTTTAAATACTGTTTCAAGCACCAGGAGCGTATGCAGTAATTTAGCAGGGAGGGGTGTCTAGAGTGGCGAGCTACGGTTATATAGGGGTCAATTCATGCTGCCCCGGAAAATGTATTAAAAAAACAACACTTTTCTTGAACATAGAAGGGTTTCGACCACCGACCCCCCCCCCCCCCCCCCCCCCCCCGAATATATATATTATTTATAAAATCTGCTTTCGTTAAACTCAAACTGTATTTTCATTTAACTAGAGTTGCGGCCGGCTTATTTATCTATATAGTTAAGATTGTGTGTTTTATTCATGGAGTACTAGTAATTTAACCCATGACCGATATCACGTACATAAATCCCTTAAACTTCACATGGAAATAGTCGTGCATGGTCTACGTATGATACACATATTTAATATAAACATGCGTTCTCACTATCAGCTCAGATAAACAGGAATGTACCCAGGACAGAACCTTATTTACATATAAGCACGAACATTAATCAGCATAACCTGTTAAATTTATCGTTTATTCACTTTCAAGTTTTTAAAATATAAACATCTTCTTCTTTTGTCTTCTTCTTTAATATGTGTAATTTTTATTTTTATTATTTTTTTTATTAATTTATTTATTTTTGTATTCCGATTCCCCACAAAATACTTATATATTATGTTTTTAACACTCTCGTCTGATTGATTAATTGACTGATTGATTAAAATAATATATTTTAAAAAGAAAAGAGAGTAAATTATATAGAATAAAGAAAGTAAATAGCTGAAATAAATAACTTACATTCAGTCTTCTTGATTTTGTCTAACCAACATTCGGTTATGACGTTCGCAACGTTACGTTTATTATATGACAGTAAATACATTTTATACCCTGCTGTAGTCTATATATATACGCTTTAAATGCGTTTTTGAAATACATGTTGATGCAATAATATAATAATCATGACATTGCACAATTCAGTGAAACTAAACATGAAGAATCACAGTGTGTAACTGCATATATGAAAATCTGAATGGATGTATCGACGGGTGGATAAATGGATGGGTGGCTGGATATTATGGTATACGGTTTGATGTGTTGTTATGTATTGTTTAGTGATTTAGGAATAAATAAATCGATTAATGCATGAACGAATCATTAATCACAACGCAACTTGGCGAGAACGCACCTATTTGACCTGACCCGTGTCAAACAAACCTGAGTATGAATGATCTTGAAAATACACTTGATAGGTCACCCACAAAAGATTGCATCATACCAACTACTCGTATCGTTCACAAACAGGGGCAGTACGTAGCACAGTGGTGAAGCGTGACGTAGCCCTGTCATGTCATGTCATAGGGTTTTACGTGCACATTCAGAACAAGCTGTTGTAGCGCACGCCTGTCGTGGGCACAAGAGCCGGCCTTGGCCGGCTCCTCCGTCCATGACAGGAAAGGTGGGCGGGGGAGAGGAGGGACCGCCTGCACTGGCAGGTGCAAGGGAGCACCAGCAGCCCGATCAAATCGGTAGCAGGCGGGTGGGGGTGGTGGTGGTGCTATGGAATTTGAATGGAGCAGTTAAATGCCAAAGAGAAAAGGGTGCGCAATTTTGATTGAGGGAATTTGGCGCAATTTTGAACGGTCGGTCGAAAGGTAAATGGCCGAGCTAATATAGGTTTTGATATTAGTGAATCGAGAGTAGCTCGTTAACTTTAGGGCTACATCCACGATATAAAAATTTCCGACGAAAATCAACCGAAAGTAAATGCGAGATGCTGGCGTTCCATGAGGAAAAACGACTCGGCACACGCACTCCATATTCAAGTTTGCTTGGAGACGAAACAGCTATCAGAGGCTAACTGCTCCTGTAAAGCTGGGCGAGTATATTTTGGTATTAAACTAATATTGCAGCATGGTTTATTTTAGTGCAAAAAGAAAAGTAACAAACCGGAATATAACAAATGACACACACGTGTCTTAAAGCTGCATTGTCAAGACTTTGTAATACTATTTGAACATTTACAATAGATCGCCCAACTGTTTAGTTTGAATTCACCTCACAACCAATTCCGGTCATATGCATCACACACACACACACACACACACACACACACACACACACACAGTGTCTTTTTTTTTTACACTGTTCATGGGCCCCGTCTGTGGGCCCATTGGGCCATTTCTCGTTCCAGCCAGGGCACCATGACTGGTATGTACTACCCTGTCTGTGGGATGGTGCTGCTAATCAAAAATAGTAGCCCATGAAGTGGCAACAGTGGGTTTCCTCTCTCAATACAGTGTAGTCCTTAACCATGTCTGACACCATATAACCGTAAATAAAATGTGTCGAGTGCGTCATTAAATAAAACATTTCTTTCTTCTTCTTTTTCTGTTCATGGGCTGTGTGTGGGCATGCATATTATTCATATTTATAATAGGTAATTTGTATATAGCTAAATATCAACTGTGTGTATTATTATTTGAAAACAACAGGTGTTCACGAATATAAACGAATTTCTTTTTGTACTTCCAGGCTAAGTGGCCACTGCTCACACATTATTGGGCTCTTAAAAACCTTACAAGGATTCAAGCTGCACAATTTAACATCAGTCCCAGAACAGCAGAGCTGTACGAGCATTCCAAGACAGTGGGGACATCCAAGAGGGATAAAAATAAAGCCAATACCAATGCGCCATGTTGTGGTGGAAAGACCCACAGCAGAAGTCAGAAAACGAAAGCCTGTGTTGCGTCAGTTGGACACACAGAAGAAGTAAGACTTATAATGTTGATTTGTTCTTTGATACTATAGGCGGTATACCTATTGTAATTATATCGATTCATTTTGAAATTAGCATCACCTCATTGAGATTTTTGTTGTATTTCTGGAATATTTTAGTATGTTCTGCAACTTCTTTGCATATTGTAAAGTTGCATTTAAAAGTCTATAATACTCTCTGAAAATGTAGAGAAATAAATAATAAACAATAAACTGAATATAAAATGTACATATATATGTTAATCAATATAATAAAACACAGAATTGATTATATTTTGCATAAATTAATTTCATGTTGTGAAATTAATATTTAATAATTAACTGGAATGTAGTATGATACTTTAAAAGTATTGTGCCGCTAACAATACGAAATTATTATGCACATAAATACCTCTGCAATATGAATACATCGTAATGACAACAATGTTACAGTTCCTTTTTAACAAGTAAATACTACACCTTATAAGTTGAAAAACTGGCAAGATAGACTTAGATTATTTTTATTTGGGTCGCAATTGGGGGGATTTCCAAGGAACCTATAAACAATGTTTTACTACATCTGTTGGTAGATATAATAATCATCATCTTTAGAACAGGTCTTACAATATTTTCTGTAAAATGTAACAGTTGCTAATGCATCATAAATTGTTGTAAAGTTTGTTTTATTTGTTTGTTTTTAGTTAGTATACAGCTTAACATACGGTTATGTAACACATGTACTAATTCTTTACACTTCATACTTCCTCTTGTTGAGTCTTCTGATGTTAAAAAACTGAGACAACTCGATGGAACGTCACTGGGATATAGTTTATCAGAAGATGGACCTACAGTGGATACACCTTTTGGGAAAGTACCTGTTGGCTCACTGTTATCATATCAGGTAAAAACCTTTCTTTCTGTTTTCTAATTTCATTTATCCCTAACAAAGTGTCTTGAAACAATGTCAAAAAGCAACAAACTGCCCAAATCTGGTTTGTTTTGGAAGAGCGAAGATGGGATTGTATGAAAGACAATTCTGTAGTTTTTTGTTTTTGGAAATTACCCTTTCAATGTGAATTCGATGTTTTGCAATTTTTTGTGTCAGTTCTGTATCTCCTGGGGACATCTGTGAACCAGACGAAGCAAATGGCGGTATATTTAATTTTAATCCTAGCTTTTCTAATTCGTTCCCAATGGTGAAGCCTTTGTCTGCCATGACAGCATCTCCTTCCAGTAAATAACCTCTTTCAAGTAGAGCTTTCAGTAAATCATAAAACCCACTGTTTGTTGTAATTTCTTTGTCGGATACAGACCCAGTAAACAGTTCAGAAACAAACATCAATGATCCACATGGATCACAACCAATAAGACACTTTAAGGTAGTGCTTGGTTTGTAATCACTGTACATTTGACTTTGTAGAGCCAGAGCACAAGGAGATTGTGTTTTAATTTCTGTGCCATCAATGATAATCAGACTTGTGGGAAATTCCTTTTTTGTAGTCAGCAGGCATAGTGTTAATTATTATATCCCTGTGTGGCCAAATATTTAACTGTCCAAATTTGAAATACATGTGTTCAATCCATGCATTAAAAATGTCACTCGAAGATTGCAATTAAAGTCCAAATCGCATGGATATGTCTTTTAGGCCAAAATTATGCCGCAATCTACACAAACATAGAAAAAGACAATCCTTCTAATGTCACGCCTACTTTTTCTGTAAGAAATGCAATCATCACTTGGTGCAAAATAATCAAGGAGTGCAAGAAGTCTTAACAGCTTTAATCCTGTATAATACTGGAACAGATCTTTCAGTTTTCCCTCTCTTCTACGGACACTATCAAAACCAAATTTTTCTCTATCTTCTAATCTTTTCTCTAATTCTGTTATTCGTGTCTTCTGTTCTTGTACTTTCTTAAGCAATTCATCATTTTGCATTGTTGTCTCTTCTAAATGTTTTCGAAGTTTGTGACTCTCTGCACTATGTACCAGGAGATCAAGTGGGGAAACCCCTGAAAAGATATGAATGAAAAAGACACATTCAATGTACTTAACAAAATATTTTGTATTATATTTTAGACAAGAAACTTCACAAATATAGAAGCCTCTGTGGGAACTGGATGCGGCAATACACTATTTCCAAAAACAGCACCCGTAAAGTTAACAGGTGAATATCTTTGCTTAAATTAAATAAAGACTTTGCCCTGGTTGATGCAGAAAAAAACAGGAAAGCCAGACACAGGGACAGGCAAGCTGTTAGTTATGGAAAACATCAATGGTCAAACGAATAACAGCGTCAAATTTTGGGAAAATTTTACAACTCAAGTTTGTGCCATCTTCAACATTCTTGGAGAATATATTTAACACCGAAGATATATCAGCTGCTCCCTTGGAATATGGCGGAAGAAATGAACCAAAAGCAAAAGCCAAGTATCTTGAACTGTATCATACAAGACACATACATGAATGTGGACTGGTGGTAAATAAAGAATTTTTGTTTTTAGGTGCCAGCCCAGATGGTAAAGTATGTGATAACAATGATTGTGGCATAATTGAGGTCAAGTGCCCATATACTGCAAGAGACCATACAATTAATCAAGCAGTTGATGAACTTAAAAATTTTATTTTGAAAAGGGAAGGCAATTCAATTATTTTGCCTCAGAATCATCAATACTATGACCAGGTTCAAGGACAGCTGATGGTAACTGGATCAACGTTTTGTTACTTTGTAGTTTATACCAATAAAGACTTGCATGTTCAGCGGATTTATCCGAATATTGACCATATGCAAAACATGTTGCAAAAATTATCTTTGTTTTACATGAAATATGCAAAACCCCATCTAGCCGAAATGGAAAACAAACAAGTAGGTCAGGTGTATATTGAATATACAGGTGTATGTATGTTGTGGGTTAGGTTTCATTTTTGTGTAAATAATTTACACAACACATTATTATTATTACACATAAATGTGTAATTAATGCATTGAACACTTGAACTTACAGTTTTCATCAGTTTGAGTACTTTCATCTTTATGGAGTTCTGTAGGTGGAGCATTTTCATTGTCATAGGGTCTGGTGGCACTGAAATCATGAGAATGTAATCAATTAATATCAGGGCTTGTAGATTGTGGTAGCCCTACCCCCATGGCTAATGATATTGAATGATGGGCTAGTCAATAACTGCTATTGCCATGTCCGACGGTTATTAAAAATATTTGGTCAAATGTTACAGTCAAGTCTATTTTGTAAATATGACTATCCTGCCTCCACCCCTACCCCAATGTTAGTGTTTTAAGCTCTACCTCACTCTTTAGGTGACAAATCCGATTATTACTATTAATTAGTAAAATTAAACTAAAATTGGGCTAGTGATTTCTTAATTATGGCTAGTAAATTTTAAAAATCACTGATCCCATGGCTACTGGATTTTATGAAACTTCAAGAAGCTCTGAATGTATTTTGAATTTTCTTGTTATTAATCTTGTATGTGAAAATCACAATAAATAAATTTGTTCAGCCAATGACTGCAAATTATCTTTAACAGATATTAAAAAGCAGTAAGAAAACAACACCCAAGGTATTTGAAGACAAAGCCTGAGAAATTGTGACTTAAAAGTCATGTACTTGAACTTGCTTTAAATGGGGTTACCTACTCTGTATTACTTTCCATTGAAATATCCTGTAATCGCCGTTTCTTTGATGGGGGCCTTGGCGGTGTTGATCGACTCCCATCTGCAGCTACTGGATCAGGGTGTATCTCTGTTGGGCCTCTCTCTCCAACAAAATGCTGTAAAAGAAAATATTTTCAGATATCAAACTGCAAAATCTAACAAGGTAAACTACAAATGGTGAAAAGATAAAATAAAGCATGGCTGTATAATTTCATTTCATATTATGCATCTTCAAATCATGTTTTAGAATGGTGATATATATGATATGCACTTAAAATATTCTTGAACTACAGAAAAAAAAGAAGTAACGTTTGTTTTATTTAACGATGCCACTAGAACACATCGTTTACTAATTGTCGGTTATTGGACGTGAAATATACGGTCATTTTGATATTTGTCAGAGGAAGCCCTCTACATTTTATCATGTAGCAAGGGATCTTTTATATGCACTTTCACATAGACAGGAGAGTACATACCACAGCCTTTGGTATACCATGGTAGTGCACTGCCTAGAACTGAAAAAAATCAGAAAATTAGTCCATCGAGTGGATTTGATCCTAAACTACAAATGAGTAAAATTACAACGAATGTAAGAATACTTTGAATGACTCGCATGCATTACCATTCCATATTTAAATTTATATTTCTTAGTTTTGTACTCCTGTCTGTTTAAATGTGAATTTTAAATAAATAAATAACTATAAAATAAATAAAAATGAGATAATTTCATGCATAACTACACTCACCTTTGAACAAACATACTTGTGCTTGTTTATGTTATCAACATTTAGTTGAGAGTGTGGTCGTCCGCATAGTCGAATCCATTTAAAAAAAAATTATCGTTGCGTTTTCGGCTTCGGAAACGGTATAAATGTCAAATGCTGTCCACTTTCGTACCGTTCATCCGATTTGCATCTCCCCCAAGCACATCGCTTCACCATTGTGCCTATGAATAATGCCTTCTAACAAAGAAAGTATTAGCGCTTACTGAACAACTGAACTAAACAATGATCAACATAAAAACACCGCTTGTCTAACGGCGGAATAGCTAGTTTATGTGTAGCCCGAGTACACATAGAGCGAGTATAACTGTCCAGGTGTCGGTCTAACTAGCTAACGGCAGAATAGCTAGCTTATGTATAGGCCGAGTACACAGAGAGCGATTATAACTGTCCACATGTCGGTCTAACTAGCTAACGGCGGAAGAGTACTTATGGATAGACCAAAAGCAGAGAGGTACAGACTGTCCAAGTTGTCTTTAGTATATATAGATATATATATATATATATATATATATATATATATATATATATATATATATATATGTATATATAATCTTTCCACCTACATATTAGTTAAACATATATATAAAAGATTACACTGTTTAACTAATATGTGTAATCTTTTATATATATAAAAGATTACACTGTTTAACTAATATGTAGGTGGAAAGATTATATATATATATATTTTTAACCTAAGTAAAAATACCACCTTACCTATTTTAGGACTTAGCGTATGATACGGTATGTGATATCACATGATGTAGGCCTATTTTGTGTGAATTCGTACACTCCGTAGACAAAGGTTACATGATAGCTGGATTATGAGCTCGTGATATCACATGATATATTTGTTGATAACAATATCGCTGAGTCATTATTAAACGCAATAACCGTATACAATTATATATAATTATAGTTGGTAACTGGTACTTCAACTGGTAACTGGTAATCGGCCTCGGTGGTGTCATGGTTAAGCCATCGGTCCAACGTAAGGTTGGCAGTTACTGGGTTCACATCCCGCGTGCGGCTACCACCCAGAGTGGGATTTAACGATTCAATGGGTAGGTGTAAGACCACAACATCGACTTCTCTCTCACAAACCACTAACAACTAACAACCAACCATTTGTCATGGACAGGTAGCCCAGATAGGTGAAGTGTGTGCCCATGACAGCGTGCTTGAACATTAATTGTATATAAACAAAAGCAAAATGGCTAAAATATCAATGATTAACCACAGTAGCGATTAATGTGGGTTTTTTTTTTTTTAGAAACACATTAATGATAATTGCTGCTTTAAAACTAAATAAGATGCAATTAAATGTTCAGTGGTAAAATTAGTGTTGCAGCTTTAAAACTAAATATATGTAACTAAATGTTCAGTGGTAAAATTAGTATTGTTTCTAGGTTGCAGCTTTAAATGTAAATATATGTAATTAAATGTTCAGCGGTAAAATTGTTGTTTCTAGATTGCAGCTTTAAAAGTAAATATATGTAACTTGTACAATTAGTATTGTTTCTAGGTTGCAGTTTTAAAACTAAATATATGTAACTAAATGTTCAGTGATACAATTAGTATTGTTACTAGGTTGCACTTTTAAAAGTAAATATATGTAACTAAATCAAAATGTTCAGTGGTAAAATTATGATAAAATAAAGTCTCTGTCTAAAAACCACAATTAAAAATCTCAAGTTAAAAGGCTCAACATTTCGTCAGCTAAATGCTGACATCCTCAGGAGCAAACTAAACATAAAACTTGGAGTTCAGCATTAAAACAGGTGAATAAAAAAAAAAAAGTTGAAGTGAAAATGTCAAGTTAAAAGACTTAAAAAAACACAGGATAAGCCGACTGGGGGAAGTATCAAAAGAAGAGTCAATGACTGCTTGGGTCATACTCATTAATAAGTTGATTTAATTAATTTAAAATAATTAATTTAGTAAATTGTGTATATATTATATTTATTTTGAACAGCCCGATGGAAAAATTATTTATTATGCACCTACTAATTAATATTTTAAAAGAATAGTATGATATAGTTTAATTGGTGCGGCTATCACTAATCTATAATATAAGATATAAGGTAATGGTAGCTCCCGAATTGTTTCTTTTAATTTTTTTAAGTGGTCATACCACATTTCTAAATTGTCCCCAACATTTTTTCCTCCCCCCCCCCCCCCCCCCTCCCGCCCCGGAGGTGGTCACTGGCGAAGTCAGAGGCTAGATCCGGGGCGGGCGTGCCTGAACCCTTGTGGATAGGGGCACGTTAATAGAGTTGCCCGTTGCCCGATACTCATTAAGTCCGTCAGGCCACATTGTGTTCAAGCGGTGCATCCAGAGTGATTCGGCAATGCTCAATCTAGTTTTATCAAGATTAACAATCTTTTGTAACAATTATAATAATGTCCTGCTATATTGAAATGAGGGGCCACATGAGGTGCTTTAGATTGTTTATTATACAGAATGTTGTGCCTATGATTACTGAGTCGGGTACTGAATGGTTGGGTAGTTTTCCCTACATATTGCATTTTGCAATTAATACAAGTCAGACAGTAAATAACAAAAGTTGTACTACAGTGTACACTGTCTTTTATCTGGAACACTTTATTGTTTTTGCTGGCAATATTTTGGGTGGATGTAATTTTTTTCACAAGTTTTACACCTGGGCCTGTGACACGGGCGACAACCCCAAGTAGTTTTATCCGATGTCGGGAGTTTAAGTTTGTTAGCCCTGTTGCCAATGGTAAAATTAGCTTTGTTTCTAAATTGCAGCTTTAAAACTAAATATATTCAACTAAATGTTCAGTGGCAAAATTAGTATTGTTTCTGGATTGCAGCTTTAAAAGTAAATATATAGTAATTAAATGTTAAGTGGTAAAATTAGCATTGTTTCTGGATTGCAGCTTTAAAACTAAATATATGCAACTAAATGTTCAGTGGTAAAATTAGTATTGTTTCTGGATTGCAGCTTTAAAACTAAATATATGTAATTTAATGTTCAGTGGTAAAATTAGTATTGTTTCTAGATTGCAGCTTTAAAACTAAATATATGCAACTAAATGTTCAATGGTAAAATTAGTATTGTTTCTGGATTGCAGCTTTAAAAGTAAATATATGTAACTTGTACAATTAGTATTTTTTCTGGATTGCAGCTTTAAAATTAAATATATGTAACTAAATGTTCAGTAGTAAAATTAGTATTGTTTCTGGATTGCAGCTTTAAAACTAAATATATTGTACCTAAATGTTCGGTGGTAAAATTAGCATTGTTTCTGAAGTTGTTTAGGGGTTCTTGGTGATTTTGTATTTTACTGCTGTGTACGTTTCATAGTGCCCTTCTGAAGTGTTAAATCACATTTTGTGTACAGGTTAAAATAAAAACAAGAATTCAACAGTAATAATACGATAATACAGCAATAAAAGTAAACAAGCCACTCGTATGGCGTTACGAGAAACTGTGGAACTATCAATAAAAACATTTAACAAGTATTGTATTTACAAAAAGTAAAACTAAAAATCACAAATTATTTATATTTCTATATTCGTAAAACATCTTTGGCAACAGTAATAAAATAAGATGACAACTTTTGGCAATAATTTCAACAATATCCGGGTAGCTCAAAAGTAATGACATTTTATTGATAAAAATATACACATAGCACAGTATAATATTATGTATCTCTAATATCAAGGGTGATGACTGTAAGTTACTGTAACATCACAAGTGTCGTGGATATGGAAGAGTGTTCAACAACAGCTGTACGATGAATATTCTCAAAATACGTATTAGCCTTTGTGGAATATCATACGTGTCGGCATTGTACACGTTCATAAACTCAGAACTGTAATAGAATGGACGCCCACAGTTCATTTACAGTTTAAATAAACTATCGCATTACCTCTGCTCATTACAACACAGTGAAGCACCGAAAAGGTAAATCGCATTTCGTATTGATATAAAACATCCTGAAAGACAGCAGGTAAATTACATAAAGTTATAAATTTAGTTTTATTTAACAACACCACTAGAGCACATTAATTTATTTGATTAATCGGCTATTGAGTGTCAAACATTTGGTAATTTTGACATATTATCTTAGAGAGGAAACCCGCTACATTTTTTTCATTACTAGCAAGGGATTTTTTATATGCACTTTCCCAGGAGAGGATAATACATACCACAGCCGTTGTTACACCAGTCGTTGTGCACTGGCTAGAACGAGAAATAGCCCAATGGATCAGGCGAGCGCTTTACCACTGGGCTACGTCTCGCCCTCTACTAGCGTAGTGATGTCTATATTTCAAGGTGTAATACGGGAGTGAATGTCGGTGGTGTTGAACACACGTCTGGTAACACGGTCAACGTCTGATCCTATGGCTTGAGCTTGATGGAAAGAAATAAAGGAACACGTGAAATTGTTGAGCACATTTAATTTACTGCTAGCTTAGTAAAGACTGTATTTCAAGGTTTTATATGACATTGAAAGTCAGTAATGTTCAATTAATGTCTGGTAACAAGGTCAATTTCCAACCCTATGGATTGAGGGTTTTGGTTGTTTTTCATTTCAACTTATTTTTGTGCTTATATCCAATTAAGGTTGAAGCAAGCTGTCCCGGGCACACACCTCAGCTATCTGGGCTGTCTGTGCAGGACAGTGGGTTAGTTGTTAGTTGGCTAGTGTTTAGTGAAAGAGAAGAGGGTGCAGTGGCCTTACACCTACCCACTGAGCCCTTAAGAACTTGCTCTGTGTTGGAGACGGTACCGGGCTGCGAACCCTGTACCTACCAGCCTGTAGTCCGATGGCTTTACCACTGCGCCACCGAGGCCTGTTGTTTTGGTTGTAGTAATTACGTACTGTTGCTATGTATGTGACCCCTTATTATTTTTTGAGCAGTATAATACCCATTTCATTTCAACTTATTTTCGTGCTTATATCCAATTAAGGTTCAAGCACGCTGTCCTGGGCACACACCCCTGGGCTATCTGTCCAGGACAGTGAGTTTAGTGGTTAGTGAGAGAGAAGAGGGTGTAGTGGTCTTACACCTACCCACTGAGTCGTTAAAACTCGCTCTGTGTGGGAGATGGTTCCGGGCTGCGAATCCAGTACCTACCAGCCTTATATCCGATGGCTTTAACCATGAAACCACCGAGGCCGGTTCAACGGGCAACGGGCAACTCATTTTACGTGCCCCTATCCACTAGGGTTCAGGCACGCCCACCCCGGATTCAGCCTCTGACTTCGCCAGTGACCGACTCCGGGGCGGGAGGGGGGTTGGGAAGTGTGGGAGAGAAATGCAGGGGATACTTTTTAATAGTGTGGTATGACCACTTAAAAAAGGATAAAAAAAACTAAAACAATTTGGGGTCTACCATTATCTTATATTTATATTATATATTAAACGTAGTAGCACCATATATGAGAATCCTATATCATTCTATTCTTTTATTATATAATTAGTAGGTGCAAAAATAAATAAATTTTCGATCGGGCAGTTCAAAAGAAATATATTATATAATTATTTAATTATTATAATATTTATATATATATTTTTATTTTTAATTTAGAATTAGCCCTGGATGATAAAGGATTCGCAAAGGGGGGAACATCGCGCCACTGGCCAATCCGGCGCTTCAACAGGCGGGAGGCCCATTCCGGTCAGTCCGGATTTCCATGGGGGGGGGGGCGTTCCGGGGGGGGGGGAGGCCTCCTAACAGGCATCCCTATCGGTCCAAACCTCCAACGCCCTATCGCACCCAAATAAGCACCCTACCACGGCGCCCCCCCTCCCACCCCCCCCCCCCCCCCCAGGTTATCCATACAACACGGGTGGGCCATACTTAAATGAAATGAATGATATGAAAATGATGGTATGTGAAGAAAAAGCCCGCGAGCCGCCGTCTGGTGTGGTGGTGAAACGTATATGCTGTCGTTGTTGATGTTAAGTAGCACGTAGAGGTTGATCCAATTCATGGGGTGAGGTGTCCTCGCTGTTCTCCCCAAGCATTCGTGAGCTCTACACCCGAAGGGGTGCGTCACCTACACGGATGACAAATGTCATTGCTATATAATCCTCGGTGTCACACAAGAAACCACTCATTCGTTAAGTGGGCGGCGCCGAGCACCGGTCAGGGTTTTTTGTTTGTATATATACAATATTGACCGATCAAATTAATACCGTTTAAAACCTGTTTGATTAAAAAAATGGAGCATATAAATTAAAATAATACTAAGTTAAAATGCTAAAAGGAAGGTTTAACAACTAATTAATGCATTTATTGTAACAATTAATTAAAAATATAATCAATATACCATAAATAATTAAAAACTAAAACACATTCACACCCAGCCATATATTCCGCCTGTGGCGGGCGGCACAGACACTCCCAGGTGTATGCGCCGCCAAGCCACGGCGAAAAGCAAACATTCACGCAACCACTCTCACACTAGGTTCAGATTATACTGGGACTGGGAACTGTATTAACGTGCCCCTATCCAAAAAGGTTCAGGCACGCCCACCACGGATTTAGTCTCTGACTTCGCCAGTGGCTAACTCCGGAGCAGGGGGGGGGGGGGGGGGGGAGGTAAGTTTGAGGTGGGCAGAATTTGGAAGAAAGCCATTTAGTAACGTCAACGCGAGCGCGGACCGACTAGCAGACACTTCGCAAACTTGAAGTAACACCGAGTGGGAGCCGTGCTCTGATTGGCTGAATTTCGATTCCTCGGTGAAGCCTGTAATTTACCTAAGTCTACAAAGAGTAACTGCATCCAAAAACATGTCCGGACTCTAAATTTAAAACCAAAAAGTTTATGACTGCTCGGCCGAAAGGGTTTTAAGGTGATTTTGAGCAATTGAACGGGCGCCAAAATAAAATGCGTTAGACTATTTACAAAAAAATAAACATAAGAATTTAGAACTCGGTCGAAAACTCTTAAAGTCTAACTAGCCCAGAAAACATAGTACTCACGGAGGTGAAGGAGGTTGGTAAAGGGGAGGACGTCACGGTGAGCCGATGAAGTTGGAGACGTCAAAATGCGGGATGGCTGGCCGGTAAGTGGATCCTGCTATCGACTTGGCTAGTGATCGATACTCTTTCCCGGCTATGATTTTGATAATTCGATGGAGGGTCGGGTTGTCCATTTCTGGGAGTAGCAGTGCTTGGTTGTAGCTCCCATTCCGGCGTACGGTGAAACAGAGTCCACGGCCATCCCGCATTGTGACGCTGTGCACGCAGAAGTCTCCCTCTGACGGGCTTGCTGGTAGTGGCATGAAAGCGCTGAGCTTAGGTTGAGTAAATAGGCTCCGGACGTCCTCGATGTTGGTCTTCACTAACTGGGAGTAGCGCGTTGGTAGTTTGCCGGCCTTGAGTGACCACTGCTCCTCAGTTTCAGTAACAGGCTTCGGCGGTTGAGTCGGGGGTCCTGGCTTGACTGGTTGGTCTCCTGGTGACGCAATCGCTTTCCGCTTGGCAACGGCTACAGATCGGGCCTGTGACTCGACTGCGGCACTCTTCCGAGGTGGAGGTGGCATCACAGGAGTCCCGGAAGCTGAGTTCATCGGAGTTTGTGGGGGCGACTCCATAACCGCCTGGTTAAGGTCTGCCCCTGGTGGTTCAACTGTTGGGTCCGGCTGAGCTGGATCCTCTGGTTTCCCCGGTGTAGATCGGTGCTGGGGATGTCCAACGTAAGGGGCCGCCGCCGGCAGTTGAGCTGCCGGTTTTGTACCCCCCCGGTCCGTCCCTGGCGCGTCCGTCTTCCTCCTTCCTCTCTTCCTCGGTGGTTTCCTGACCGGGTCACCGTACACCAAGGTCACGGTTGCCCGTGGCCCGGTGTACGTGACGCGGTATTCCAGCAGCACTCCATAACTGGCTATGAGTCCCCCCGGGGGGGGGGGGGGGGGGGGGGTAACTCAAGAGAGCAGGCGCACACGTCTTGCTTCTTCGCTAGCCGTAGTAGAAGTCGTCAGATTATACTTTTTTTGGCCGGCTAGAAGCACGGACCAAATAGAAGACATTTATTAAGGGACCGAGTTCTAATTGGTCAGAACCCGATCCCACCCAGCCAATAGCCCCAACACCCAATAGATATTCATTTAAGTAAAGATAACAGTAAAGGATAGACGTACTAGCAGAGGCCAGCAGGAAAAGAAGGAAAGTGAAAAGAAAAATTCCATATAACTTAAGATGGAAGAGATAATAAGATATGCCGCGCAAGGCGATGTCCCAAGGCAGCACACGGCAAGACCCGGCTCTCCGGATATCACCGAATGGCACCTCGGAAGCACTCGTGAGCGGCAGTCGTCAATTAAGACAGAAGAAAGAATACACAGTGTGTGTTAGGAGTGGAGCGGATCGATAGGCGATACTCAGTATGAAGAGGTGCGTTGCGATTGGCTGAATCTCAATCCCTAGTCGGAGCCGTTTGAGATAAAAAGAAGCCAGTGTTAAAGGAACAACAGGCGGATAATAAGCAGCTGCGATTGGCTGGATTTCGATTCCTTCTCTGGAAAAAAAAGAAAGAGAGGAATGTGGATGTTACAACTCTCCAGTCAATACGCCAATAAGTGAATGAGAGAATAATGTGTATAGGCTGTTCGGTGTTTCTAAAATGGATTAAAAAGGAGAAAAAGTTTATTAATATAGTTAATTAAAAAAAAATGAACATTTATCATTAAGAAGGAGTTAAAAAATAATATAGAAATGGTTTTTCGGTTTGTCCACGGGAGGGTAAGGCCAGAGCCGTTACCACCCTGGACAAAGTTTGCCACCAGCCATCTGTCAGCCGTTGTAAGGTGAGTGTTAAAAATTGGCAGGCTCCTGATTGAGTATAACAATAGAGTCCTCGGACCGTACTTAGCTTATTTAATTAATTTTAATTTTATGTGCCAGCTACTTGTTATATAATTATTTTGGTGTCATTTACAAAAGTTAGAATAGCCCGTTCCACCTCCTGTTTGAGAGCGGGGGGGCGGGTTAAATATTTTAACAGGATTAAAATTTAATATTTAGATTATCCATTATTTTTTTAAGAATATTTCTTTCATTAGTATATTTATTACAATAAAAAAGGAAATGTCTTACGTTATCTATTTTTTTACAAGTAACGCAGAGTGCTGTGTTACTTTTTTTAATTTTAAATTGAGTATCGTCAGACCAAGAACAACACCAAGGCGCAGTTTAGTGATAATTTTTTCGGCTTTAACATTAGAATAAGTGGGTCTTTTCGAATTAACTTTAGGTTTGATTAGATAATGTCATAGTCTTGTTTTAATGTTCCATTCGGTTTGCCAAAAGTTAAGAATTTTTTTATGAGCTATGGCCATGATTTCGTTAAGATTAATATTAATATTAATTTCAATTTTATCCATTAATAAAGCTTTTCTAGCTAATAAATCAGCGTTTTCATTGCCAGAGATGCCGACATGTGCAGGAACCCATTCCAAAATTATAAATAACCCTTTACTATTGTTAAAATTGATCATATTTATAATTTGTTTAATTAAGTAAGAACTCTTGAATTTAAGATTCTGGAGAGCTTGTAGTGAGCTCAGGGAATCAGATAGTATAAGAAATTTTTGGGGAGCCGGATAATTAGTAGCATTAGTAAGAATCCACTTAAGCGCAGAGTAAATGGCCATCAATTCTGTAGTAAATACAGAAACGTGGTCTGTCACTCTGGCATGGTGGGAGCTAGAAATGTTAGGCAAGCTAGGCTTGACACAGAAGGCCATGCCTGCTTTACCAGAAAGTGGGTCCTTGGAGCCATCTGTGTATATATGAATATGGTCAGGGTAATAATCATTTAAAGCTGCTCTAAATATTATATTTTTAAATGGTTCGAATTCTGTTTTTAAAATTTCCTTTCTTAAGAGCAAGGGAACATTCGGCGGTTTAATTAGCCAAGGTGGCACCAAGGGGGGGGAGAGTATTTATCCAGATTATAATCCAAGAGTTCTAAATTAGATGCCATTCTATTATTAAGATTAACTGCGGAATTAATATTAATATGTAAATAATCATCATTATTCGGTTTCATAGTTGCTACAGGATTTAATGGTACTAAATATTTAGCTTTAAACCAGTGTTTAAGACAAAGCTGGGTGCGCCAAACACTGAGAGGAAGCATATTCAGCTCCACACGCAGACTGTCGTTTGATGTGCTCGGGGAGATCTTGGTTATAATTCTAAGCCCTTTATTATATATTGATTCTAACTTATCCAATTGGGTAGGTGATGCACAGCAGAAGGCTTGGGCACCATACTGTAACCTGGAGACGATAAAAGCTTCAAAAATGATTAAAAGAGTATGTCTGTCAGCCCCCCAATTGGTTGCAGATATAACTCTAAGTAAATTAATATAATTGTTACAATTTTTAACTACTTCTTTTATATGTTCGTTAAAGGATAATGCTTGGTCAAAAATGACTCCCAAGAATTTAACTGACAGTACTTGAGCTATGGGGTGATTATCTAGTGTTAGGTTAAGTTTATACCGTCTCTTGAAATGATTATTAGTAAAAAGGATAGCAGAGGTTTTGGATCTTGAGATGGTAACCCCCCAGGTTTCAGCCCAATTTTGTAGTTTATCTATATCTTTTTGAATATCTATTTTAATTTTTTCTATACACTTTCCAGATCGCCAAAAAGCTGTGTCGTCAGCAAATAAACCAATACTAAGCTTGGTGTCCTTTCTAGACGAGCTAGTTAGGGCAGTAGCTAGATCGTTAATAAAAATACTGAAAAGTGTTGGGGCTATTACGGATCCCTGGGGTATGCCGTTCTCAAGGTTAAGAGTATCAGAGAATGTTTCTGTAACATTAACAGTAAAAGATCTATTGTTAATAAAACGTTCAATAAATGCAAACATAGGCCCTCTAATGCTCATGTTATACACCTTGATTAATAGCCCGTGTCGCCAAACCATATCATAAGCCTTTTCCAGATCAACAAATATTCCGACCACTTTGTCACCATGACTAAAAGCATTTGCAATTTCAGATTGTAGTCGAAAAAGGTGGTCGGAAGTAGAGTGGTTTTTTCTAAAGCCGCTCTGGTATATGGTCAAAAGGTGGTTATTTTCTAAATAATAGCTGAGTCTGGAATTAACCATGGCCTCCATGGTTTTGCAAAGACTGGATGTTAGAGAGATGGGACGGTAGTTAGATGGATTAGTTAAATCTTTCCCTTTCTTGGGGAGGCTAACAACCTCAGCATGCTTCCATGCAAGGGGGAGGTAACCCTGTTTCGAAGCTTTATTATAAAGTTCCAGGAAAATTCTGAGGGTAGCTTCAGGCATGTTTTGGAAAAAAAGATAGTTAAATTTATCCGGACCGGGAGCAGTACCCTTCCTGTGAGCAAAAGCCTCAGTCATTTCCTGGAGGGTAAATGGAATATTATAATCTGTAGTATATTTAGAAAATTTTGCATCCAGGGGAATTTTATGGGTTTTTTCTATAGTTTCTTTTTTATTAGAGAATTTTAGTGGGAAATTACCATTACTTGATTTTTTTTGGAAGGTTTGTCCAAATACTGTAGCTTTTTGTTGATTAGTAGTGTAGAGTTTATTAGCTTTTAATAGAGACGATTTAGGAAGTGGTTTTCCCTGGATGCGTTTTATTTTTGCCCATACTTCTGTAACCTTAGATTGGCTGTTTAATGATGAGCAAAATTTATTCCATGAATCTTTTTTAAGTTTAAACTATTCTTGTGTAACTTTAAATTTACTTTCTTTAAATTTACCTAAATTATCCAGTTTTATCTTTCTGGTAGTTTTTACGCATTTTATTTCTATATTTAATAATACTAGCAAGATTATCATTCCACCAAGGTACTGAGTTATATCTAACTTTAGCATTTGATATTGGAATAGTTTTATTTGCTATTGTTATAATATTATCAATCAAATTCTTATTAAAAATATCTATATTATTATTTCTAATATTCTCCGGCCTAAGATTCAAGCACATTTGATAGAAACCTGGCCAATCTGCTTTATTAAAATTCCATTTTTCTTTAACTTTAGGTATTTCCCTCCATGTCCCATTTAAATTGTAATGTGTAATAATAGGGAGGTGGTCGCTATTAAAATCATTAATGACCTGCCACTCGCGTTGAACATCCCCGGCACCGATCTACACCGGGGAAACCAGAGGATCCAGCTCAGCCGGAACCAACAGTTGAACCACCAGGGGCAGACCTTAACCAGGCGGTTATGGAGTCGCCCCCACAAACTCCGCAGAACTCAGCTTCCGGGACTCCTGTGATGCCACCTCCACCTAGGAAGAGTGCCGCAGTCGAGTCCCAGGCCCGATCGGTAGCCGTTGCCAAGCGGAAAGCGATTGCGTCACCAGGAGACCAACCAGTCAAGCCAGGACCCCCGACGCAACCGCCGAAGCCTGTTGTTGAAACTGAGGAGCAGTGGTCACTTAAGGCCGGGAAACTACCAACGCGCTACTCCCAGCTAGTGAAAACCAACATCGAGGACGTCCGGAACTTATTCACTCAACCGAAGCTTAGCGCTTTCTTGCCGCTACCAGCAAGCCCGTCAGAGGGAGACTTCTGCGTCCACAGCGTCACAATGCGGGATGGCCACGGAATCTGTCTCACCGTACGCCGGAGTGGAAGCTACAATCAAGCACTGCTACTCCCAGAAATGGATAACCCGACCCTCCATCGAATCATCAAAATCGTAGCCGGGAAAGAATATCGAGCATTAGCCAAGTCGATAGCAGGATCCACTTACCGGCCGGGCATCCCGCATTTAGACGCCTCCAACTTCAGTGGCACACCGTGACGTCCTCCCCTTTGCCAACCTCCTTCACCTCCGTGAGTACTAACCTCTTTTTGGGCTAGTTAGACTTTAAACGTTTTGGAAGCAGTTCAAAATTCTTATGTTTATTTTTTTATAAGTAGTCTAACGCATTTTACTTTGGCGCCCGTTCAATTGCTCAAAATCACCTTAAAACTTTTTGGCCGAGCAGTCTTAACTATTTTGGGTTAAATTTTAGAGTCCGGACATGTTTTTGGATGCAGTTACTCTTTGTAGACTTAGGTAAAAAACAGGCTTCACCGAGGAATCGAAATTCAGCCAATCAGAGCACGGCTCCCACTCGGTGTACTTCAAGTTTACGAAGTGTCTGCTATTTGGTCCGCGCTCGCGTTGACCTTACTAAATGGCTTTCTTCCAAATTCCGCCCACCTCAAACTTACCCCCCCCCCCCCCCCCCCCCCCCCTCCTGCTCCGGAGTTAGTCACTGGCGAAGTCAGAGGCTAAATCCGTAGTGGGCGTGCCTGAATCTCTCTGGATAGGGGCACGAGAAAATAGTTCCCACCCACTCAAATTCTTATTAAAAATATCTATATTATTATTTCTAATATTCTCCGGCCTAAGATTCAAGCACATTTGATAGAAACCTGGCCAATCTGCTTTATTAAAATTCCATTTTTCTTTAACTTTAGGTATTTCCCTCCATGTCCCATTTAAATTGTAATGTGTAATAATAGGGAGGTGGTCGCTATTAAAATCATTAATGACCTGCCACTCACATTTAGACGCCATCCCCTCTGAGACCATAGTGAGGTCTAGCCAGGTCCAGGAATTGTAGGAGTCAGAAAAAAAGGTGGGAGACCCATCATTTAAACAGACAGTTTTAACAGTTTCCATAAATTGTTCGATAATAAGCCCTTGTTTATCATTAGTGGTAGATCCCCATAAAGAATTACGGCAATTAAAATCTCCTAAAATAATTATCTTATTAGTTTGTGTTTTAGAAATAGATTCCAGGTAGTTATTAATAGTAAGTTTGTTTTGATGACTGCCTGGGTGGACATAAAAATTATAAATATCTACATTCTCGACTCCGCCATACACTGTAGTGCCCAAGACCTCAATATTATTATTGGTCTCCTTGAGCGGGATGCGGGAGTAAGACAGGTCATTCCTGACAAAGGTAGCTATACCTCCTCTAGTAGAAAAATTATTGTTATAAAAAACCCCAAAATACCCTGGAATATTAAAGTTAGTAAAATATTTTTTATTTTTAACTTTATCTTGATTACCATTATTTAGCCAGGTTTCTTGTATGCCGGTTTAGCGTCTAAAATATATTTTTTTAATTCGTCTCCATGGTTCAGTGATTTAATACCTTTAGCATTCCACTGGAGAATGGTCAAACCTTTAAATTTATCTATTTTAATTTTAGTTTGTTTATTAGCACTGTTGTTGTTATTGTTATTATTATAACTATTATTTACTCTATTATTATTGTTACTGTTATTATTAAGTTTGGTTAAATAATTAGGTGTAACTTTATTTCTCTTGTCTCCCATAATTAGTTTGTAGCAATACTGTTTAGTACTCTATTAAATTAATTAATCTAGTCTACACTGTGATGACTAGGTGTGGAGACAAGAGTTGGTTTGGCCATTCTCGGTGCGTACCAATTAAAGCTATTTGTTAGAACTTTGGGATCTTTAATAGTAATCCCGAGGTGGTGTAAAAAGGCTGAACAGGCTGAGTGTGTGGCTATTTTAATAGTTTCCTCATCTAAATTTCCCTTAATAGGTGCCCCCAGGGAGCCGTCCAGAAACAGCCCAGTTAAAACACGCAGAAGCTGTTCTGCTGTTATGGGCTGATCTGGGCCGTTATTTCTGTTCCTCATTAAAGGGGGGGGGGGGGGGGGGCTTTGGGTAGGCGTTCCCAGCATTAAAATTATTTGTTCTAAAAAGGGGTGGGGGGGGGGGGGGGGGGCGGCTGCCGGTGTGTGTCTTTGACGCATGACTGGGTTATAAGCCCCCCTTGGCGGGTGGACGGACTCCTCTCTGGTCTTAGAGTTAAGTACCCGTATGGCTTCCTGATGGTGGTGGCACTCCTGACTGTGTATAGTGCTGACCCTTGCAGTTAGCGCATTTTAGTGTGTTATTACATGGGTTGTCCGCCCCCCGCTTTGGGTGCTTGTCCCCACACCTAAAGCAAACCGGGTCCCCCCTAGAGCGACATTTTTTAATGCTGTGTCCCCATCTCTGGCACTGCGCACATTTTATTGGTTTCGGTCTGAACAATAGAAGTGGGTATGATTGGGACCTGAAAAATATCAGGTCCACGCAGTAGCCATTTCTCCAAATTGTAACATTTTTGATATCTAAATCTGGATTTTCTTTTATTAGAATATTTTGGAGTTGCACTGCAGACAGCGGTCCGGGTGGCATCCTGACCAGCCGTCTGCAGGTGAAATCTTGTATGGTAGAGCTATTGTTTACAGGGGTTTTTAGTTTTTCTTTATTTGGTTTAGTACCGACCACAGTAAACTGGGGTGGTGCGGTAGGTCCCATAATATGAAGGGGGGCGATCCCAGAACCGCCCTTAGCAGGCTCCACCCCTTTATAGAAAGCCAAGGGTACCTGGATGGTTAGTTTTTTTGGTTAACAGTTCACCCCCGGGACATGTTGATTTAAGAGCTATTTTCCGTTTCCAGGGAGGGGATTTTTTGGTTGAGGAGCGCAATCTGAACGGACTGGTTTGTTTACGTTATCAAACTGGAGGCTGCGTTTGGATTTTTTAGTTTTAACTACGGTGAATTCTTCTACAAATTTGAAACGGGAGACAGTGGCTACGGGACCAAAGATATCGCACGGCTCGTCACCCCATATTCCCTCCACAACCGGTGGGGTAGGTTTTTTGGGAGGGGCCGTACAGTCTTTTTGGGAGGGATTTGGGGTTGATGGGGCAGACGCTCTAACACTAGGCTGGATTTTATGTTTATTGTTTGGAGGTTCGGACTTGTCCGTAGATGGTAGTTTACTGTGAGAAGGCCTCCCGGCCGTCTCCGAACCCACTACGGAAGGAGTCGGAGACCGCCGAGTGGCCTGAGAATTAGCTAGTGATCGCGTGTCGGGAGTTTGTTCGGGTTTGTCCGGTGTTAGCATTCCATTCCAATATTTATTTACATGCTCATATACCACGAAGGTTTCAAGCATGTCTGTCCTGGGCATAATCTCTGGCCTTTGCCAGTGACTAAGTCCAGGATAGAGGGGGGGGGGGGGGGGGTTGAGTTTGAAGTGGGCAGAATTTGGAATACGTATTTAGTTGATGATGATGATGATGATAACTAGTTTAACGTGCCCATATACCACTAGGGTTTCGAACACGCCCATCCCGAGTCCGACCTCCAATAAGATCGCTGGCCTGACTCGGGATGGAGCGGGGGGGGGGGGGGGGGGGGGGGGGTGAAAATGGGCAGAATTTTGAAAATAGCAATTAGTAATAAAGTTAATAGATTAAAGAAAAAAAAGAAAAAGGTTACAAGCCAAAAATAAAAAAGAATTGACTGCTCGGCCGAATATTTATATAATTTGGAGCATTTTAGAAGGACAGTCCAAAATTAAATAAGAGAAAGAAGAGAGGATCGGACTATTTAATAATATTACAAAAAAGAAGTAATTTCGACATAAAATTTTGAACGCAGATCTAAACGTTTAAAGTCCGATCGATATGTCCACGCGAGTGGCCTCGTTAAGGCCGTTTGGGTGCACAGCTTAAAGGGACGAGATGGGTTGCATCCCGTCAAGAAAACCCCTAGATTGACAGTCGATAGACGTTTGAAGGTGTAGTGCTGTGCTGAAATACAGATCTTGAGAAGCCGGATTCGTCTGAACGAGTAGAGTATCAGACTAGGGTATAGTCCAGTCGTCATGGGTTGGTATAGTGGTGCGGACGGGCCCGACTCCGGAGGATACGAGATGGTATCACTATAAAACAATGTAAAGTCTAGAAAAAGAGTAGTAGGGGCCGACCCCGCTTCCTATTTCTTCTTAGAGTGGGGTGGTCAATCTTCCAGTGCTGCTAGGACAGGCTCGGACATGTAGAGACTAAACGCGAACAACCGTGGCGTTCTGCAGAATGGCCGTCATACGAGTCACGAAAAAACAAGTCAACATAGTCAGACGGAGAAAAACGTGGAGGCGAGGAATCTCGCTGAAAAAGAATCCATGTTTACGTCTGTCGGGGGAGTGCGGACCTGAAAGGAACCGTATAAAGAGGATGGTGAGAGACTGTTGTTGACGTTATTGGGTGGAGGATAGAACTTAAAACCTGGAGATGAATATTTTGACTGAGTTGGGAGTCTTGGGTATACCCTAGCTGGGAGTAGGAATGGGTAGAGGTGTGGGTATGTTCCAGGCTCTTGTTAACGTCTATGGGCTCCTGGTAGATGGTCTCAAATAAGATCTCTACGCTAACACTGGAGTTGGGATCGGGGCGAAGATAGAAGTAGCTTCCTAACTTAAGTAGAGGGGTCTCTGTTTTTGAGTGAATGAAAACTCTTCCATCCGTGAGCCTGGTGAAAAAGAAAAGAGAGGATTCAAGACTGAAAGAGGCATCTGAAGAGATAAAGTTAATGGATTCTTGTAAAAAAATGTACTCATATCTGGTTGGTTTTTTTCCAGCGAAAAAGACTTGTCTAATTCCAGATATGGGGGGTGGGGGAGGGGAAGTGGGGGGTTTGACAAAGATTTTACTTTTTTTTGCAGTTTCATCTCCGGTATATTTTTCGTAAATATCGTCTGCCAAAAGTCTGTAACGATTGGCAGTAGTGACATTATACTTACCCACCTCTTCATCCGTTGATGCGTGGGTCACCTCCTCCGCCACCCTCCTCTTTCTCTGGCCCTCGTGATGTGGTGTAGGGGGAAGGATCTTTTTCTTCTTCTTCACTGTCTTAGTTGGAGTTGGTGGTGGTGACTGTGACCCACTGGCGCTTGCTGCGTCACGTTGAGATTTGGCGCTTACCTCGCCAATAACAACAGAGTCGGGGGTTGGGTTGGGACAAATGTTTATTTCAGCGGTGGGAGCTTCTGGGAGGTCTTCTTCCAAATGGATAATTAAGTTATTAGATCCAGTAGAGGAATCGGGTTCCTCATCGCCATTCGGAAAAG
>NC_054705.1:10597574-10682865 GCF_016097555.1 Gigantopelta aegis
TCAAGCATTGTCGAGCATCGGTTAGACAGCAGGCTGACCTGTTTGTGGCTGGTGAGCACATGCACTGCCATGTACGGCAAATAGGAGGCGCAGTGGTTGCGAAAATGACTGTAGACATGAAGTTGGCAGCGAAGAGTGATCCCTTCAGATCAGCAGGGAGTATCGTTGATCAGCTAGTCCAGGAACATTTAGGTCCGGCTCCCTGCCCAGCGCTGCCAACGCTCGATCGTCTAGTACACACAGCAAACTACTGTCGCCAGACCAGCCGGCCGAAGAATCCAACTGACTTGGAATTCGAGTTGAAAATGGAATTCATCCCAGACAACTTCTTAAAAGGTGACAAACAATTAAAACCTTGTTTGTACGTGAAGCTATAAGCCCTTAAAATATTTTTTAATTGCTATTTTTTAACTACTAAGTACTAAACCATTATAGACGGTTGATATAATTTATTGATTTACTTGATTTATTTTTTGTTCATTGTTAATTTATTTATTTTAATTGTTATTAATTTACTTTTAAAGAAGATGTCACTACTGGAAGAAAACGTCATTTGATCTTTTCAACAGATCAACAGCTGCAGCTGTTATCTAGATCCAAGTGCTGGTACGCAGACGGTACCTTCAAGCTTGTGAAGGAACCGTTCACGCAGCTCTTTAGCGTACATTCTTTCATCCCCCAAGTCCAGCTCTACCTGCTTGTGTCCCTGCTGCACAAAGAAGCCATCCACATCAGCAACCAGGTTCGACTGGTGTCAGACGGAAAGTTAAAGCGGATGCAGAAGAAGAAGTACCGCGACATGCAGGCTAAGACATTCAAGTATTTGGAGGAGTACGAACGTGGTGAGAGAAGTGCAGCCAGACTTCTCTGTGCTTGCTCCCGCTTGGTGTCTCCGGTATAATGTTTCATAAATGTACCTGGTCGTTTCAGTGCATACTTTAGTATTTAGTATATATCAAATAATCGTTAAAGTGTGCACTTATGACAAATAGTTGCGTAGTAACGTGTGACAACTTCACCAACATAAAAACGCTACACTGAGAAAATCCTGGCGATCTCGCCACAGCCTGAAAAAGTGAAATAATAAGAAATGTTACATTACATGATGAAACAAACCATAAATGTGTACTTTACGTGTATTTATTATAATAAACTGTAAACTGTAAACTTAAACAAGAAAAAACAAAATCGACACAGGGCGAGATCGCCAGGCTCCGTTGGAAAATCCTGGCGATCTCGCCCCGGCTTGCAAGTGAAATCGTCAGAAATGTAAACTACCAATATATTACATTTTACAACAAGAAAATCAAAACATGACTACTGCACATGTATTTACTTAATGAAGTAAACATAAAACAGCTTGTAACTTGAATATTGTTGAGTTATAATGTACTGGCGACTTCGCTAAACAGACATGCAACACGGAAGTAAATATGGCGATCTCGCCACAGCGTGTCCCAACACAAAACTAGTAGTATAAGTGGTATAACCCTGTAGTTTTGGCACAAAAACATGCTGATAATGACAGTAGATATATACTATAATATATGTTGTAATATATGTCTTCTAGCAAGTCTAATATGTATGATAACTTCGCCTAACGATGAAAATAAGTCCTGGCGAACTCGCCCGGGGCGACTTCGCCAGGGCGAGATCGACACGGGGCGAGATCGCCATACTCCGGTGGTAGTATCCACACTTTCTTCGTCACTGCTAACATATTGTTCGGCCTCTGGCAGAGAACACACGGTGGTAGTATCCACACTTTCTTCGTCACTGCTAACATCTTCTGATGATTGGGATGGCTCCCAAGTTCTTCAGAAGTTCCGAAGTTGGTCTGGTCCAGTTCAAAGATCCTTCCTCACAGGTTGGAACGCCGGCATCTGAGTCGGCCAACTCTTGAAATGTACAGTTGGACAGCTGCTTTGACTTGGCCAATATAACTAGAGGCAAGTCGTCGTCAGTGTCGACGTCACTGGCTGCACTAATAGCTACTTCAGAATCTTTGAACCCACATTTTGCGAAGCACTTCTGGATGGTGGATACTTCACGTGTTTCCATGCATTGTGGATCCAGTAGATGGCCTGCAGAATGTTGATTTCTTTCAGAAGCTGTGAACCACACTTGCTTGTATCCTTTTCTATGGCAGAGATCACGTGCTGTAGTTGTCTTTTCCGGTATGATGCCTTGGTCCATCGGTTACAATTTGGAAGTGGTATTTGCTGGCAGAAATACTAATTTCACATTACTGAGTTGAGTTGCAGGGTGAGATGGGGCGTTATTGACAAACAGTAACACTTTTCTTCCTTGTCGTCTCATCTTGCGGTTAAATCTCTGCAGCCACCAATCAAACAATCCGGTGTTCATCCATGCTTTCTTGTTGTTGGTGTATGTTACTGGTAGAGATTCTGGTGTTATGTTTTTAAAACAGCGTGGTTTCTTGCACTTTCCTATCATTAGAGGAACACATTTTTCTCCGGTCATACTTGCACATAGTGCCACGGTCAGTCTCTCCTTAGAGCGCTTACCGCCAGCACATTCATCACCTTTCACTTTAAGGGTTGCCTTTGTTGTATCCCTGTAAAACAGACCGGTCTCGTCCATATTAAAAATGTCCTTAGGAGCATACCCGTCACCCACCACTGGCAACTTTGACTTCCAGTCCTCAACTGCAGTGTCACTTACGTCACCTCGCTCCCCACTTAGTGTACCTGCGACGATGTTGTGCCTAATCCTGAATGAATCCAGCCACCCATTTGACGCTTTGAAACACGCTATTCCCAAATCTTCGACAAATTTTAACGCCTTCTCCTTAATCAGTGGACCGCTGACATTTATTCTACGAGCAGTGGCATCTTGGAACCATTTCCAAACCAACATGTTAATATCCTCATTGCCTGTAAGTTTTCTCTGCCTTTTTCTGTCAGAGGGCTGGTTGTTATCACAATCTGCCAACACCTCCGCTTTTCTCTTTAAAATGCCATCAATCTGAGTTCTACCCACCCCGAAATGTTCAGCAATTTTTCTAGCACTCAATTTGTCTTTCTATGATTTTTTAATGACCTCTACTCTCTGTTCCAACGTTAACGCGATCGGCTTACTGGGTTTAGGTGGCATTATGAAAATAAATATCAGAAATAAACTGCAGCAGTATTTAATTCCTTCTAGAGTTGACACGTTTAATTCCAGTTGTTTTAGGCTAGATATCCTCTGCGTTTAATGACCACCGCCGATGACTAGTACATGTGGTGCCAGTGGTTAGGTTTTTTGGGGCCATAGGGCGTAGGCGGTTTGGCCGTAGGTTTTTGTGAAAGTTCCGGTACCCCTTCTCGCCCCTTCCCCCCGTTCCTCCTGGTCACACCAAGGCCCGAAATACGACTGGTAATCTTTTAAAATAAATATTAAATTTAATATAACTTTTCTGTGGGTCGGGCTTACCCCCCTACCCTTCCCCTTGCCTCTGGGGACTAAATAATTATTATATATATATATATATATAAATTATAATGTTTTTTTTTTTTTTTTTTTTTTTTTTAAGACTTCCCCATTAAATTTGCGTTAATTTTAAATAATTATATAGGTGTCGGGTAGGGATTTCTGTATTTCTTTTGGGAACGCATTCAAAATTATTAATGTCGACATAATATATTTACTCTTTTTGACCTCCAGTTTAAAATTTCAAAATCTTATTATAGTTAGGTTTTTCCTTCCCTGAGTCAGACCACCGATTATATCGGAGGCTGGACTCGGGATAGGCGTGCTCAAAACCATAGAGGTATGTGAACACGTTTAAAACATATCTAATCTAATCTAATCTAATATGTATGTATGCATGTATGTATGTATGTACGTACAAATGCATGTATTAATATACTGATATATGAACATCTCTATATTATATGTATATCCGGTTTGACTATTACATAGATACTGACGCACTGGCGCAGGGGATGTGTGTGTGTGTGTGTGTGTGTGTGTATGTATGTATGTATGTATGTATGTATGTATGTATGTATATATATATATATATATATATGTGTGTGTGTGTGTGTGTGTGTGTGTGTGTGTGTATGTATGTATGTATGTATGTATTGATGTATTGATGTATGAATATCTATATATTGTATGTATGTCGAGGTTGACTGTTACATACATAGATATTAACGCACTAGCGCAGGGGATAATTAAATCCTTTCTGGCCTCACAAATTGTCCCATGCCGTTGCTGAAACTCGAACCGGTGGCACCGAATCGCCCGCAAATTGCAAGACTAATCACGATGTGTAAAACGGATGTTCTTTAACTCAACCACATGCATGGGACCTGCAATCTGCGCGGTCGATCCCGCTTATGTGCATGAAACAGTGGGCAGACCTGGTAGTGGCTAGTATGTATTGATATATGAATATCTATATATTGTATGTATTTCAGGTTGACTGTTACATACATAGACGTTAACGCACTGGCACAGGGGATAATTAAGTCCTTTCTGGCCTCACAAAATGTATGTTTTTTATGTATGTATATTGGTATGTTGGTATGTATGTATGTTGGTATGTATTTTGGTATGTCCAGATGGGGTGTATGGAGGAGACGGGAATGCGTATAATCGCCCGTCTTCTGATTTTGGACTTTCGCCAGAAAACTAAATGGAATCGTTCGATGTTGGGATGCATAACTTGGTCAGGTTGTTTGTCTTCTTGCAGGCCGCAGTTTTCTGTTACGATGAAGGAGATGGAAACCGTCAGAGACCAGTGGTTAAAAGTACGTAGTGTACCGAGTTGAGAACTATTGTACAGTCGTAGACTGCCGACACCACCTCGACTCATTCCGTGATTCTCCGGAATCTAACGTAATCGCTTAAAGGTTAATTTGATAATAAAAGTATGAAAGAGCTTAACGGTTTAAATATATTTAACTTTTAAAAGTATAGCCTGATACAAGGTGACATCATTTCAATGTTTCCATACGTACACATCGCAGAAATTAAACATATTACGTCACTATTCAATAGAAAATAATAAGGACTATGTCACTGTTCTTGTTCCTTTTTGTTTTAGCCAAAAAGCAATTTTGATGCAGAATTTTCAAACAATCTTGTCAAAACGTGTTTTATCTGGTTTTCACTTTACTTTATCATAATGTCAACATCTAATATGTGTCAGGTTTACCTAATATTTAGTATCCAGTAACCGACGATTAATTAGGAGATAACCACATGGAGTGTTTAGATTTGACAATAACACCCGCAAATCTAAACATTCCATATGGTTATGTCCATTGTAAACTGAATCGTTTTTCTACAGAACTAACTGTATATTTCACATTACTTGAAACACAAATACCTGGCTACAATCTAACAGTAGACCCGTAAATCGTCAACTTCGCCTGTTCCAATTGCTAATGACGTCACTTTCTAATGACGTCATTAGCTTTCTGGTTGTTATTGTCTATTTGATCCCGGAAAAAGCATGTAATTAACCAATCACAATACAGAACACACTCCAGTCAGTTTACACTTACTCAATATCCTCTAGTGGTGTCCTTGAACATAACAAACAATATTTTTACCTCTGCACTTAATAACCAAGGTCACTTTATGCATTGGTTTAAATAGTGTATAGCACATAACGCGTGTTCTTTTGTTCAATGACACCACTGTCAAACATTGATCCATTGGATGTCAAAATTGTGGTAAGTCGCAGCAATACATTGAAACATTGGTAAAAACTAAATACATACATACGTCATAGGTTACTACTGCAATGAATAGACAACCTTCACTCAGCGGTCACCTGCCATAAGCGGCCACCGTTTTCCCTCCCAAATATGTAAATTAACCTGTAATAAGCGGTCATATGTCTAACGCGGCCAGCGGCCACCTAAATCGGATCCCAAATCGCTAAACTACCTGCATTAAGCGGCCACTGTAAAAGTGTACTATTACATGTATATAAAAGGGATATTTTAACAACAGCGATAAGGTGCAGCAAATAACCGATCTTCACACCTTCAGGAATACTGGTACCCATTCAGACCCGACATCTCTACTGTGTATCAATTAAGAAAGTATGACTCCAATTGCATCCAATTGCCTCTGGGCGCTTGATATTTGTAGATTCACTTACTATAACAATACACCGCATGAAGTTGGAATTAAATAATTAAATGGAAAAAGAAAACAAACTTGTTGAGAACGGTTAATTAAATACATTCCATTTGCATTATTTCTGAAGGAGACGACATGTCAAAAACTGCGAAGCACACATCCGTTGATTAGCAGTACAGACTGTAATACAAGAAACAACAACAAATGTTTTAAAAACTATATGTGACAACCTGTACTCAGCGACCTCTTCTCCTAAGCGACCACTTTTATCTACTCCCTTGTGTGACCGCTTAAGACAGGTTTGACTGTACATGCAAACGAATTGACTATAGATACCCATAAACTAGTTCTAACCTAGAAGGTATAAACAATACTACAAATAATAATACATTTTAGTCTATTATTTGACAGATACGTTAGTTGTGCAGACCGGTCTCGGTAGCGTCGTGGTAGGCCATAGATCTACAGGCTGGTAGGTACTGGGTTCGGATCCCAGTCGAGGAATGGAATTTTTTATCCAGAAACCGACTCCAAACCCTGAGTGAGTGCTCCGCAAGGCTCAATGGGTGGTGTAAACCACTTGCACCGACCGGTGATCCATAACTGGTTCAACAAAGGCCATGGTTTGTGCTATCCTGCTTGTGGGAAGCGCAAATAAAAGATTCCTTGCTGCTAATCGGAAAGAGTAGCCCATGTAGTGGCGACAGCGGGTTTCCTTTCAAAATCTGTGTGGTCCTAAACCATATGTCTCACGCCATATAACCGCAAATAAAATGTGTTGAGTGCGTCGTTAAATAAGACATTTTTTTTTTTTTTAAGTTGTGCAGTATTAACATTATACACACTCAACATATAGATTTTTTTTTTAAACCCCCCCCCCCCCCCCCCCCCCCCCCCCCCCATATTCAGACAAGTAAACTGTTGTTTCAGGTTGTGTTCAAAGCTGTGGGGTCGATCCTAGACCGACCGCACATGCTGTATCCCGCCCGCTCTTACTGTTGAATAAATGAATGAATGAATGAATGAATGTTTAACGACACCTCGGCACAAAAATACATATTGGCTGCTCTTACTGTTGAATAAATGAATGAATGAATGAATGAATGTTTAAGGACACTTTGGCACAAACATACATATTGGCTGCTCTTACTGTTGAATAAATGAATGAATGAATGAATGAATGTTTAACGACACCTCGGCACAAACATACATATCGGCTGCTCTTACTGTTGAATAAATGAATGCATGGATGAATGAATGAATGAATGTTTAAGGACACTTTGGCACAAACATACATATCGGCTGCTCTTACTGTTGAATAAATGAATGAATGAATGAATGAATGTTTAACGACACCTCGGCACAAACATACATATCGGCTGCTCTTACTGTCGAATACATGAATGAATGAATGAATTAATGTTTAACGACACCTCGGCACAAACATACATATCGGCTGCTCTTACTGTTGAATAAATGAATGCATGAATGAATAAATGTTTAACGACACCTCGGCACAAACATACATATCGGCTGCTCTTACTGTTGAATACATGAATGAATGAATGAATGAATGTTTAACGACATCTCGGCACAAATATACATATCAGCTGCTCTTACTGTTGAATAAATGAATAATGAATGAATGTTTAACGACACTTTGGCCCAAACATACATATCGGCTGCTCTTACTGTTGAATACATGAATGAATGAATGAATGAATGAATGTTTAACGACATCTCGGCACAAACATACATATCAGCTGCTCTTACTGTTGAATAAATGAATAATGAATGAATGTTCAAGGACACCTCGGCACAAACATACATATCAGCTGCTCTTACTGTCGAATAAATGAATGAATGGATGTTTAACGACACCTCGGCACAAACATACATATCGGCTGCTCTTACTGTTGAATAAATGAATGAATGGATGTTTAACGACACCTCGGCACAAACATACATATCGGCTGCTCTTACTGTTGAATACATGAATGAATGAATGAATGCATGTTTAACGACACCTCGGTACAAACATACATATCGGCTGCTCTTACTGTTGAATAAATGAATGAATGGATGTTTAACGACACCTCGGCACAAACATACATATCGGCTGCTCTTACTGTTGAATACATGAATGAATGAATGAATTAATGTTTAACGACACCTCGGCACAAACATACATATCGGCTGCTCTTACTGTTGAATAAATGAATGAATGGATGTTTAACGACACCTCGGCACAAACATACATATCGGCTGCTCTTACTGTTGAATACATGAATGAATGAATGAATGCATGTTTAACGACACCTCGGCACAAACATACATATCGGCTGCTCTTACTGTTGAATAAATGAATGAATGGAATGTTTAACGACACCTCGGCACAAACATACATATCGGCTGCTCTTACTGTTGAATACATGAATGAATGAATGAATGCATGTTTAACGACACCTCGGCACAAACATACATATCGGCTGCTCTTACTGTTGAATAAATGAATGAATGAATGAATGAATGTTTAACGACACTGTGACGGTACATGCTCTTAATTTCTTTTCGCCTGTGGCGATATTAATTGTTTTAAAAGGCTGTGTGCAGTTCCAAATGCACTAAACCCAGATGGGCAACTTGTTACGTGATACCTTTGCGCGACGGTCATCGAGCTTTTCTAATACACACCCAGCGCAGGTGTGGAGGCCATGTGGCTAGTAGTTACGTAATATCTCCGGTAGTGCTGTTTATGGCCAGGGGATTGCTCGCGGATGGCGACAGCCAGTCTGACGATCAGAGAAAAATGTGCCGACGTGGTGGTTGTGGAAAATCCACATGATACGTGAGGTACCGCTTTGTACCCCCAGGCGATATTCGCTGTCTCGGAGAGTTTTGAATAAATAGCTAGGATTTAGAGATATCTAGGAGAAACATTTTTGGAAGTATCCAGAGGCAAGGTCGTCGTCCACTGAACGATCTATATTAGTTCAGACGGGACTTTGGTAAATATATATTTTCTGCTCTGTTGTATAACCTTGATGTGATTGATGTGACTTTAAATATTTAGGCTCACTGTCCTAAATAATTATAAAAAGCTTAACCAGTCATCCTAGAGGACCTAGGTAAACTGTAGGTTATTGTCTTTATTGTGATAGGTACCAGTATTAATTCTGTGTTACAAGGTTACTGAATGAGTAGTTAAGGGTTAATTAAAAATTAACCAGTTAGGAATAGAGTGGTAATTCCTTTATTAATTAAGTTCCCCTAGAAACGTTTCTCCATTATCACACGTGTGTGTGTTAGCGTTTCTCAATTATCACACGTGCGGGTGTTGTGTCACGGTGAAGTGATTAGCAGATTGTGTAAACCAGACACCTAGAGATTAACTAATTAAGTGATCAGTTCTGGGTTGTTATTATTATTGTTGTTATTAATTAACTACTGCGGCAGTACATTTGTCAGCGTAGGTTAATACAGATTCCAAAGTGTATTGTGTTTTGTTGTGTTTTCTAGTGCTATAATAATATATACTTTATATAAGATCTTATCTCTGATCATACCTAGACGAGCCATACGAGGGTTTAACCGCCGTTACAGAGAGATCTAATAGATATACAGTTAGGAGAGATATTTTGATAACCGTGTTTCATTCAGTTACGGGTATTATAAAATCCCCGTGACAGACACCTCGGCACAAATATACATATCGGCTGCTCTTACTGTTGAAGACGACTAATTACAGGTCGTGATAAAATGTAGCCGTTTCACAGAAGAAGAGAAATATTCTATTTTACAAACTTGAAACCCAGTGTTTACTGAATTAAATGATATGAGGGTGGATATGTACTCCTCTCTCCAAATGATATTGTGCCATTAGTAGGCTAATATTTTTATATGAGATGTTTGAAGGAACACGTTTCTTACTTTCAATCTTCAGATCTGCAAGCTGACAGTATTATATTTGTTTACAGAGTGTATCTGTTGTATTTACATATTTCTCAACTGAAAGTAAAAATGGTGGATTGATTGACTGATTCATTGATTGGTTGGTTGTATGGTTGATTGGCGATTGATTGACTGGTTGGTCGCTTGGCTGGATGGTTGCTTGGTTGCTAGGATGGATGGTTGGTATGTAAATGTTTATATACCGGCCTCAACGGAGCAGGGGTTAGCCCATCTGGTGTATCGCGTGTAAAACTAGTAGTTACTGACTTCGCATCTCGGTATGGGTTTCCCCAACCAGAGCGACATTAATCTTTTTTTCTTTTCTATTTTCATTTGTTTTTGTTTTTATCTTTGCGTTATTTTCTTTCTCTTTTTGTTTCCAGTTACAGGAACAAATACAACGTCTGAAGACTCAAAAGATGGAATAAACTTGTGAAACAGTGTTCATAAAGTATGTTTTTGTTTAACGACATCACTATTACAGTACGTTTTACAAATTTCTCAAATGAAAGTAAAAATGGAGGGTTCAGTGATTGTTTAAGTGATTGGTTGGTATTATAGTTGATTGGCGATTGACTGATTGACTGGTTGGTTGGTTGGATAGTTGTTTGGTTGCTTGGATGGATGGTTGACTGAATAGTTGCTTGGTTGCTTGGATGGATGTTTGGCTGGATAGTTGTTGGTTGCTTGGATGGATGGTTGACAGAATAGATGCTTGGTTGCTTGGATGGATGTTTGGCTGGATAGTCGCTTGGTTGCTTGGATGGATGGTTGGCTGAATAGTCGCTTGGTTGCTTGGATGGATGTTTGGCTGGATAGTCGCTTGGTTGCTTGGATGGATGTTTGGCCGGATAGTCGCTTGGTTACTTGGATGGATGTTTGGCTGGATAGTTGTTCGGTTGCTTGGATGGATGGTTGAATGAATAGTTGCTTGGTTGCTTGGATGGATGTTTGGCTGGATAGTTGTTTGGTTGCTTGGATGGATGGTTGACTGAATAGTTGCTTGGTTGCTTGGATGGATGTTTGGCTGGATAGTTGTTCGGTTGCTTGGATGGATGGTTGACTGAATAGTTGCTTGGATTGATGTTTGGCTGGATAGTCGCTTGGTTGCTTGGATGGATGGTTGGCTGAATAGTTGCTTGGTTGCTTGGTTGGATGGTTGGTATGTAAATATCTATATACCGGTTTCGACGGAATAGGGGTTAGCCGATCTGGTGTATCGTGTGTAAAGCTAGTAGTTACTCGCTTCGTGACCGACGAGATGAAATAAACTTGTGAAACAGTGTTCATAAAGTTAGTTTTTGTTTAACGACATCATTATTATAACACATTTTAAAAAATAATCATTGGCTGTTGGATGTCAAATATTTTGTATTTTTGACATTTTATTTTCTAGAGGAAACACACTATATTTTTTCATTAGTATCAAGGAATCTTTCATATGCACAATACCACAGACAGGATAGCACATGCCACGTATTTTGATATACCAGTCGTGATGCACTAGCTGAATCGACAAATAAACCAAATAGGGTATCGACCCTATAGTCAGAACGCGCATCGCACGAGCGGTTCATCATTGGGCAACGTATCCTCTCCTCCCCCCCCCCCAAAAAAAAAAAAAAAACAACAAAAAAAAAAAAAAACAATAATAATAATAATAATAATAATAATAATAATAATAATAAATTTGTAAAAAAATAATAAGTATTCATTCGTGTAGTGTTGATTTCGACCTATTTTCATGCTTATATCCAATTAAGGTTCAAGTACATTGTCCTGCGCACACACCTCAGAACAGATGGTTAGTGGTTAGAGAGAGAGAGAGAGAGAGAGAGAGAGAGAGAGAGAGAGAGAGAGAGAGAGAGAGAGAGAGAGAGAGAGAGAGAGGTCTTGCTCTGGGTGGGAGCAGGTACCGGTATGCGAACCCAGTACCTTACGTCCCATGGCTTAACCACTACACCACCAATGTCGGTCGTGTATTGTGTTATATAATATATTAAAAATAAATAAATAAATAAATGGATGTTTAACGACACCCCAGCACGAAAAAATACATCGGCTATTGGGTGTCAAACTACGGCAATACAAACAAAATGACGATCAACATCAATATAAAAACAGTGTAAAGAACTGTGCAAAAACACAAACATCACAGATAGATACTGAATTTTACTAAAAAAAATCATTTTGTGCTGTATTGGCCATTCTCAAAGAGAATGTTACAACCCTGCACCACGGTGAGGTTACAGCACGCGCAGGGGTAATATATTAAAATGTATGTGACAAGATCTTTTACAGTACGGTTTTATAAATAGAGGATTGGCCACGAGTGTGTTCTATATGAAAAATATCAATCAGCATTTGTCGACGCTCTACAATTATACAGACATGATAATACATACCATGACCTTTGATATGCGAGGTGTGGTGTACTGGCTGGAACGAGAAATATCCCAATGGGATGGTGATCGATCCCAAACCGACAGCGCATTACGAGAGTGCTCTACCACTGGGCTACATTCAGCTCCCTGCCAATACAAATACGAAACAGAACAAATTGTATTTATCCTATAACTCTACGTTCTCCCCCCCCCCCCCCCCCCCCACCACCACCACACACACTTAACTGCAATGCAGTAAAATATAAAAATAAATAGATAAATGTTACAAAACCATCCCATGTCACCACAAATCTACTTCCAATGATCTCCGCCTGTTGCTAGTTTTGATTTAGTAAACGTCTGGGAGTGGCAGTCCGCTTTGTGGGTATGCAACAAGGATCAAATTGTTAGTAAAGGACCTATTCGGGTGTGGCTGCCCTCCTATAGACGAGGCACAAGATAGAGATTCATGGAATCAACCACTATTTTGCCAAATACACTATAGACTCTGCATTGTGCAGAGATAGACTGGAATACAATAGAAGAGATGTTTAAGGACACCCCTGTGCAGAGATACGGCCCTGATGAAGTGTTACTTGCTCCACGACTGGTATATCAAAGCCGTAGTATATGCGATTCTGTCTATGAGATGTGCATATAAAACATCACTGGCTACTAATGGAACAATGTAGCGGGTTTCCTCTCTAAGAATATACAATGAGACCTCGATAATCCGGACTCCAGTAGTCCGGAAACCCCACATTACGGACACACGACATACAAAACCAACTCTCCACTACATAAATGCGTGCCTTAATCCGGATATTGAGCTTAATGAACCGGACAACCACAATTTGTAAAAAATAAAGACAAATTTCTTCAGTTGACTAGATGTAATTTCCTCTAACTGATCATTGAACTAGAAAACAAATGTGTAACTTTTACGAGTTAGTTCAACCATGGCCATTAAGCTGCAGTATCTACTTAGACTACCATGGCCAGTAAGCTGCAGTATCTACTTAGACTACCATGGCCAGTAAGCTGCAGTATCTACTTAGACTACCATGGCCAGTAAGCAGCAGTATCCACTTAGACTACCATGGCCAGTAAGCAGCAGTATCCACTTAGACTACCATGGCCAGTAAACTACAGTATCAACCATGGCCAGTAAGCTGCAGTATCCACTTAGACTACCATGGCCAGTAAGCTGCAGTATCAACCATGGCCAGTAAGCAGCATTATCCACTTAGACTACCATGGCCAGTAAGCAGCAGTATCCACTTAGACTACCATGGCCAGTAAGCTGCAGTATCAACCATGGTCAGTAAGCAGCAGTATCCACTTAGACTACCATGGCCAGTAAGCTGCAGTATCTACTTAGACTACCATGTCCAGTAAGCAGCAGTATCCACCTAGACTACCATGGTCAGTAAGCATCAGTATCCACTTAGACTACCATGGTCAGTAAGCAGCAGTATCCACTGAGACTACCATGGCCAGTAAGCTGCAGTATCTACTTAGACTACCATGGCCAATAAGCAGCAGTATCCACTTAGACTACCATGGCCAGTAAGCTGCTGTATCTACTTAGACTACCATGACCAATAAGCAGCAGTATCCACTTAGACTACCATGGCCAGTAAGCTGCAGTATCTACTTAGACTACCATGGCCAGTAAGCCCCAACAGACAATTAACATGTGCCAAAGGTTATGCCTCACACCTCCGAATATGTTTCATTGTTGGTTCTTTGTTCAATAGTTTTCCTTCAACGTGGGAATGACATGGTTCACTGATTTAGCATACCGTTGTGTTAATATGTTCATTGTCTTTACCAAATGAAACGAATCAAATTAAGACCAATTGTTGTTGGTAAAACGTAACTGTATATTATTTTTACACTAATCTCAAGAAATGAAAATGTCACAAAAATACTGGCTTTAAACTGAAAGCAAAATGTTTGTAAAAATAAATTTCAAAATTAAATATGTAGTTAAGAAATTACATTTAAAATGGAATTGTTTCTTAACATATTCATTTACAATTATTGTTCACCAATATGTTTTAATTAAAAAAAAAATGTTTTGTTTGTTTTAATACAGATCTGTATTTGTTGCTGATTCTGTTATTCGTTTGCCATTCAAGAGAAATAAGTCTTCAGGTATGATTCAGTACTACGGAACTTCGATAAACCGGACACTTTTAGAAAAAAAACATACTGTCCGGATTATCGAGGTTCAAATGTATGTCAAAATTACCAAATGGTTGACATCCAGTAGCCGATGATTAATAAATGTTCTCTAGTGGTGTTGTTAAAAAAAACCTTTGTAGTGAAGTGTGTAGACTGTAGTTTCGGTATTGGTCTTCGTTACACAAATAATAACTGAAAAGGTGCGTCGCCTTCTTCAAATGTAAAATTCGCAGCAAAGGATTTCATTCACATGTGTACACGTGGCAGGTATACATGTACAATTATATTCATTACACGTGCAATATATCTAACGATATGAATATGCATGATATGTGTCAGCATTGATAAATGAGGTATATAAAAAGATAAAACGAATTCAAAATGAATATTTATTCTGATATTAACTCACGAATGTGCATATTGATGATGCTTATGCTGATGATGATATGAATATTTATACATAAATGTTTTGTTCAGAGACTATTAACGTATCTAACTGTGTTTGTACAAAATAGTGTAATTTAAAAGTGTACCATTACGAAATACAGCCATGAATGGAAATTGCGATAAGATAGGCCTTTATATTTGGAGCCACTGTGTACAAAGCCAAAACGATGTCGTCAACATGCTACCTTTTTACGGCCCTATGTATAAAATGTCAGCGTCACATCTAGTCAATCCTATTCACTCAGCTCAATCTTTGCTGGTCTCATCTACAATTCAGTCATTATTGTGAATTTAAAAACAACTAACAATTATTAATGCAAGCTTCGCGCCAAAATCTAAACTATACATGCGGCGTATCCGAGGTACATATAGATTTTAGAGGGGCGTACAATACCGTATGCCCTGTCAAAAAACCAAAACTCGTAACGAATTTATTACCTTTTATATCTGTTTTTTTTTTATAATTCAACAAAACTTACACTAACACTCAAACTATTTGAATGCCTTCAAATGTTTTGCTGATAACATTTCGTGTTTATAGTTTGAATAATTTTTAAGAACCAGTATTTTACAATCGTAATATTTGTATAGACAAAAAACCCAAAACCTTTTACAACTCGAAATGGTATCAAAAAGGTATCTTACAAATTACAGGCTTTTTTAAAATAGAAATGGTAAAACTTGTACGTTAATGGAATTTCAAGACAATTGCGGCACTGAAATTAACTTATTATTAATCAAGCAATTAGAAGATATTTCTCAAGTTTAAAATCTGTACAACCAGACACCTTCTCTTTACTGGATGACGTTGATGTTATGAGACACTCTCCTCAGTTAAAAAGGGCTCTATCTATACTATTATGTATACAAGAAAGTCACATGACATGCTGACAAAGTTGAAGGTTGTCAAACATGGATTTTACACATTAGAGGGGCATGGTTATCCCGAACTCTCCCGCCTAATTCGTCCTAGGCGTGCTCTATTGGGGCCAAGTCAGGCGAATATATTGGCCAATCCATCCTGGCGATACCTTGTTGTCTGAGAAAGTCCGTTACCACCCTGGCGCGGTGGGGTCTGGCATTGTCATCCTGCAGAACTGCCCCGCCGCCAATCTGCTGAAGGCCTGGTAGAACCAACGGCCGGATAATCTCATTCAGATAGCGGATTCCATTCAGATTGCCATCCACCACATAGAGGGGGGTCCTGTGGTGGATAGAGATGCCGCCCCACACCATGACGCTGCCACCACCGAACCGGTGACGTTGTCTAACGTTAACGTCAGCGAAGCGCTCCCCAGGACGTCTGTAGACACGAACCCGACCGTCGTTGAACTGGAGACTAAACCTGGACTCATCAGTGAACATCACTCGACCCCACTGAACACGTTGCCACCGCAGATGAAGCGTGCACCAGTGACGTCTGGCCGTTCTGTGACGTGGTAGGAGTGGTGGTCGAACAGCCTGGCGACGGCAGCGTAGATTATTGGCTCTCAGACGATTGCGTATGGTTTGATTAGACACTCGAGTTCCAGTCGCAGTCCGCAGATTGTCACGTAATCGGCGTGCAGTGGTTGTGCGTTGACGTAGAGCCATATTGGTGATGTAGCGGTCCTCTCTAGTTGTAGTGCTTCGGGGTCTTCTCGAACGTGGACGATTTCGAACAGAATCAGTTGCTTGGTACCGTTGCCACAGTCGGCCAACGACACTCTTACTGACACCAAGTCTCAGAGCAACATTTCTTTGCGTATTGCCATCCTGAAGCCAAGCAATAGCCCTTCCTCGATCTTCGATAGTCAGTTGAAGTCGTACCATTGTCGAATTTGGAGTGTGCACCGTACACGAACGCAAGCTCCAATTATGCGGAAATTCAGCATTGGGAACATGGAATACACATGCAAAGCGTGCAAATGAAGCGCTTTGTGAAAAAGCAAGTTATGGGCACTTAGCAGACCTTTCGCTTTCGCCCTAATTTACGTGCAAATGTAAGCATGTTTCCGCAATTAGAACTAGTCGACAGTGTCAATGACAGTGGATTTTAATTCATTTATGGGTTGCTTAGACCCACTTTCGTCAAAATGGAACAATACCATGCGTGACATTATGGTCTAGCTAATATAATTGACATTCAGAAAATAATGTTGAAAATATCGTCTGACCCTTAAATTCTTTTGAGTAGTATATTAACAAATAAAACTAACATTATAAAGGCTGAAACAAAATGGGAAGAATTATTTAATTCCGATATCGACTGGATAAAAATATATCGCAAGCAGTTTAAGACAATCCCAGATACGACGTTATGATGGTTTCAGTGCAGGTTACTACATAGAGTTATCACAGCTAATCTGTTTTCACTAAAATCAACAAAACTGATAATAATCTTTGTACATGTTGTAAAGTCACTCCAGAAACTATAGTTCATCTCTATTGGGGGTGTATTCCAGTCAAAACATTTTGGAATGCTTTTGTCCAGCTGATACACGATAACTGTCCGCACATTTATAACGTTTCTCTTGATGCCGAATTGATTCTTCTTGGTGAAATAATAAAACAATAATATATGATTTTTTTAATTTTATTATTACATTCAAAGTTCTTTGTTTACAAATGTAAAATAACGGATAACTTACCAAGTATCGAACATTTCAAATATGTTCTAAACTCAAGATATGTAATTGAAAGAAGCATCCATCTTAGTAAAAGTTTACACCATAAATTTCAAAGAAAGTGGGCTATGTAGCATAATTTATGCAATATGTAGCCAGGCAATAATTGGACATCATTTTATAATATTTTGTTTGTGTGTGTGCGTGTTTGTTTGTAGTTCGATTGTCAAATACATGCTAGACGTACAACCCAATTATAATGGTGTATGTTTTTTTTTTTTATAATAAAACGTTGTATGTGTATATATGGATGTATGGATGTATGAGTCTGAAAATGCATGTGTATGTTGGTGTACATTGCTATGCAAATACATGTATACCTTTTTCATCCGAATGTGTGCGTGTGTACAATAGAAGGAATATTTTAATAAATAAATCTTTGCAGAACTCCTTTTAAGATTTAACTACCATGTATACTCTTCAAAAAAGTTGGGGAACCTGAAATATTAATGGTAATATCAACTATTAGACTGGACATACGTTTTGACCACAGACATCCAAATAAAGAACGTTCAGGTCTGTTTAACAACACACCGAAACACATTCCATAGTTTGCACGGGCATCACGCAGTTGCCCCGTACACGTGCATGGGGTGTCATTCTCGATTTTGAAAATGTCCAGGAAGGTCCATTAGTCACTGTGGGACATTATTTATGACAATATGTTTCATTCTGATGATCATACAGTTGTTATTGTTTTGTTTTTAGTCATTTATATTGTTTGTATTTGCGATTTACTGATAAAAAACCCGTGAACTTTCAAATTTCACATCTGACCCCAGTCGTCCTTCAAGATCGTTGTTGGTCATAAAATCTACTGCAATAGTGAACTACCGGTTGTAATGTTTGCCCAATTAATTAACTGTTATGCTATAACCATTCCCCACAGCTAGTATGCCGTACAATTTTGGCAATTGTAAATTCTTTTTAGAGTTCCCCTACTTTTGTAAAGAATATATATATTTATACGTTTATTTACCCATACCTAGCTTACAGTTTCGATCCTCTCTCTCTCTCTCTCTCTCTCTCTCTCTCTCTCTCTCTCTCTCTCTCTCTCTCTCTCTCTCTCTCTCTCTCTCTCTCTCTCTATCTATCTATTTCTCTCTCTTTGTAAAGATAATTTTGTATAATAAATGTAAGAATAATTTATAAATTATAATACATTCATATGTTAAAATACCCATCACTTTTCCCCCTAGTTGTGATGGATACAAGTGTAAACAGGGTTCTGTGAGGGAGAAAAAACGTAACCTAGAAAAGGGTGTTTTTTATAACATGAATTTATACTAAAAGTCTGAGAATGTTCAACTTAAATTAATATTCAATAAAATGTTCAACTTCAATTAACAGCTGCAGAATGTTTTAGGTTACTTATTTTGAAATGCTATGTTTTGGTGCCACATTCGTAGTTTCTAAACATTGGAACATTTTGCTTATCTGTTAATGTTCTGTAAGTAAATTGTGTTTGTGACATGAATGTACATGAGCCATTCTCGGTGTTAACGTAATCTGCAAAGAGGTGATCAATGTTAGATTCGTCAAGAGCTTCACTACTCTCGGCAGAAGGAACTCTCATTTCAGCAATGGCAACAATCGTTTCAACAACGGCAACATTCGTCTCAACAACTGCAGCACTCGTCTCAACAACTGCAACACTTGCTTCAGCAACGTCAACACTCATCTCAACAACTGCAACACTCGTCTCAACAACGTCAACACTCGTCTCAACAACTGCAACACTCGTCTCAACAACGTCAACACTCGTCTCAACAACTGCAACACTTGTCTCATTAACTGCAACACTCGTCTCAACAACGTCAACACTCGTCTCAACAACTGCAACACTTGTTTCAACAACGTCAACACTCGTCTCAACAACGACAACACTCGTCTCAACAACTGCAACACTTGTCTCAACAACGGCAACACTTGTCTCCGCAACGGCAACACTTGTGTCAACAACGGCAACACTCGTCTTAACAACGGCAACACTCGTCTCAACAACGACAACACTCGTTTCAACAGTTGAGACATCACTGGGTGTGCTGGTACGACAATATGATGTTGGAACATGTTTGTGCATGGCTGTAGTAATGGCAGTACCCATTTGTACTTGTTCATCTTCCGAAATCCTGTGGTATATTGTAAAATAACTTACTGAACAAGTTTGTGCATGGCTGTAGTAATGGCAGTACCTATTTGTACTTGTTCATCTTCTGAAATGCTGTAGTATATTGTAAAAGAACTTACTGAACATGTTTGTGCATGGCTGTAGTAATGGCAGTACCCAGTTGTACTTGTTCATCTTCTGAAATGCTGCGGTATATTGTAAGATAACTTTCTGAACATGTTTTTGCATGGCCGTAGTAATGGCAGTACCCATTTGTACTTTTTCATCTTCTGAAATGCTGTGGTATGTTGTAAGAGAACTTACTGATTTGTGACCAGTAACTGACATAATTCGTGATGCTGCAATCTCGCGCAGTAAATATACTTACATAATTTTGATATTTCCTTTTATAATAACTTGAAGACTTTTAAAATATTCAACCACTGAGACGTGTTGATTATTGTGGAGAAAAACAGGGCTCGTCTGATTCACGGTTTCACATTTTCGTAGATTGTGCAAAAAATATAAAATAATAATAATGTTCTGATATAATTTTGTTGTTGTTGTAAATTGGCAATAAATATATATTTTATATGCTTAACTTTATGCTATAATAAAAACTTAGTTTAATAGATCATTATGAAATGTCCACACCCATGGATCAAATACCATATGGAATAAAATATACGTAATGTATTATGCTCGCTAGAGACTCGCATAATTCATGTTGTATCCCTAGTATATGATATTGATGATACCGAAACACACTTTAATAATCCTCTCTCTCTCTCTCTCTCTCTCTCTCTCTCTCTCTCTCTCTCTCTCTCTCTCTCTCTCTCTCTCTCTCTCTCTCTCTCTCTCTCTGTATGTGTGCGTGTGTGTGTGTGTGTGTGTGTGTCTATATATATGACTTGATAGGAAGTTTTGAATTTGTACATTTTACAGAAATATAGCTCAGGTTACTTTGAGGGACAGGTATACTTAATCAGCTGACAGTATATGTTGCAATCAAATGGCAGCACCGCACGCATGTGTTCACTGTTGCTGTATTTCCATATAATCAATAAAACACGTTGCTCTCACCCACGCTGTAGACTTGAATTAGTAAAACAATTGCATAATTTCTTTTGTCACCAAACCGCACTAGACGTTGCATTGAATGTTTCATCCTCAGACTTTGGGATTGTTGGCCTTCCGCTAAGCAGAATAGAGACATCGGTGGATCTGCCGTGGGTGACCAATGTCCCAAAAGTGCATTACCATATCAGGGAAGAAATTATTAAAACTAATAATCCTAATTTAAAAAATATTATATTTCAAGCAGTGGTTGGAGAAATCTACCCGGATGTGACTCAGATCTATACAGACGGGTCGAAAGACCCAACCACTGGTAAAACAGGAATGGCCTTTGTTATTAATAATTTTAAATATTTAAGGAAACCGATAGCCATTAGGGCTAGACTATCGGATAACATTTCAGTTTATACATCAGAATTAATGGCCATACTGTATTCCCTGAAATGGATTGAAAGATATCATGTTAATAATAGCCCCATTAGATATGTCATCTTCTCTGACAGTCTTAGTGCCCTGCAAACAATCAATGGAGCCTATTATATCAGATCGGAAATTATAAATAAAATTTATAAAATATATTTTAATATTGCTGCTCTGGGTATCCAAGTCGTTATGGAATGGGTTCCGGTTCATATTGGAATATCTGGTAATGAAGCAGCCGATGCCAACGCTAAAAAGAGTTTGCTGGAACCTGACATTTTAAAACTCTCTCTCTCGCTCTCTCGCTCTCTCTCTCTCTCTGTGCGTGTGCGTGTGTGTGTGTGTGTGTGTGTGTGTGTGTGCGTGCCCTTCCACATCGTCTCGCGTTTAACAAATCTGGATATTTATATTTATACGAGTTATTATGTTGACCTATTTCAGCTGATCCAAACGTTAGCTACGTGGGAATTCGTAGAAACTATGCCTTCCACAGACCCACGCGCCAATCTTCAACCTCCGCCAGATGGCATGCGTCGAAGAACGCCGTCGACGGAAATCTGTCCAATGACCTGAGACATCCTGATACGTGTACCTGTACATACACGGAAAAACGACCATGGTGGCTGGTGGTACTCCGAACGGTAAGTGTGGAGAGGTTTGAGGTGGTCGACTTGAGTTTAGAGGGGTTGTTTGGGGTAGTCTAGAGTCACTGCAGCACATTGATTTAGTGAACGGTAGGTGTGGAGAGGTTTGGGGTGGTCGACTTGAGTATAGAGGGGGGTGATTGGGGTGGTCTAGTGTCAGTACAGCACATTGATTTACTTTAGCACATTGGTTAACCGAATGGTAAGTGTGGAGAGGTTTAGGGTGGGTGCATTTAGTTTAGAGGGGGCGTTTGGGTGCTTCAGTGTGACTAGAACACATTGATTTACTGATCAGCTATTGGATACCAAACTTTTGGTAAATCTAACATATAGTCTTAGAGAGGAAACCTGATTGATTTTTCTATTTCTCGTTCCAGCTAGTGCACCATGACTGGTATCTCAAAGGTCATGGTATATGCTATCCTACCTGTGTGATGGTGCATCTAAAATATCCCTTGCTACTAATGTAAAAACAAAAACAAAATGTAGCTGGTTTCGTCTCTAAGACTAAATATTAAATTTTAAGAAAAATTTCACCTCCAATAGGCGGTAATTAGTGAACCAGTGTCCTCTAGTGGTGTCGTTAAAGAAAACAAACCTTACTTCTTCTTCTTACCCAGAAATAACAATGCTACTGAAACAAAACAGTTTTACAATTTTCTACTACTAATTTGTACTTTAAGACACAATCTTAGTTTTCAGTGATATAATTATGGCATATTATACATTTCATTTTCTTCTGAAAATCTCCTGTTATTTATACATCAACTAAATTCAGTGTCTGATTTTACTTTTATTTAAGCACATTTACCAAATTGTTAAACTTGTTTTGACTTAATATATAATATATTTCATAGACATTATAATATTTTGAAGATAATATGATATATTTGGTATCATTTTGTGTGTCCAACAGGTAATACTTTTCAATGAAGTTGATTTTGTATAATTTTGTTTTATGTTCAATAGGTCATACTTGTCAGTGAAGTGTATATTGTATCATTTTGTGTGTCTAACAGGTCATACTTGTCAGTGAAGTGTATATTGTATCAGTGTGTATGTCCAACAGGTCGTAACTTGTGAGAGAAGTGTATATTATATCATTTTGTGTGTCCAACAGGTCATACTTGTCAGTGAAGTGTATATTGTGTGTGTGATGTAAATGTACAATGGAATTATTGTGAATAGTGTCAATTTGCACTGTGCTAATATAAATCGGTGTTCTTTGGTTCTACAAATATGCAAGAGTTAAAAGTATAAACTTGAAATGTCAAAAAAAGAAAGAAACGCAAACAACTTTGAATAATGATGTTATATATTCAACTCGTTGCAAATATCCCGATGTAAACACGCCACATGTGACTAAAATATCATATTCTTGCTAAATATATTAGGAAAACCGAACCTGTTATCATACATTACCAAACAATGGATATTTTATTGAAAGTACAATATTTTGCTCTAAATAAAATACCCCCTTCACTAAAATAACCATAATTGTTGTTGGTATATACTTGACACTTCACTATGTTCAATAATAGACCTTCAATGCATACACAACTAAATGAAAATAATTTGACTTATTTTCTGAGAAGGACGTATTTCAACATTTCTCTTGTCAAAAATTAACAATGTCGGCGTTTTTGCCCATTCGTGTTTGTCTAATCCTATTCATGTACTTATCTTTGACTGACACTCAGTAGCTGATGTGCATGTTTGTGTTGTCTTGCATTGGTAAACGGTGTTATAATGGTGAGAGGGGTGATATGTTGCATAGTATAGCTTTAAAGTAGATAACCATATCAATAGAAAAACTCATTGTTACTGCTAACTTACATATTCATATACACTTTGTTATTACAATTAATAGTTATTTTTGTTCGTTGTTTAATAAAGAATATTCTTTAATTACGGCTTATTTTCTTTTCTTTATATTTATATATATTTAATCGGCAAGCCTAAAACGTTCTTAAACTTAGATCAAAGACAACAAAGAGACATTCTAGTTCTTCCCATCATTTAACATAATTATGGAAAATAACAATAGCGAGCTATACATAGTTATGTGAATATAGGTTCCCCCCTACACACACACACAGTTGAACGGCGATCGAAACATGGATTTGAGTTAATATTTTGTGTTTTATTACGTTTTATTTCGGGGCCAAATATAATCGACCTGTCAGTTCGAGTGTTAACAACAAAGCCGACCTTAATTGTTAAATTAATATATATATATAATTAATATAATGCTATTGTGTTTCTAAATAAGATGTAATGTAGTAGTAGTAGTATTGTAGTTATATTAGACGCCATAAGTTGACCTGTTGTTTATTTACTTCCAAAACGGTTGAGTATCTCTCATGCTTGAGACAATATTTTTGAAATGTTATTTTAGATACAATACTCCACATCGATAGAGCTAGTAACAACTTTTCAATATTTACTGGCGAGAAAAATGCACTAATGTACACCACATAATTTAAAATGATATATATATATATATATATATATATATATATATATATATATATATATATATATATTATAAATATACATGTATGTATATATATATATATATATATATATATATATATATACTCTTCAAAAGAAGAAACGCAAAACCACATTGTCGTAACATTTGGAGAATTGATTTAATTATTGAATGGTGAGTCCGATAATTACCAAATGTTGCAGGATTGTTCACAATTCACTCTAGTCCATTGTGAGTAAGTGATAGGACACACCACCAAGGTCAAGGTCATCTGGAGTTAATACCGGGTGTGGCCTCCGCGTGTGTTGACAACTGCCTGGCACCGCCTGCCCATTGAAGCAACCAGAGTACGGATGACGTCCCGGGGGATGGTGGCCCACTCGGCCTGCAAGGCTGCTGCCAGCTCGGGCAGGGTCTGGGGCTGTGGTTGTCGCTGTCGGAGGCGTCGGTCCAACTCGTCCCATAGATGCTCAATTGGGTTCAAATCCGGTGATATCGATGGCCAAGGAAGGACATTAATGTTGTTGTTCTGTAGGAAAGCCGTTGTGAGACGTGCTGTGTGAGGCCTGGCGTTGTCATGTTGCAACACTGCGTTGGCGATGGCCATAACTGGAACGATGTGTGGCCGGAGGATCTGGTCAATGTAGCCCTGTGCATTCAGGTTGCCCTGCACGTGGACCAGGTCAGTTCTGCCAGTGTGTGAGATGGCTGCCCACACCATGACACTACCCCCGCCGAATCTGTCCACTTCCTGCACGCAGTTTGCCGCATAACGTTCACCACGACGCCTATACACGCGACATCTTCCATCATGACGTCGGAGCAGAAATCGGGACTCGTCACTGAACCACACCTGTCTCCATCGCAGTTGAGGCCATTGTCGATGAATCTGGCACCACTGCAGTCGGAGTCGACGGTGTTGTGGTGTTAAGATGACACCTCGAACTGGACGACTGGCACGAATTCCTACCTCACGTAGGCGGTTCCGTACGGTCTGGTCGGATATCCTGCGCAAACCTGGTATTGCTGCGGCTGTGGAGGTGGCAGTAGTCAATCGTTCCCGAATGGCGTACCCGGATGTAGCGGTCCTGCCCGGGGGTAGTGACCCGTGGTCGACCGGATCTAGGGAGGTCACGTGTTGATCCATGTTGCTGGTAACGGTCCCACAGTCTGGAGATGGTGCTTGGGGACACATGGAATGCCCTGGCAACGGCCGTTCTGGATTCGCCTGCGTCTAGTCGGCCGATGGCATTGTTTCTCTGCGGTTCACTGAGACGTGGCATGTCCTGGATTGTCAACTGTCGGCCAGATACAGAGGCCAGGCAAGCGAACACCCTGCACTTTTATACTGTCGGTGTTCATGTTGCACGTGCAGACAACGCACGTGCAGTGGTGACATGGTTTGCACGTGGCTGCGTTTTTGCGAATATTCACATTTTGGAAACTTTATTGTGTAGCTGCGTTTTATCGAATGTAACCGTGGGAATGTGTTTGGGACATGCAATGACCTTATATTCACAAAGCATGAACCGGTAGGAAACATAAAATCGGAGTTATAACCCATTTGTACCTTTTTGCGTTTCTTTTTTTGAATAGTATATATATATATATATATATATATATATATATATATATATATAACCATTACAATTAACTAGTATTATCTTATTTTATGTTAGAGTCCACTTAATGTGTATTCCTTAAAAAAAAAGACCAAAAAAAGAAGAAGAAACAAAAGAAACAAAACAATAACAAGAACAACACGGCACAGGGTCGGGTGGAACAGGAAGTGATGGTATGACCCTCTCGCGTCTGAAAGGTCACTTTAAATTTATTTTTATTGCTATCAAGAAATGTTATATGTTCGCGTAGACACCGACAACAAAATCATTACTTTTAGAATACACTCTTTAACTGTATTGGTCACTGCATAGCTCTTCTGATCTATGTACAACATATATATTTTGTGCAACATAATTATGATAACCGTATCCAGATTTTGTCGTTCAGTTCAAAATAATTATTAATGTTATTGAAGAAACCAAATCCGTGGTTTGACAACTCCTTCGAAAGCTGTCAAAACTTTGCCAGGAGAGTGTTAAAAGGGGTCAATGTGTGAAAAGAAAATGGGGGAGGGCCCCTATACCACCAATGATGGGCTTCGCGCCTTCGGCACTCGCATGTTCGGGCTATACCTCAAGACTAGTTCCACATAGTTAATTTGTTTTTTCAATGCAATGTTAGGCTATTCTAATAGGCATCCGCTAAGTACACTCCCTCAGGTCCAGACCACGCTAAGCCTACGATGCGTTCCCACTGCCCCAATAATCCATAACATGTCCTAAATAATTTTAAACGACAGCCGCCCCCTATTAGAAATTCAGACAAATGTTTCTTGTCTTCATTAGTTTCCGACTACGTAATCTACTAATATTTAACAACTTATAAAAGATGCAGCCCTCGTATTAAAATATCCTGCACAAAATAGTCATGTACGCGCCTGCCTTCAATTTCCAGCGCTATGTCCTGCTCTGTCCATTCGCCTTGAGGACTCGAATTATTAATAATACTTAGATTTGACCCCAAAGTCAGATGCGAGAAGAGAGGGGGTGGGGATACAGGGCATTTATGTATTTAATTGTAATAAGCATTTGAAACATATCCTTGTTTAAAAAAAAAAAATCGATAGAAAATTGTATTCTTCGAAAGTTGGCTATCTGGGTATTTTCTTCATGCAATTGTAAATAAATAATGAAAATAGCCGAAACGTAGTGTTTTTCTCTTTACATTTTGATAATCATTACACTGCTTTCGCTGCGTTGTAGGCTACACTTAAATAGGCCTACCTCCATTTTGTCACGCTATTAATATTCGCGTTTTACCACATGTATCCTACAAATTCCGCGTTTTAAGTTCATTTAGTGTGACTATATACATTTTTCATGCAATATGTTTGTTTGATTTTTATTCGTTCAAATCATAACAATATTTGTTTGTAACTGTTAAAAAAATCTGCATTCAAGATAAGTAGGAAACTTTATTATACACTTTAATCTTAACCCCCCCCCCGAAGAAAAAACCCCCCAAAACAACAAAAACAACCAAAAAGAAACCCCAAACACACACGACAAATAAACCACAAAAACAACCACCCAAACAGCATTCGTAACAACAAATAACAACGTCGTTTGGTCTAAATTCAACTCATTCCCCTTTAGTACCTGTTATTAATTTGTGTTGTTATTATTAGATCTGAAACTGTCGCCCAAAACCCGTTGTGACAGTCAGAGTGTGTGAAAGCATTTGGGCGACGCGTTGTCATACAGGCTTTCGGCGACAGTTGGTGTTTTTTTTGTAAAACAATATTTACCTAGATTTCACTCTGTACGTGACAAAATGTGTTGCATAATTATTTTATCTCAGGAAAACACACATAGCTTCAATACTGTAGCCTGAATACTGCTCTGTGACAACTGTCACCCAAAGCCCTGATTTGTACAAATGTGTGTCTGTGTGTGTGTGTGTGTGTGTGTGTGTGTGTGTGTGTGTGTGTGTGTGTGAGTATGTGTGAGTATGTGTGTGTGTGTGTGTGTGTGTGGGTGTGTTTACACACATACATACATACATACATACATACATACTTACAACACGCGCACACGCGCGCGCGCACACACACATGACCGGAACTTCACTTTCATTCATATAAAGTTTCCATTCATGAGTCAGATTATACATACGTTATACGATCTACAAAGATATACAGAAAAAAACTGGCTCATTTGCTTCGTAAACATGAAATGGTATATGTTTATAAGCAGCGGCTTTAGTAGTATATACAAATTATTATTTTTTTAATGCAACTACAGTTGTATTATTTTGTACTGTAAACATTTGGCTTTAAAAAAAAAAAAAAACGCGGTTTATGCTATGACGTCACTTACATTACGTCATGCAATGCGCGTAAGTTTATATGACGTAATGGCTCATGACTTTGTTGTAGACTACAGAGGAACTTGACAATGGGTAATACGAGGAGTTACGAATTATCTGTCCCTAGTATTGTAAACCCGAACCTTTGGCGAGGATTTTACAATATTAATTCACGAGGGACATAACGTTTCGTGCTGGGATGTCGTTAAACACGCATTCATTCATTCATTCATTCACAAGGGACATAATTCATAATTTCTCGTAGCTCGTTAGTTATTATTATATACAGGGCATGTATATCAGAGAAGGTGTCTGTTTACAAATGAATGCATCCCGGATACAGACCTCTCCAATGTACGTTCGCTTCACACACAGACCAGCACTGCTAGTGGGGTGGTGGTTTTCTTTGTTTAACTTCTGGTGACATTTTTGTTAGTACAATATGTCATTCATGCATTTTACGGAACATTTTAATGCTTTGATTAACATTTCATCATTTTGAGATTTTCTAATTTTTATGAAACATATCTATTTTATTACATAATTAATTACAATAATCGTAATGAAATGTAAGCATATTCCAACTATAACATGTGAAACCGGATCGTTATTAGCTTTATTTTCTATAAAATTGATAACATATTTATAAATAAACGTTAAATATTCGTGTGGCATGGTCATTTACGGCAGACTATAGGTAATACTTATTTACACCACTATTCTGAATAGTTTTGTTTTGCTGAAAACAAGAAAGACACTAACTGTTCAATAAGTTATTATAATATACATAACAAGAGATGCTTTACAATAAAAGTGTTTTCTTGTGTTTAACGATATCAATAAAACACATTAATTAATTAATTAATTGATTAATTGATTGATTGATTGGTTGGTTGGTTGGTTGATTGATTGATTGATTGGTTGGTTGGTTGGTTGATTGCTTAGTTGGTTGGTTGGTTGGTCGGTCGGCCGGTCGGTCGGTCGGTCGATCGACGATCGATCGATTCATTCATTCATTCATTCAGTGATACATTCATTTACTCATTCATATATATATATATATATATATATATATATATATATATATATATATATATTTATTAATTTTATTTATAAATTTATTTATGCATTCATTTACTACGACAAAAACATGGCCGAAGTATATTTGGTAGGCTCTATGAGATGAAGAAACAAAGCATATCTGCATATGGTGTAAAATCCTTTTTAATTTTTGTTCTAATATCTATATTGGCAAAACTGCAATATGATTCATTTAATGCACAAAGCAATAAGTCTGTCTGATAGTTTTACATGACGCAGGTAAGTCTAGAGATCCGTAATCATAGGCTAAATAATGTACGGTCGTCTGCTACAAAAGTATGTCTGCATATGTGTTTATTTTTTGTAGATACGTTTTAGATTATTTACAGCTGTGTTCCAAATATAACCGTTTATTTCTCATTATCAAAATGTCGCAATCCAATATTTATCACTGGTGTTTCGCAGCAGTGTATTCAATGTCCTAGCTCGTCATGACAATTTAGTTGGCGAAGGCTTTGAGAAAGGTGCCGCGGCCACAAAGAGAGAAAGGCTTACGTAATAGAACAGCAACGAGAAAAAAGCACACCTGTAAAACTCCAGGTAAACTGATAAAAGTCCAGGGGTAAACAAATCTTCGTACAGGTAGGCTATACTGGTTAAAAAGAAATATATTTTTAATTATAATTTGCGCATAATGTATATATAATGTATTTTAAGATATATGTATTGGATTTCGTAACGAAAACAAAAACACCACAACACAATAAAACCGTCATGCTTTACTTTTTTAACTGTAAAAGAAGTTAGAGGATATTGTAAACAGAAATTGTTCACTTTTTAAAAGAGAAAATAACCGATGTTGTTTTGTGTTTGTGTCCGTTGGTGTGCGTTGGTTTGTTTGTTGGTGTTTATGTTTTTTGTTGATAAGTCATGCTATATTCCAATTCGGGATTTTTATTTGTTGATAAATTATGCTATTTCAATTTGTTTTCTATAATACAAGTATATCGAAACGAATAACTTAAGCACAACGTCTTTATGAAACATTAAAGAGACAGACCCTAGTTTCAACCCATTAAAAATGCACACTAAGTTTAGTTAATCTACAAACCCGTAACACATTTGGATAAAGTTACAACTGAGTGAAACATTAGTCTATGACTTTGAAATGGTGAAATACCCTCTAAAAATAGACTAAAACTGACTCCATAACTGTTACTTCTCAGACGCACGTGCTTTTTTAAAAATATGAAAAATTCCTTGCGTGGTATTAAACTCACCAGAATGCCCAAAACCACTCCGAGTGTACATGAATGGATAATCTAAACAATAAAATCTAAGTAGAGTATGATTTCAGTTATCAAACACGGCTCCAATAGTCAAACCTATGCCGTAGTGTTTAAAAACTAGTGTATAACCCTTTAAGTCTGGGCTTTATTTTCTTTTAAAATAATAAAATACATATGTATTAACCAAGTATGCTTCTGTGTGTGCGCGTGTGCATGCGTGCGTGTGTGAACACGCGCGTATGTCTGTATGTCTTGTGTTTACTTGATCTGTCTTTTAATTTATCTCTTAAAGTTTGCTTACATTTTAATATGTGACCGAGTAACAAAGCATATTTAGCTACTAGAATTATATATTGAACACATCTTGTTCGTTAAAATATCATTATGTGTCAATTCAATGTGTTTTAATCATGTTGCTTATACGGCTTTAGAGTCTATACTCGGTATTGAAATAGAGTCTGTGATGATAACATCTCAGCAACGCCATACAAACTGTTTGTTTTTTACGTCGTGGAAAAAATTTGAGTCTAGACTTTAAAGTTTTCTATCATAGACTCAAGATTATAATGGAGGCTGAGACGTTAACATCACAGCAACATCACACAAACCGTTTGCCTTTTACGTCATTGGACATTTGTCTACACTTTAGTTTTATAAGCACGAGGCTCTGGTCGTTGAACATTAACTAGAGTGCATGTATGCGCATGGTCGTTCTAATAGTAATTAGATTACATGCATGCACATAACGTTATAATATTAACTAGATTACATGCATACACAGTCATTCTAATATTTACTATAGACCTGTTCACTTGTTTAGACCCGAAGAGTTTTGGAAATGTTATGTTTAATTCCTATTCAGTCTTTTTTTTTCTTTTCATTTGCATAAAAGCAAACCCAAACCCTGACAAATTTTATATAAAATTCATCACCTAAAATGCACGAAGTCGACTTATTTCCATTTTACAAAAATCTCTGCATGTTGTCTATGCAGTTTCGTTCTCCTATAAATAACTAAGGCTATTTGCATAACAAAAGCATCACTCTATAGTGTTGTTTTTTCAAACTAATGTTCTTTTCCACCTTCCCGGATATTTGGTAATGTATCTGTTACTTTACATTTCTAAATAAAGAACTTTGAAAATAATAAAAAGAAACAAAACATATCATCTGTTATTGTTTTATTATTTTCACCAAGAAGAATCATTTCGACATCAAGAGACAAGTGGTTAATGTGTTGACAGTTTACGTATATTAGCTGGACAAAAGCATTCCAATATGTTTTCACTGGAATACACTCCGAAAAGAGATGGGGTACAGTTTCTGAAGTGCCTTTTTAAAATGTACAAAGATTATTATCAGTTTTGTTCATTTTTAATAAAAACAGATTAGTTGTGATAATTATATGTAATAACCTGCACTGAAACCATCGTAACTTCATATCTGGTGATGTCTTAAACGGTTTGGAATTTATTTTTGTTCAGTCGATATCGAAAAGAAATGCCGGATTTTATTTGTTAATATAAAATAGTATTGTTTATAGCCCTTTTTAATTGAGAAGAGTTTCCTCATAACATTAGATCGAACATCACCATAAGTTATTTCAGTGTCGCAATTGTCTTGAAATTCCACTAATGTACAAACTGTACCCTTTCTATTAAAAAGGTCTGCACTTTGTGGGATACCTTATTGATGTAATTTTGATTTATAAAAATGTGTTTTGTCAATACAAATATTTTGATTTTAAAGTACTGGTTCTGTTAAAAGCTCGTCATCGGATGAACACGAAATGTTATTATCAAAACATTTGAAGGCAATGAAACAGTATTTCCAAAATAAGTTGTTTGTGCTGTGCATTAAGTTACCAGGGTATGAATTTCCAAAATTAGCAATATTGATAAAATCGTGATTAACCGATAAGAGAACATATTTCCATTTGAAACTTTGTGTAACATCGAGAACCTTTCTAATCCATATTAGTTTCAGTGCATTCAGTTTCTAATGCTAACTAGGTTACGTGTATAACCATTACAAAATTCAGAAATGTGCAAAGCGATGTAAACATATACAGCCACTTTTGTTTTAAAATATGTTTAATATGTGTTCGTTCATCGATAAAAGAGAGTTCTGTTAGAAACATCTTATTAAAAGCAGGAAACTCAGAAATATTTAAATATAAGTACCTCTTTCCTCGGTGTTTCTTATTCCTCTTCTTTTCCTTATTTTCTTTCTTCTTATCCTTCTCATTTTCCTTCTTGTCCTTTTTCTTTTTCTTTTCCTTTTCCTTCTACTCCTCCTTCGTTTTCTTTCGGTTTCTTCTCCTCCTCCTCCTCCTTCTTCTTCTTCTTCTTCTTCTTCTTCTTCTTCTTCTTCTTCTTCTTCTTCTTCTTCTTCTTTATAGAGGAAACCAGAAATACAATTTTTTAAAGAATGGAACAATGGTGGACAGCGGTTATGGTTGTACTGTGTCTAATTCTACCAAGAGGATGTTGTAAAGAGACAGACATTCTGACTGAGTACCAGCCAATTGGTCCTAAGATGTGTCAGATGAAATGTCAACTTAATGCGAATTGCGCCGACTTTAACTTTGACTCACAGACACTCAAGTGTGTCTTGTTCAAGAAATCACGGACCAAGAGAAACAAAAATACAAATGGAGACGGCAAAAATATTCAAGGGAAATGGAAAGTCAGCCAAACTGTTGGAACAAGTGTGGCGCAACTTCCTGAAAAGCTCACGGTATAAGCATTATATTTTATCAGCGAATCACTACCCTATGTACTTGATGAACAATGTCTTATCATAACCAGTAAGTGTAGCCAGGATGTTATTTTTGGGGAGGGGGGGGGGGGGGCACACATTGTATAGAGTCATCTTCACTGTGTGACAATATTGGGAGCCAGACAAACATATAAGAAGAAAGATATGTCAATGGTATGGACATGACCCCTATGCCGCACACTCCACCCCCACCCACCCCACTCACCCTCAAACTACATCATAAATTGTATATTTTAATATCAAGAAGCAGGGTAACATATCGCTGGTTTGAGTATGGAGATAAAACAAAAAATGAATACTAATTGTTCAAACTTTACATTTGTTGTTTTTCTTTATTGTCGCAGTTATTGTCATCTTGGTGTAGTTGATTTTGTTGTTCGTGTTATTCTTGATCCAGAGACTGGCTGACGAGTGCCAGGTCACGCCACCTAGAGACGACTGGGAGTGCTTAGCAAATCGCAGAGACCAGCTGCGATGTGTCAAACCTCCACATTCCCAGTCTGGAGCTCCACGCGGTAAGACGTGTTTGTTTCGCTTGTGCACACTGCACGTGCTTTCATGTGCTCGACTTGGGGATCCTTCATTTCGTTGTTTTTGTCAGCGAAATGAAGTTTTCTACTGGGATGTATGCGGCCATTGGAACTGATTGAACGCTGGAACGCTTCTCGTTTCGACAGACTACACCACCATCGGCTGTCAATCTAGGGGTGTTCTTGACGGGATGCAACCCATCTCGTCCCTATAAGCTGTGCACCCAAACGGCCTTAACGAGGCCACTCACGTGGACATATCGATCGGACTTTTAACTTTTAGATCTGCATTACTTCTTTGTTTTAATATTATTAAATAGTCCGATCCTCTCTTCTTTCTCTTATTTAATTTTGGACTGTCCTTCTAAAATGCTCCAAATTATATAAATATTCGGCCGAACAGTCAGTTCTTTTTATTTTTGGCATGTAACTTTTTAACAATTTTTTATTTATTATATTAACTTTTTTACTAATTACTATTTTCAAAAGACTGCCAATTTTCAACTCTATCCCCCCCTCCCCCCACATACACACACACACACACTCCATCCAGAGTCAGGCCACCGATCTTATCGGGGGTTGGACTCGGGATGGGCGTGTTCGAAACCCTAGTGGTATATGGGCACGTTAGACTAGTTGTCAACATCATCATCGAACCTCCAGGTCAGCTTTTTATCCCTCTTTTGTTCGCCATTGCTTGCATTGGGATTGATGATAACATATGCAATTGCATAAAGAACAAAACGATTGACCACACAAGTGTACCATCATACTGGGCCCTCTCCTATATACACACAATATATTGGCGACAATTGCTTAATTATAATACAATATAAAATTAATGTATTCATACAACATTTGCTTACAAATAATTTAATAACAATCAAATTGAGGGAAAAGGGATATTATGTAATAATGTATTTTGGAAGAAACTAGACAAGATACAAAGACGTTTACCAAACCATTAGATTATTTTAATCAAAACGATGGGTTTGTTTAATACATTTTCGAACACAAATAATAAAAAAAGGTATTTCGACCATATAAAAGAGACAGGGGGGGGGAAGACAAATTGGAGAGAGAGAGAGAGAGAGAGAGAGAGAGAGAGAGAGAGAGAGAGAGAGAGAGAGAGAGAGAGGAGCAATTAAAATGCACATATTTATTATTATTATTAGTAGTATTATTATTATTACAGACGATGATATTCTAGGCTGTGGTCGGTGCACGTCACCAGGGAGACAAAATACCAACTACAAGTCGTGCAGGTGTAAGCTGGGCTGTAGCAAAATGATCACAGGCCAAAAGCCGACGTGTCACAGAAGTATGTATATATGTATGCCGTATGTCAAAGAGCCCAAAAGCGCAGTTACTATAGTCCTAGTATGTAGGGGTAGGGGTGACTGGGCTTTAGTTTTCCTTTTAGCGTTTAAACTATATGCTAAAACAGAAAAAAAAAAAAAAAACATCTGTGCATTGGCACAGGTATATGAGATGCATAATTTTGTAGTTTTTTGTCACGCCCTGGCCCGTCATCTTCCCCCATCTTTCCCCGCCTCTTATTTATTTTCATGTTGCCAATTAATACGAATCGAAGACGGTGTGGCTGCCTCCCCCCATATACATCCCTTGTAACGCCAATGAGTCTGTGTCGTTAGAATTAGGAAAGAGTACTTTAAATGCAGTACATGACAAGCGTGTGGCAATGGACAAGGGCGGATTAAAGAGGGATACCAGGGGGACATATTCTTCCACTAAATATGCCACCCTTTTTTTAGCTTTTACATATTTTGTTTACATTGTTCTTTGATATACCCAGGTCTCTACATCTTTTTTTTTCTTTTGTTTGGCGACTAAAACATTTTATATGCCCCCCCCCCCCCCCCCCCCCACACACACACACACACCCCTGGTGGCAATCGAACGACATTTCATATAAACATATGAGGACAAATCTGGCAAAGTAATCGCTTAATACCACCAAACTTCGCCATATTAAGCGCATAGACGAAATCCACTTTGCCTTCAATTTCGTGGAGATAAACATCATTACATCATCGATAACATGATCACCACAAAAACGACCGAAGTCAGTTATGAACATGTATATACTATCAGAGTAAAGATATCTAAATAGTTATAAAACGTTCCTTGGTACACCTTGCGAAACACTTTATTTAAAAGTGAAAGTGAAAGTGAAAGTTTGCTCCGTCAACCTTTGTTATGCAGCACATAAACACATCGTCGGCATAAACACCAGTTAACTATCGGCGAATCGCGAATCAATACAAAGAATACCGAATGTATCAATCAATCAATAAAATATTTACCTGCTCCTATACCACGAAGGTTTCGAGCATGTCTATCCCAGGTTCGGCCACCGGATGACTGTAGTCCAACCTGGGACAGAACAATTACTGGGACGATTTTGATATTTAAACAAACAGAGAAAAAGGACTTTACAATAAATAATTTTGTGCGTTATTTTCCCAAACAATATTTAATATACAGCAAACAACTAACAATTTGTAACGCAAATTTAGATCGGGCAGTCCTAAATATAAATATATTTTAAAATGTTTTTTTAAATATATTAATTAGCCCTCAAAATAGGGGTGGCAGGTGACTAAGAGGTTAGGCTTCAGCCACAAAAAAGTTTTTTTAACAGGGAAATATGTTTTACTTAGGGGCACCCATCGTATTGGGGACTTCGGTGTGGCCGAAACCGGGGAAGGCTCCAGGGGGGGGGAGGGGCAGTCCCCCGGACAAACCTAACGCCTTACGCCCAAAACCGCCTACGCCTACCGCCCTAACCATCTTCCGGTGGAGTATCCCCACCCCCCCCCCAGCACCCCCCCGGCCAACCCAACCGTCGTGCCCTCCAGTCTCGGTGCCCCCATCAAAAATTAGGCCCAAGGGCCAACGATTCTACCAGAGAAGGGAAAAAAAAAAATAAATAAAAAAATAAAAATAAAAATAATAATAAAAAAACAAAGTAAAAAAAAAGTATTTAAAAAGGGAAAGTTAAGCGTCTGGTGAGTCTGGCAATATAAAAACGTATCCTGGCGATTCCAAGTCCATAATCCTGGAGAAACAGAACGTTATGCCATTCATCAGACGCTGGCACCACTTTAATTTAGAAACCTAGCGCATACAAGTATGGTATAGAACCATGTTGCATACCCTAGGGTAGGAGCAGCGCACCGCCCTATTAAATTCCTATTTCCTATTATAAAAAGAGGTTAAAAACATAAATAACTTATCATAAAAAACACATATTTAAAAGAGCACGCTGGTAACCTATTTAATTTAAAAAATAAACACCAAAATAAAAATTGAAACGATTTATACAATATATTTGACCGGCGAGAAGGGGGGTTGTTACTGCCAGATAACGCACCCTCAACTATCAGCTCGGAGTAATAAAACATTCATCCATCACCAACCATACATAATAATATAGACATTATAAAAATAGTTATATATAAAGGTATATACAGTTTAAAATTCGGTACATGTTTAAAATAAAATAAAACGCCTACTCCAAAGCCTGCCAGGCGCGACAAAGACACGGAGGATTCCGAGAAGTGGAGAGAAGGGGCGGTCAACGTCCTTCCAAATCCCTAAGGGAGAAGAGGCAACTAAAGTTTAAAGAGCAGTACTGACACGCCCAAGAGCAACCATCGGAAGGAAAAGAGCAGCACCATACACGTCCAGCATGGCGGCAGGCGGCCGTCTTCGCACCAATCTAACAATGCCTTAGCGGCGGCCGCCCCCCACCCCTACCAGCGATCGGCGCTGCCCAATCTATATTAAACATTTATATATATATATTTTAGTTTGATAAACGAAGGCGACCACTAACCTGTCGATTGTCATTTTATGTTCTTTAGATGGGTTTAATACATTAAATGCATTAAACTTTATATTGTTTACATTAAAGAAATTTACCAATTTACTTCTGAATTTAGTATATTTAGTACATTCAAGAAGATAGTGGTTAACACTATCAACAACTTTACAATTAACACAGTTGGGTGAATTAATTTTCTTAATTTTAAATCTGATATCGTTTAATCCCGAAGAGACACCCATACGTAATCTTGCAATAATTTTAGTTGCCTTGACATTAAATGAAACCGGTCCAGGGGTGCTCGCCCTTGGTTTAATATAAGAAGGCCACACTCTGGCTCTGTGGTTCCATTCGGTCTGCCACAGGTTACCAAAGTGTGGGTCAGCTATTGAATTTATTTCATTAAAGTTATGTTCCACTGGTACACTGACTACTGGGTCCAGCAAACACCTTTTAGCCGTCGCATCGGCCAACTCATTACCAGTTATTCCAATATGAGCTGGGAACCATTCCATGGCTAGCTCAATTCCTTTATCCAACAATTTATTATAGCTTTTGACAATTTTAGAAATAATTTCGGGTCTGACACTATGGGCGCCATTGATTGCCTGCAAGGAACTGAGACTGTCAGAGAAAAGAACATATCTGCTAGGGCCATTATAATTATGATATCTTTCAAACCACTTCAGGGAATACAGTATGGCCATGAGTTCGGTGGTATAAACTGATATATTATCCGACAGCCTAGCCCTAATAGCTATCGGGTTTTTATTACTATTTTTAACAATAAAGGCCATCCCTGTTTTACCAGTGATTGGGTCCTTCGACCCGTCTGTGTATATGTGAACCACATCCGGGTAGAGTTCCCCAACCACTGCCTGAAAAATTATTTTCTTGAAATTGAGATTTTCTGTTTTAATAATATTTTCCCTGACGTGGTAATGAACCCTGGGGCAGCCCGACTGCCACGGGAAAGTCGGGTTAATTCCCAAACTAACCAATGGAAGGCCGACTATCCCAAAGTCATTAGCAAACTTATTAAGATATGAAATAACAGATATGTCCCTATCTCTGTTAATATGTTTAATTAGTACAGGTTTAAGTTGGTTGACAGGAGAATCAGGCACCAGACTACGTATTTTGTTGATATATTTTAAACCTTGCCTGATCCTCCTAAGGGCTAATGGCATTACTCCCAGCTCAACAAGAACACTATCATATGGCGTACAGATAGCACCCCCAACTATAATTTTGAGAGCCCTACCATATACGCTATCAAGTTTCCTGAGCTGGGTCTGGCTAGCACAGCCAAAGGCCTGTGCGCCATATTGCAGTCTCGACACAATGAATGCTTCAAAGATCATAAGCAGAGTGTTTCGATCTGCGCCCCATGGTGTGCCTGATAGTACCCGTAATAAATTAAGGTATATAGTACAGTTACCAGTCACCTCAGTAATGTGCTCCCCAAAACTAAGATTGTGATCAAAGATTACTCCAAGAAATTTGACTGATTGCACATGATTAATGATCACTTCGTTAAATTTTAATTTAAGGTTACAAATCGATTTAAACTGCCTTTTCTTATGAAAGATGATACTTTTAGTTTTTGCTATGGAAATGGTAACACCCCAAGCTCTGGACCATAGGGCTAAGTTATTAGCATCTACCTGGAGATCTTTTTGAAGGTCCTCATAATTATTTGAGATTCTCCAGAAGGCTGTATCGTCTGCAAAGAGACCGATACTTACCGTAGATTTAATACTTTTGTTTTTTGTGATAAGCACCTCGGCCAAGTCATTAATAAAAATCGCAAACAGGGTGGGTGCTATCACTGAGCCTTGTGGGATACCGTTTTCCAATGTAAAAATTGGGGAGAAAAAAACATTAACATTAACTGCAAATGTTCTCTGCATTAAAAATTGTGAAATAAAAGTGAACATTGCACCTTTTACCCCCATTTTATACGCCTTCATTAACAAACCGCTTCGCCAGACCATGTCTTTTCTATATCCACATTTGTGTCCATTCCGCATGGCATCCTTTACCTCGGTTTGAAGACGTACAATATGGTCGGTGGTGGAGTGATGTTTCCTAAAACCACTCTGGAAGGTAGACAACAAACTATTTACCTCCAGAAAGTGGATTCCATGGTCTTGCAGACGTTTGATGTTAATGAAATTGGTCTATAATTAGTAGGGAGGGAGAGATCCTTACCCACCTTGGGGAGTGCAAACACTTCTGCGTGTTTCCACTCAAGTGGCAGGTATCCCTCACTCCATATTAAATTAAACAATTCATGAATAATTCTAGAGTTTTGGTGGCATATTTTTCAGAAAAATATAACTAAAATTATCAGGGCCAGGAGCCGTGGCCTTTCGGCCACCAAAAGCACTACGAAGTTCTTGGAATCTAAATGGTGCATTATACGGTAGGTCATCCTTCAAGGAGCAGGGTTCATGAGGGATCGGACTATTCTTTTCAATAGTAATTTTCCTATCTTGAAATTCTTTATTATAATTATTAGTGGAAGAATTAATTCTAAAAGCAGCTCCTAAGATATTAGCTTTATCCTGGTTAGTTTTACAATTAACATTATTTTTAAGAATTGTTTTAATATTAGATGGCTTCCCTTTCACCCTTTTGATCTTTGACCACACCTCTTTAACATTAGAGTTCCTGTTAAGCGAACCACAAAACTGAGTCCATGAGGCTTGTCTAGTTTTACTAATACTGAGTTTAAGTTTATATTTACTGTCCTTAAAATTATTAATATTTTCCTCAGTATTAGCTTTCCGCAAAAATGTTCTACATTTATTTCTAGTTTTCTTTAGTTTAGTAAGTTCCTCAGTCCACCAAGGGACTGGGTTATGGTTATTTTTAAAGGAAAAGACCGGAACAGATTGCTTGGCAATATTAATAATAGCTTTAGTTAAATTATTATTAAATTTATCAATATTTAAATCTCTAATCTGCTCATGATCAAATTCGGCACACAGTCGCCCAAACTGGGACCAATTTGCTTTACTAAAATTCCATTTAGATTTATATTTAGTTTTATTAATCCATAAATCCGAGATATTGTATTTGGTTTTAATTGGAAGGTCGTCACTACCCAGGTCATCAAGGACCTCCTACTCACAACCTGCAGCCAGAGTGCTCGACACCAAGGTAATGTCAAGACAGGACCAAGTATGATAGGAGGCCGAAAGAAAAGTACTACTTCCATCGTTTAAACAGACTAACCCTAATTTTTCAATAAAGGTATCAACAGTACGGCCTTGAAGATTGGTAACTTTAGAACCCCATAATTTATTTTTACAATTAAAATCCCCTAAAATAATTAAATGTTTATCATAGTTACCAATCGGTGCCAGAAAATCATTTAATTTATACTTAGTACCGGAAGTAGTAGGATGTACATACTAATTAAATATATTAATATCCCCAGATTTAGCATGTATGGTTACTCCTACCGCCTCGATTCCTGTATGACCCCTGGTTATCTTAATTTGAGAGTGGGAGATACTATCTTTGACAAAGGTACCCCCCCCCCCCCCCCCACACACACACACACACACACACACACACACACACCAGCACTATTGTCATTCGTAAAAAAGAGTCCGGTGTAACCTGAAATTTTGTATTCAACGAATAATTTAGTACGTTTAATTTTATCTGTAACATTAGCAATCCATGACTTCTGAATGGCAATAATATCTATGTCTTTATTAAATTGTAAATATTTTTTAAGCTCGGGTCCATTTGCGCGCAGGCTCCTGGCATTCCATAGTAAAATGGTAAGCCCTAGATGGTCAACCTTCATATTATTATTGGTGTTAACACCACTATTATTAATATCAATATTATACTTAGTATTAATATGTAACGACATAATGGGGGACGGAACAGTACTAGTTGGAGAAAACTATAAAAAGTTAATCCACACTAGTGTTAGCTCGCGTCTCCAGAACAACAAGATCCCTGGCCTTATACCATGAAACACTACGTGTTTCAATGGCAGCTGAGTTAATCGTAATGGCCAGGTGATCATTCAGGACCCTGCACGCATCTCTAGACGCCACTACAATGTCATCTAGAAAGAATTTTTTAACTGGGGCTTTTGGAATGTCTCGGGTCAGAAAAATGCCAGAAATAATCCTAACCAAATCGAGCACAGTAATCGGTTGTTCGAAATTTGATTTTGTTGCCCCAGAGGCAGCGCCGGCGTAAGTTTTAGATTTGGTAGACTGGGTGGCATTAGCTACATTCAACGGCTCAGTCTTTGTAGTCTGCCATGCGCCAGTTACCAAGGCAGGACGGTGAGGGACATCGGCCTGACTACCCATAGTAGACACCGGAGCAACCACTCTCCCCATAAGGCGGACCGCTCTCCTGTAATCAGGGCACTCCTTAAAGTGAGTGCAGTGATCTCCTCTACAGTTCGCGCAAGAGACAGGTCTAGTGCACGGACTATCGGGGGTTCTTTTAGGATGGGCGGCCCCCACCTAAAGCAAATGGGGTGCTCCCGTGTGGACCTAAATTTTTTCTGGGTATGGCCCAACCTCTGGCATTTGGCGCACTTAACAGGTTTTGCCTGATAGAGGTGGAGTACATGTTCCACCCCCCTTTCACGAATAACCCCGGTCCCGGGGGTGGGGGGGGGGGCGGGCGAAGAGGATGTCCAAGTAGCCATTGTTCCATACCGTGGCATTGGTGATGGACATGTTGGGGTTGGCCGTTCTGATAGATTGGAGCAGTGCAGTGCCCTGAACTCCCCTCATATCAGTTTTTACTATCCTCCTAAGAGAAGAGGGGGGAGGCTTGGCTCTACCCTGTTGAGTCAACCCTCCTCTAGTTACAGTTTGATAGGGGACATCATTTGTAGTGGGTGTGGAAGGTGGCCGCACCTGGCTCGCTCCCCCACCCTCTCTCGTCGGCTTGACTTTTCTGTAAAAATCTGACACCTCCCCCACTTTTCCTCGGGGTCCCGGGGCACTCGACCCAAGGGGGGGGGGGGGGGAACGAGTCCACCTCCATCTCTACAGAATCTAATTTTGTAGGCAAACTCGTGTTGCCTTTAGTGGAAGCTAATTCCACCCTCCGTTTGGCTCTAACACGTTTAGCGGCGGGGGGTGGAGTGACGGTTTTAGTTTTAAGAAAATCCCCCACGGTGGGGGATTCAGCAATATTAGAGTCGAAAGAATTTACATACCGGCGCTTTCTCTTATTGTGGATAACTTCCTTGAACCCGCCACCGTGGGGGTCCCGGGCTTGTATCTCGGCGACACAACCATCCCAGAAGCCGTACGCTTTTGTAAAGTACTGGGACTTACTCTCGTCGATATCCGGAGTTGCAGCACACGAAGTATTGCCCTCCGAAGTCTCTCCGGGAGTTACCGAAGTCTGCTTCGGGTTTGGTCGAGTAACCACGCCGGTCGGCACTTTGACACGATGCGTACGTGCAAAATTACCAGTTCGCTCAAAAAAGGAATCGAAACTGGCTTCCGCTATCGGAGCGCGGACGCAATCGTAGCCCTGCACAAGTGGCTTATTGGCAATCTGAATCCCCGTTTCGACACCTTTTTGACTGTCAACAATGATAGCGGTGTCGGCCCGGGGACTAAAGGATTTGTTAATGCTGCTATGTATGGAGCCTGCCAGGGCCAAGCTCTGACCAGGGCCGGTTCCAAAAGCCTGGACATAATTATTTTCCAACAGTCTATTTGACAAATTATTATTATCTTTGTCCCTGGGGTAGTCAGTACACTCCTTAAGCAACACAGCAACCTCATCGCAGCTATCAGGGTGGGGCCTCATGCTAAGAACTGATCCTAGGGCTGCAAAGGGAACGTTATCGAATGCTTGAATGAACGTTTGACCGTTCGCCAATCTAGAGTAGAAAAAAGCAGTTTCTTTAAAAACACCCACGGGGGCTTTACTCTGTAAATCTCTAATGGTAGCCTGAAAAAATTCGAAACCGTAAGGGGTGGGGTCAAAGTTACCAAACATCACTCTCCTCAAACCCGGCACGTTTTGAATTCCTTTTTTAGGAGTGGTTGCATTTAAGTTTAACTTAGTTTAGACTGGTTATGAGGAGCAGGAGAAGAGGCACCACTGAGGGCGGCGAAGGGGTTGCTGGTTGGAACGGCATAAATATTACTATCAACACCGCTGTTAAGCCTACTCTCACCTTGTTTTTTCATCTGTACTGCGACTCCCAGCCGAGCAGCAGGTATCTTCCTCTTTCTGGGTTCTTCCACCATTCCCGGGGGTGGGGTCGGGGACCTCGATGAGGCTGGCTGCTCGGCTGAGAGTGTTGGTGACTCGGAATTTGCGGCACTTACCTCACCCCCATCAATAAAAAAGACTGACTTATTTAATTCTTTATTGTCATATTCTGGCTCCGACTTGTCACTGGTCACCCCCGAGCTGTTTGAAACCACACAAAATTCTGACCGGGTGGAGTTGGTGATCGACAAATTATCACCAACCGAATTTGTAATACGGCTGCATTCAAGTTCCCGGTCAAACTGGCGGGCGAGACTATCGGAATCCTCCGTGTGTGAAAACGCATTCCCCCGGGCAGGCACCCCCCCCCCCCCCCCAGGTATCTATCTACCCTGAGGGGAAGGCCACCATCAGGGAGTGGAGTGTCGCGTCTGGGTCGCTTCGACGGTGTAGAGGCGGAACGCGGTGTTAATTTTTCTACCATACCCGTGTCACCTGACGCGTCCCACGCCAGGGACCTCTGAGCGACATGTGACACGTCCGGCAAATCTGACAGGTCCAACCCCCCGAGGGAGGAAGCGACTGACAGATTGGCCCTATCAACAGCATAAGTAGCCGCGACATGGTTTAAACTGTTTAAACTCCTGTCCAAATTGGCAATAACCCTATCGGTAGCATCATATGACATGGTTGGAACAGGAGAGCTCAAATATCTTTATAAACACGTGTTCACACCCGGCACGTATCTGGCAATACTTGCCAAGGTCACAACACAATGTAAACAATAGAAAATAGCCCCAAAGCTATTTACAAAGTACACAACAAAACAACAGACTTACAAACTTGTACACACTTGCGGAAGACTCCTAGCTGATAGTAAACAATAACTCAATTTGTAAATAATACTTTAAGTTAACAATATGGCTGAATTTGTTGCCACTGTTTACACACCACCATTCTCGCCGGCCGCCATATTGGATTTCTTTGCGAATGTATCAGTTGCAGTTTTACGGCTATGAGTCACTTTTTTAATCTTTGTCATGGAAAATACTTGGTACTTTTTTCTATTTATCAAATATTTATTTATTATAAATAAAATGTCATTAATGCATGAACTAAAAATCAGTGGATACTAATATTCAAACTTCTATTTCTGCTTATCACAGCTTTATAACAGTAAACATTAATGGATTTAAATACTATGTTGTCTTTCGTATATAGGAGGACTGCCATTTGTCAGCGTTACATTTTAGTAAATATTTCTTTTTTAAATAAGATTATTATTATCAAGGTGTAATGGTAGAGACTTAGGATTTACTCAACAGACAATTACAGATACTAAAGTCAGCCAGTATATATATATATATATATATATATATATATATATATATATATATATATATATATATATGTGTGTGTGTGTGTGTGTGTGTGTGTGTGTGTGTGTGTGTGTGTGCATGTATGTGTGTGTAAGTGTGTGTATGTATATATATATATATATATATATATATATATATATATTGCACAGGTCTGATACACTTCATGCGTTATATATATATATATATATATATATATATATATATATATATATATATATATATATATATATATATATATATATATATAATAATAATAATAATACGAGATAGCAATATTTGGCAGTGTGAACTGCGCCCGACTTCAACCCCATGTGATCACATCTGGAATGCCCAAGAGCTAATAATAATAACGGCTAAACGTTGACATCTAGATCTAAGCTCAGTATTTCCTTTCTAAAATGGTACACAACGTTTTCTACAAACATACACAACTGAAATAGGTTTCTATATTTCACTTAATAACCATCACACTTATTTATACTTACGTGTGTTTAATTTATTCGCTATGCGTTTGTATTGGCGTGTATAGGTGTTTTACTATTTATGTTTCTAATCATTCACCGATTTCTGCCGACACTGAGATGAATATACAATCTTTAAATGAGGTTAAATTATCCGAGAGACTGGTTTTGCTGTTACAAAACGATTCAAAACAGTCATAAATACTGAAATATCAACCTGATGCAATGCCGCCAAATGTTAGTGTTGCTTGAATTACATTCCTAACTGGCGGCCGTACGGTTACGCCATCTATCGGCAATGTCATAAACTGCAGGGCGACAATTGGAAAAAAAACGTGTATAACTTATTCATTATATCCATGTCATAAACCCATGTGATAATTTAGTGTATTAACCCGGTTAATAATAGTATGGATATTTGCAAGGTCTCTAGGTAATGTGTTGCTGTGGATTGGTCATTTGTTTACACGTCAACAAAAACTTGTGTACCTGAGCGTAACGTTATGAAAGATTGAGTAAAATGCGTGACGTCAAACTAATTTGTGTTACTTGTGATGACGTCGTAGTACCGATGGCGCTTACTTTAGTTCTGTGATTTACTAAATTTAATTAAAATGTTATTTTAGAAGTGCTATAGGATAAATAGAATTCGCTACTCGTGTTGTTGTTTTTTTTGTGGGTTTTTTTAATATCTACAATATCAACCTCGTCTAATTAATCGGTATTTGTCTCGACAGAGCCTCGATAAATACCGATTAACATAGAGTCGGTTGATATATTCCATATTGAAATATACTCGTGACGAATCCTGTATATATCTGGGTTAGTTATCTTTGTTCTATGTCGTAACTTCCTAGTTTGGGGGTTATTTAAAGTCTATTATACTATAAAAACTATATAAAAACGTTAGTTTCAATATGTAGTTATTGTTTGTAGTTGGTATTCGAATATTCGATTATTCGTTCGTCATTTCCATCGAATATTCGAATACCAGTTTCAGACCGAATACCGAATACTATTATAACAATCATTTGAATAGGAAACCCAATTTGTGCCCCTTGCGAACATTAGGACGATCTGTGTGGGGAGTGGGGGTGGGGGGGGGGGGGGGGGGGCAACCCATTATTGGGGGCACAACCCACACTAAATATGTACATGTATTGGTGTATGTAGTGAGGATCTTTTGTTGCAAGCGACAGGGGCGTGAACGCGCCGGAAGTAATTTAGTGGATAATCGGGGCCGCTTAGTTCTATGCAAATCGAATGCATATAAGTATGTTTATAATAGAGGCTATATATATGTATATATATATATATATATATATATATATATATATATATAGACACACAAACAGATACACACACACACATACGTACATACATGCATGTATCATGATATGTGTGTGTGTGTGTGTGTGTGTGTGTGTGTGTCTATATATATATAATATCTTACATTTTCAGTGCAATCAAAGTATGTGATATTTTTCAGATCACATACTTTAAGAATTTGACAACTTTGCAAATTAGATGTAAATTAATTGAGGTTACGGCACTAGGTTTATTAAGCAAACGTACTTGGGTGACACTCCATGATTGACGTATGCCTTCATAGTCATCAATAAAAAAAAACCCCATTGCAGTGGCAATTTGACACTGAAAGCTGTCCAGCGTTCAAAAAACAAAAAACGTTAAGCCCTAGTTTGTTTTGATGTAATGACATCCACACTGACGTCATTCGAGTTTGACGTCATTGACATTCAAAAATACATCGTGCCACATATTCTTATGTCATTTGAATGTCTAGTAATGGCAGACTGGAATTAAAATTTCGTGTACAATTGATAAAAACACGTTGTATTAGGCTTGAGATTATATGATATTATTTCGGTATCGTCAATATCAGAGGCTTGCATAATACATTATTTTTATTCTTAATGTATGATAACAAAACCTTCCTCCGTCTCTCTCTCTCTCTCTCTCTCTCTCTCTCTCTCTCTCTCTCTCTCTCTCTCTCTCTCTCTCTCTCTCTCTATATATATATATATATATATTTTTTTTTTTTTTTAAACTGCAGGATGTGAAAGGTATGGCAACTCCTTTACACTGACGAAAGGGGTACGCCTTATCGGTTACAACGAAGATTCTGTTGTTATGTACCGTAATAGCTGCAAACATCTCTGTGTCCATGCGAGGTTCCTGTGTCTGTCGTACGAACACGTCTTCAACGGGATAAAGCACACGTGTAACTCGCAGACCGTCAGCTGGTTCGACGTAGACGAAGAATACTGGGACGTCAACGCTCCTAAATGGGAATTCTACCACAGAGATTGCCAGAATGAATGAATGTTTAACGACACTCCAGCACAGTTACAGCACGTGCAGGGGCAGAGATTTCCAGTCAAAGTATCAGGCTTAAGGGAAGGAGGGATTTTGCTCAGTCTTTTGAGTGCTGGCTTGAGGTGCTTCCTTCGCAGGATTGAACCACATCGGTGGATCCATTCAGATGACTGTTTTTTTTCTCTCGTCCCAACTAATGCACTACGGCAGGTCAAAGGCCGTGGTATGTGTTTTTCTGTCTGTGAGTAAAGTGCATAGAAACTATATCCCTTGCTGCATTAGGAAAGATGTAGCGGGTTTCCTCTGATAACTACGTGCCAGAATTACCAAATATTTGACATCCAATAGCCGATGGTTAATTAATCACTGTGTTGTTAAACAAAACATACACACTTTATCAATCTTAAGGCGATGTCGCACTATACGAGTGTTCGTTCGAGAGCAGCCACTGTAATAATCGAATGCTTAGCAATCGACGATACCTAATGTTAGTCCTGTCAATTGGCTATTCCCGTACCAGGCACGTGTATCGTGTGGTGTCGCCTTTAGACTAAAGGACAGAACAGGACGGTTTATTTTCACTTTGGCTCGAGTTCGAGACATATTTTACTATGTCCACTGCGGTTCAGGCATGTATCCCCCAAGTCCTACCCCTGGCATGGCCAGCGGCTTGACTCCGGGGAGAATTTAATGATTGGGATAATTTTGACTTTACTCAAAAAGGTAGTGGGGATTTAAAAAAGTTTTGTGTCAGTTCTAAATTGAGATAATGTTATTATAATTATGAAAGTTAGTTGTCACCAATTGTGATCGGGCTTTCCAATTAGGATCGGGGTAGGCTTTGCGCCCAATCAAGTATCCCGATTCAACATCTGGGTGAGTTTTCCATTATCTCACTGGGCCGGATGTCCCTGGCATGTGGCACATCAGGGAGAAGGCAAGACACGCCTGACCCTATCCCTATCAGCCAATCCCCAACACCCTAACGCCCTATTTCCAGCGTCCCCCCTTCCCCGCCCCAGGAAACAGTTATCCATTCCAATGGACAGTGGAAGGGTTTAGGGGTTATGGAAACTTAATAGTTTCATAATAAAATACACCTACTCTGGCCGTTCAGCAACAGTATATGAGGGTAATACAAAATAATGGCATATACATATGTAGCATGACGGTGTAATACAAAATAATGATATATACATATGTAACATAGCGGTGTAATACACAATAATGATATATACATATGCAACATAGGGGTGTAATACAAAATAATGATGTATACATATGTAACATGACGGTGTAATACAAGCTAATGATATATACATATGTAACATGACGGTGTAATACAAGATAATGATATATACATATGTAACATGACGGCTTACTGGAGTGTTGTATATATTAAAACAATTGCATCAAAGTATTACACATAATGCACAATATACTTGATTTAAGCTGGTTAACGAAATCTACTTGCAAGAAACAAAATACTTTTGGCTAAATAAAATCATTCGCTAACGATAATTTAAACCATGAATACAAATAAAGTAATACAGCATATAGACATTGGTTAAGTATTCGATTTATTTAATTTAATGAATGATAGTATTCGCTCTTAGACCGTTTGTACGTATATTTACAATTGTAGAAGACATGGTCGTTTGAAGCCGCTGGTGATAGTATTTATAAGTGTTGCTAATTAAAGTACTTATTAATTTATTGTTCATGAGCTGACTAAACTTATTAGTAATGGTCTGTTTATAATAATATGGATGTAAACACTGTTTTTGAGAATTTTCAAAGCATTTACTTACTAATAAATAGTGAATGAATGAATGAATGAATGAATGAATGTTTAACGACACCCCAGCACGAAAAATACATCGGCTATTAGGTGTCAAACTATGGTAATGCAAATAAATAAAGTGATGATCAACATCAATATAAAAATTCAAGGTTTAAACAAAAACAGTGCAAAGAACTGTGCAAAAATACAAATACAAATATCACAGAATTTTACGGACACCGAATTTTACTCTAAACTTCAATTTGTGCTGTATTGGCCATTCTCAAAGAGAATGTTACACCCCTGCACCACGGTGAGGTTACAGCACGCGCAGGGGTAATAAATAGTGAACTTCGTCTCCAATTGCATTGATATCGCCTAAAGTACATAATCTATATTTCCAAAGTCTACCATACCAGCGCCCAGGTAAGTAGTGAATTGACTTTTTATACTAAACAGATGTATTCCATAACTTTTGAGGCATAACATTAATATACTTCTCAAAATTTAAATCTTGTTTAAAAAGTTCATAAGTATTGCCTCTCGTGGATAGCAATATGATTTGTAAATTTTGAAACTCTTTCCTACATAGTATTTGTTGTAAGAGCCGGTTTCTAAACATCATGCATCCCTAAGTTGTCTAACATATTTTAACTGCAGTAATCCAGTTATATTTAGTACAATTATATAAATACTCTCTTAACAATACTTTGTATAGTCAGAAAGGTACCTTTGATTGTATTCCTTAGATATCAAGCGCCCAATAACAAACAATTCTTCTTTGGACAATCAACCTTATTGGAATTCTTCCTAGCTCACATTTATACGCTAATAGCATATGACGTTTTTTTGGGCAACGTTTGATAATAAAAAACGAACTTAATACATGCGGCATATATTATTGTTCTCGTTTCGCCATATCTCACAGCCATATAGTAATATTGTGAGAACCATAGACTCAAACATTTTAAGTTTACATTCAACTGATAGATTGTTTCAATTTTGATAATAAAAAATGCATAGCTTCTTTAGTTGTTTTTTGTTTCAGATTCATCCTGTGACTCCTAAAATACAAAAACCGATATCCGTGATCAATACCATATCTCTGCTCAATGTGAAGGGTTGTTGTTTCATTATATATATATATACATATATATATATACATATATATATATATATATATATATATATATATATATATATATATATATATATATATATATATATATATATACATACATACATACATACATACATACATACATATATATATATATATATATATATATATATATATATATATATATATATATATATATATATATATAGATATATATAGATATATATATATATATATATATATATATATATATATATATATATATATATATATATATATATATATATATATATATCAGACATGGGGTAATCGTAATCAGTAATCGTAATCGATTAGAATCGATTACATATCTTCATGTAATCGTAATCGTGATTGATTACTCTGTTAGATAATATCATGTAATCGTAATCGATTACATTGCTAATGCAATCGTAAATTATGATTACTTCCGTGATTACTACACTAGGATTAAAGTTTCAAACTGTATGAACTTGCACTTTTTTATGATTATATATTAATCATTATTATAGCATCCTTCAATATACATGTATCTTCAAAGTAATAAAGTTATTATCTACTGGCAATGTAAACAAAGTATGTAAGTTAGGAAAATATTTATACAAAATAATAAGGCGTGAATTTATGGTTAATTAGTTTTAAATAGAGTTCTGTACACATAGTATCATTACACATTGCCTAATATATTTTTTAAATTAAAAGTTGTGACTTTTTTTCCTGTGACGTTTTGTCCCGTGTGTGTGTGTGTCTGTGTGTGTGTGTGTGTGTGTTTGTGTGTGTGTTTTCTTAGGGATGTTTACTGTAGAGTGAATCAGTTAATTTACAAGTTGACTTAAATAATTGATTCTCCAGAAGTCACGTGGCAAGAAAGTGCTGGAGTGAAATATTTTCTGAACCGGTAGAACACTAAAAAAAATATCCTATTTTTTTAAATCTTTCTTTTTAATTTGTGGGTTATATTACTTTATACCATGGTTACCTAAAATTGTAACGATTGTAGTGATGCTTTGGAGGGAGGGATTATATATGTTAAATGACTTATTGCTGTGTGTGGATTTGGCTGCCCAGTCAAGCTTACAGACAACAGATTAAGGTTGTGCGCTGTCCGCCTGCAGTCATTAAGACTAACAAAAGCAAAGAGTCTGCCACAGTACAACCGATCGCCTTCAACACTTTTGATGTATAGTCAAATTATCATAGCTGAGAATTCGGACCTTTGGTAACTGTAAACTAACTATATGTCGAACAGTTCATGTGTATTAAGAACAATGTACACTTTGCTTAAACAGTAAGACATTTCAAAAACATCTGGTGTTATTGTCATACAATGTACATGCGTTTATACATTTTTGATATGATTTTTGATATGATGTAATAAATAATCTACAATTATCCATTATTTGTTCTTAAGTAGTGAAATCAAGTGAACAATTTCATGTTGGTAACATTAACTCAAAACTAGTTCATATTTGTGAAAATGTAATCATGATTGTAATCATGATTACTAGGCAGTGCAATTGCAATCATAATCGATTACTTTCATTTTCCTTGTAATCGTAATCGTAATCATGATATTCTTAAGTAATCGTAATCGATTACTTTTGTGATGTAATCGCCCCATGTCTGATATATATATAGTCTGATATATATATATATATATATATATATATATATATATATATATATATATATATATATCTCTGTGTGTGTGTGTGTTTGTGTGTGTGTGCGTGTGTGTGTTTGTGTGTGTGTGCGTGTGTGCGTGTGTGTGTGTGTGTGTAATTATGTAGCACGATGCAGAGTTGATTGGGTTAATTCCATGAATCTCTATCTAATGATTATTGTATAGGTCTTCAGCCATCCCTCACGTGATGGCCACAAAGAAGCCTGTCACTTATTACTAAACCAAAACTAGCACAGGACAGATATGTGATGACATATCAACCATATACAGTGGGGATAAAATAGAAAATATTGTTTTTCCCGGTTTTCACATATGTAGCCTATTGTCTTGGACATTATTCAAACGTGAGCCATATACTAAACATTATAGCCAATTTAGCGAAAAACTAACTTGGCAATGGACAGGGTGAGCTATGTACAGTAGTAGCATGCATTTAAAGCATTCCGTATGTAATGGGCATTTATTAATCAACGTTGCTATCTTTAGTGCTTTCATTTCTTCTTCTTCTTTTTTTCTTTCTCTTCTTCTTCTTCTTCTTCTAATTATTATTTTCCTCCTCATTCCCCTTCTTCTTCCTGTACATCTTATCTGTCCTCATCAGCGTTGTCCTCCTATTCGTGTTCTTCCCCTCTTCGTTTTCTTTCTCTCCTATTTCATCTTGTTGTCCCTTCTACACCCTCTTCGTCTGCATCTTCCTCAATCGTGTTCTCCTTTCCTTCTAATCCTTCTTCTTCAATTTCTTCTTTGCCTCATCCTTAACCTTCCTCGTCATCATCATCGTCTTCTTCTTCTTCTTCTCTTCCACTTTCTCCTCATCCGTCTGAATATGAATATATGAATGCATGCATGCATTCATATATTCATACATTCATACTTTCATACATACATGCATAATAATCAAGTTTTGAAAGACTACGGGAGAACAACGTTTCGTATACCATTTTCGGGTCATGCTTGTTGCCGAAAGAAACAGCCTATTTTTTCAGCAAGAGGAGTCGATCATATGATCCATCAAGAAACAAGCGAATGCTCTAAAACCTACATTTGTTATATATAATTGTAGTTCACTGTTTCCTGACACGTATTTCCAGGGCCGCAGCTAGCAGGGGGGCAAGGCCCCCCCCCCCCCCCCCCCCCGAACAAATCCAGAAAGCATTATAGAAACTTAAAGAAAATTCTCTTCTTAACTGTTTAAGGAGTTTTAGACTATTAATTATTCAGTTGCAACCCCTCCCCCCCCCCCCAACAAAAAATCCTAGCTACGGCCCTGATTTCGTCACATTACATCAGTCGCCAAAATAGACAGGTTTAAAACTAATATCTTCTTAATCTTTTTGTTCACTCTAATCATGACTGTTGAGACCTAAATAGGTTGTTTTAAGAACTTAAATAATTTTAGCCGACATCGGGGTGTACTGGGCCTTGTAACATATTCGTTCGCACAAACAAACGTAATATGAAGAAGGAAGGAAGGAAGGAAGGAAATGTTTTATTTAACGACACACTCAACACATTTTATTTACGGTTATATGGATGGGACATTTGGTTAAGGACCACACAGATATTGAGAGAGGAAACCCGCTGTCACCACTTAATGGGCTACTCTTTTCAATTAGCAGCAAGGGGTCTTTTATATGCACCATCACACAGACAGGATAGCACATACCACTGCCTTTGATATACCAGTCGTGATGCTATGGCTGGAACGAGAAATAGCCCAATGGGCCCACCGACGGGGATCGATTCCAGACCGACCGCGCATCAAGAGAGCTCTGTACCACTGAGCTACGTCGCGTCCGCACGTAACATGAATTTATTGATAATCAACTTATCATGAGTAGGTTTTCTCTTGATTTGTTTGTTTCTGGTGTCTTCTTTTTGTTTGTTTTCTTGTTTGTTTTCTTGTTGTTGTTTTTTTGTTTTTGTTTTTTGCTTTTTTGGGGGAGGGTTGTTGGTTTTTTCATTTGTTTGTTTATTTGTTGTTGTTATTTGGTTTGATTTGATTTGGGGCTTTTCAGGAGGGGGTTAGAGGTTGGATATGAACCAACCGATCCATGATATTAACTGACCAATATGCCAGTGCCCCACGACTGATATATCAAAAGCTATGGTATGTCATGCTCTGTGTGAGAAAAAATAATTATGGATCTCTCTGACAGCTAATGAAACAAATGTTCCTCTAAGATGGAAGTGGGACAAATGTTCCTCTAAGAGGGAAGTGGGACAAATGTTCCTCTAAGAGGGAAGTGGGACAAAACCCAGTGGTAAAGCGTTCGCCTGATGCGCTGTTCTCCTAGTGTCGACGACTGTGAGTCCATTGGACTAGTTCGTGTTCGAGCCAATACACGACGACTGGCATATCAAAAATGGTGGTATATGTTATCCTGTTTGTAGGATGGTGTAGTTGTTCATGGGAGAATGTAGCGGGTTTTCTTTCTAAGACTATATGTCAGAATTACCAAATGATTTTTATCAATATGTCCTTGTGGTGTAGTTAAACAAAACACAATTTTTATATTGGTAATCAACCAATTGTAAGTAGATTTTTGTTTGTGTATTTGATAATTTGTAATAAATCGTGGACTTAAATTCAACATCTTGGCTTTTTTATGTGGAACACTAGCTTCAAATTCATGTACTACTTTTCTGTGTAGCTTTCCACAATGACATTATTCTGGATTTTGATCAGTGTGTTTGTAGTCCGAGATCCACAAGTCTCAAAGCCCTCAAACATGGGTTGAACCTGACTTCACCTAACACACTTTTATTTTGTGATTTATTTGTTTGAATAGGCCTTCTTGTGGTACAATTGGGTGGTCTGCTTTGCAAACAAAAATTATGGCTACATTTATACATATACTATGCGATTTTGTTTTAATAATGGCAAACAATTAACCATTAACCCACTGACCTGGACATACAGCCCAGATAATTGATGTAAGTGCCCAAGATAGCGTGCTTGAACATTAATTGGACATATGCACGAACATCAAATTAAAAGTAAAGAAAAGAAACATAAAATCAGTTCAATAGACGTGTTATAAATGCATGCACCAGGAAGATTGTGGACAACTATGTGGATTCGCCCATTGTCAATCTAACCGAACCCCACCCTCTGGTGTTAATGATATTGACAAATTTCATACCGAAGGATACTATCTAAGCTTGAATGATCACTTCCTACCTGAACTAATCACAAATATGTATTGGTGTAAGTATATATATATTATGTGTATGGACTGACTGGCAGCAAACATACAACTAAAGCATGCGTTCTGCCGATTGTGCTAGATACGACCCCTACCTTAAGCCAGCTCAGAGTCTTAGCCTACTCCAGGTCAACAGTGATTCACATAATTACATACTGTACTCCAAATATGCTGGCTATAGCAGTCACACAATTATGCAAACTGTGAATACTATGTCTACAATCTGGGTCATAACTAGACCGTAGCTATGGCAGAATGAAGACAAGTATAACATGGTTGCCATCTCTTCTCAATACACCCTAACTTGGTGTGATCCTATGACCTGTTTCTACACATGAGGAAAGAATGTTCAAAACACAGGCAATGTACCCTTAATCTCTTTGGTGAAATGTTTTGTTGGCTAAAAGACACCTGTTAAAGTGTCTGTGTGGACAAGATGACTGATGACCACCTCAATGTATTATTTTATCACCAAGGAAAATTTGCTTTGCATTCTTCTGCCGAGACTGCATTTTAATGAGATGTGCAACAGTGATGCTGAAGGAGTCTGATCACTGCATGATGTCTCAAGTACTGTCGATGCAAAATATAAGCTAAGATCTGTGAGGCTGTACATGAACAAAGGCTAATGTGCAATATGCGATTGCTTGTCTTTGCACTGGTGACCTACAGAAATGCGTTAGACAGCAGTGAATAATTAACTATTGGCATGAATGATAAACTTCCTGGATAGTTTTCGTAAGCAGTAAATAAACTTCGCTGTACCAGTGTCCACATTTCAGATAATACTTCTAAAGTTCTATATTTTTTAATAATTACAGAAAATAATATTTGAAGTATTGCCAATAGCAGGGATGGCAGCTTCTACATACTAAAGTGGTGCAGAGTTGTGTCAACCTTCAGTATGTTAAAACAGAAGCCATTAAATATGTGACTATGGGTAAGGGTAGACAATCTACCTTTTTTAATTAAAAGAATTGCAGTAACAGAAAACAAGAACACCGCTTAAACCCATGATCGAGAAATAATGTGTTAATAAGTCTTGCCATTTTTTTGGAGAAGCACACGCTAATTTGTTGATTCTCATATATTTTACTGAACTGTGATACACCAAACTACTTCTATAGGGCATAGTACAAACTTGCAGGTTTTGTTTTCTCTCACACACACATTTATGACAATAATTAAAAATAATAACAATACACAGTAGCATGGAACTTCGTTGGATCGTGATTCTTAATAATTGTATTACTATATATTCAATAAGGTGCCACAGAATGGTAAAACCTGTTTTGCGATATATATTTGATATTATTTAATATTTATAATTTTTTCAAATGAAAGCAGAAGGAATACATATTTTATGAACTTTGTTTATTAGCTATAGCAGATATGCTAAATCATTTAGTCCATACTTATCTTTACAGAAATCAGCATGGCTACTATTTCTGGATTCTCTGTGTATAGTACATTTTATATATTTATTTTTATTGGGGGGATGCTATTTTCTTAAGTTCACTAGAAAATGAGAAGCTTATTCAAAGATATCAGTTTAATTCTTGTAAAGCTTATTACAACTTGGAAACAACAAAGTATAAAACTACCGATATGCAAAAGTGTACCCCGTTTCGCATCGAGTTGAATATCGCGTTATACCGGTTTATGGTTGCGGCTATAATATAAAAACTGACTGGAAAATGTATTATTATTGATTTATTAAAAATACTTTCTAAATTCATAAATGGACTAAGAAGGTAAACATAGATCCCGAGAATTGGCCGATGACATCTCATTGAATGAAAAATGGCAACTCTATTATTTCACGTTATTTATATTTTCACGTATGGAAGCATAAGGACATCATATCATTTTTTTCAAAATAAAATAGATGACATTAGCACAGTTGAATGTATTTTATCAAGCAAATAATAAACAGGAACCGTTTCATCAGTTATTCCTATAAATTTAGCAATCTACAGATTGCTGCAAGGTGTTTAAATACTACCTCCAAGATAAGGTGGAACAAACTTCATTTGTTTTTTTTGATGATTTTCTGTTATTATTCTTATTTTGAAATCTAGATAACCATCTAATATGTATTTAAATAAAATAATGAAATCATATGCTGCATTAATAGACAGTGTTTTGATGTGAAGTTCATTACTGATCTACCTTCTATTACGGTTTTAATTTTTACATTTCTTATCTGGTCCATATAATGATCGACGTGTAATTTTGCAGTTTCACTGACATTACTAACTAGCAAGTAAATATTAACAGGCATATACATATGACAGTTTGCCATATGTTTAGGGTTTGATAGTTATACAATACTAAAACTACAGTTGTTTTAATGTACATACAGATAGGTGCTGTTGGCCAATTTAGGTTCATGTATAAAACACATTAATTGCAAAATTAAAATTAGAAAACAATATGGATATATTTCTATTTTCGTGGCTGGTTGCTGTCTGCACTTCTGCTTGTCCAACAGGGAAAATAATTAAAACTATAGGTGGTTAATTGCTAAAACAATCAACGAAATCTCAAATGCCCCGATTCAATAGAGCCCGCGATTCAACAAAAAACAGTATACATGAACATATCGTCGTATTTTTTGTTTTCAATGTTTCCAGCTAACCCAATTGTTTACCCTGAAGGTCTGTTCTAACAAATAAATAGCAAAGCAAAAGTATGTTGTGCGAAGTCAAGTCCATCAAAATATCAAGCCCTTGGATTCTGGACTATTGTATCTGAAGCATAGATCCTCGGCCACTGCAAAGAGTGGAAAGTCAGGAATCGATACAAGCCAATGGGGCCGGCGATGTGCCGGTTAAAGTGTGATCTTGATGAACTATGTGGCGAGACCGTTTTCAACGAAAACCTTCTGGAGTGTGCCATGTATGAGAAGACCGGAAGCGGAAATGACGAAAACACAAACCGAACAAATGGTGGCTGAAGCGTAGTGAGAGAAAAACTACATGAGAGAATGGAAAGTCCGAGACGAAAAAACGGATCTGCCAAGAAATGTCACGGTGAACAAAGAAACACCCCTCACATTATTACATTAATAAGTAATATACATTCCCCCAACCTGAACAAATCAAACGAACAATAACAATACAGTAGGTTCATTCTCCACTAAATCAGCACATTCCAACTTCGAAAGTTGATAAAAAATAATTTTCATTTTGGCTTTCAACAATGCTTTTATTCTAAAGAAGTACATTTCAGGAAACCGTGTCTCAGTTTTCTTCTTTTAAGCAGTAGTAGATAAAACATTATCTGCATATGAATAAAGATTTTGTGTTTATTAAAAAAGCAAATACGTTGCATGCTCTGTATCTGAAATACCAATTTGTGGAACATAATGTTGCTGTGCATAGAAATACAGCTAATACAGACAGAATGAATATTACATGTTTCCGACGCACTGAATACTCGTTAGGGCATAAGGACATGTTAAACTGTTTAACAGGTTGAATACACTTTCATTTTGGGTATTTTATTAACTGCAGCATCAACTGAGTAACTGTTGCCATGAATATGCTTGCCATTATACTACTGTTTGATATTACAAAATACACATCCCAATCAGCATCCATTCATTGTTTTAAATAATCAATTTAAAAGTGAGTATAAGGTAACGTATCTGGTTTTGAAACCGATCATCTGTCCTCGATGAAATTCCAATCCAAACAGCCTTTGCAATAGCAAGATTTATCACGTATCGTGATTTTACCATTTCCATTTGACTGCATAGCGTGCAATTTCATAGTACCCTGTATGGGTGTGCACGCAAAGGTTTCACTTTTCATCATTCTTCATACTCTACTGCGTCAGCTGTGATATTCTTCAGCATTTCTCTAAGCTGGTCAACAGAAACAGGTTTTTTTCAACAACTTCTGGGTTGGGTGAAATTGTTAATCCAAGAGAAACGAGACACTTCAGTTTTAAAGCAATATTTTGATGTTTAGTGCAGAGACATTTGTTTCTTGACAGAAGAGATGTGGCTTGTATGTATTTGGGTCGTAATTTACAAAATTGTGACATGGACACATTAACACCAGGGTTTTCAAGCAGAAGTAGATCATGCAAGTTGCTTAAGTAATCACTCAAAATCCTTATCTGTTTCTTTTTGCAACTCACAGTGATAACATCCCTTTTTCCGGGCATGCATCTGCTTATATCGTCACGTTCAAGAAAGGAAATAACCTGATTCTGTACTTGCATCTTTAACTGTTGTTGGCGGGTTCGTTTGAATGCATTAAGTACTTTTGATTTTGATGAAGTGAAGGCGTGACGAGTGATTCCAGTTTCTCTTGCCATGCACCTATGACAGATCTATACTTCTTCACGATGTTGCCACTTAAAATTTTGTTAATGATTGTTCTAGTATTTTGTAAAGTGTTTTGGGTATGCGATGCTTTGATTTCAGATAATATACAGTTGCCAATCTGCAGTTTTCAGACTACTGACCGAGGTAGTAATCGAGGGCCAAGTCCACTTTTTCTAATATCTTTTGGAGTAAACAGCTGGTCATTAAATGTAATAGTGGGCGTCTCTGGAACGGGTGCATGCTTTCTCTGTTTTAATCTTTCATACCTTTTCTTAAATCGATTTAAACTCTCATTTTATTTTTTTACTTCTTCTTTGAGCTGTTTAATTGTATTTCTAGCATTTAACAATGCCCTTGACCATCTCTTTTTTCGAAGACTTCGGTTAGGGAATGGAAGTTTGTAGCGATCTACTGTTTAATAACGCCAAGCTTGCAACCAGCTCGGACGTGCTTGCAGTAACAGTTTCAGAAGTGCGGGTTACTTCATTTGGTTCTTCTCTACCTTCTGCCAATGTTGAAATTGTTTCCTCCAATATCTCTTCTTGAACAGTCCTCTGTTTTCTTAGCTGTTTCTTAAGTCTGTATGTTCTGGAGTATACTTTATCCTTCTGCCGATGGGTATTTAATTCCTGTTTCGTTAATTTGTCCACTGTAACTCTGTAGGTCGACTGACGAACACGTTCCTTCTTTAAATAATTTGGATCGTTTTTCTGTGTATGTTCCCTATAACCTTTTTGTACTTCTGCCCGAGTTTTGGCCATTTACACACTGAAATGTAACACAAAAGGTGTCTCACATAATAAAGAATACAAACTATATTTGTCTTGTTGTAAAAAGTATCACGTTTGAAGTTCAAAACCTGAAACAACACTGAACCGAACACGTTACTGCAACGAACCAGATACGTTATTATCAGCTAGAAATAATTATCAAATATAAGATTTATAATGGTAAAACAAAATGAAACAATATATATTGCAATTAAAATATCGACAATAAAACTTAAAAGATTAGCATTTACGTTATGTTCAATGCAATTATTATATCGTTATTATTTTGATTGATTTTGATAGTCACAAGCTACTGTTGTTTACATTGAAGGAATGGTAAATGGAACTTCCCGCGCATGCTCTATGACGTTATAGTGCAAGTATTGAAGGACAACTATATGAATTGTTTGTTATTCTAAGATGAAAAGTAAATGCTCGAAAATAACAGATTTTGTCAATTTATGGTAACGTATCTGATGATAACGTATCTGGTGACGCTTAAGTTAAATTTCTTCCAAAAATCAAACTATACTTTTAAGGAAATTTGTTTTAATGCAGTGCGTAGCATGAACATGCACTCGATTTATGTCACATAAAAATACCCACCAGTTACTCGTCTTTAACTGGTTATCGCATGAAATGTGGTAACGTATCTGGTAGAAATCTCGCGCACTTTTCCACTTTGAACGAAGAAAGAGTAATACTCAGTTTTACTCTGGCTCCTAGAATTAAACCCTTACTGAAAATGAGCTACTGATACTTAAAACTATTCATCTTCGAAATAACATATCTGCTACACATTTATCTCAACTTTCAAAAAATCAGTTGAATAATGATAACGTATCTGGTCAAGTTTATAGCGACATAGACATTTTAGAAAAAATCTACAAATTATTAAAAACCTTGCTTAGTAACTGACTGTGTAACTATTTTTTTGATATAAAACTGCAATAAATTCGGAATATATTCAAATGCACAGAGATATTTTAACATAGTAGACTTTGATTTCAAACTGGGGGGTTACCCGGTGACAGCATTAAATGTGGTATTTTGCTCCATTTAGAGTAAAGTCATAGCTCGCATACTGATCAATGTAGGACAGGACAACATCTTTTCAGGAGACAGCATAGGTAGATATATTTTGAAAACGATTTTTGTATTGCGGGGGTGCTGGGTAGTCTTAGGACACACATTTTACCTAATATGCTGATTTAGTGGAGAATGAACCAGTAGACCGTGATTAGATCATAAACATGTTGTTCTTTTTTTTTTGTCTTTCTTTTTTCGTTTTTGTTCGTTTTATTCCTTGTTGTGGGGATGTTTTTGTGAGGGTTTTTTGTTGTTGTTGTTTAGGGAGGTGGGGTGTGTGACATCTTTTCCTAGCTGATGTTTAAATTGAAAACCTCACGTCGTTATGGCGACGGATATAATTCAGTGATTGAGCTCTGGCCTGAGACGCAATGGATCTCACACGATGGACAGTTTTTTCACCCTCCCAAACAGTTACAAAAACAAATAGGCCTGAAGTTTTATTTCATTAACGACACCACTAGAGCACGTTGATTTATGTATAATCGGCTATTGGATTGACACTTTTCGTAATTCTGATGTACAGTCTTAGAATGCAAACCCGCTGCAGTTTTCAGTTAGCAGCAAGGGATCTTTTATATGAACACAATAATTAATGTCATTCAAACAAAATTATTCTATATAAATTAAACGAAAGCAATATTTGCTTACCATTTGTTGTCCAGTATACAGAGAAGTGGACTCGTTATTATCTGTTACATACACATTTAATCTTACTACAGTAAAGTACGCTTATAACGAACTGCAAGGGACCAGCTTCATTGGTTCGTTATAACAGTAGTTCGTTGTACACATTTGCAGAAGTTGGTAATTTTTATTCCGAAAGTCGGCCATTTTGAATTTTGAACTCAATATAATAGTAAAAAAAATAAAAAATGCCTTGGTGATTAAAAGACATTTATAAAAAATATATCATTTATTACAATCAATAAATACAACAAAACATTACTGAAAGATCAGATCAAAAGAGTTTAGTGAATTACATGTACCTAATCACGTTTCGTCACGTAATCACTAATCGTGGTTTGTTTACTTAGCGTTGGACGCATAACTTCTAATGCCGAGTCAATGTCCGCAATGCTGTCAAATACTGGCAATCTAATATCTCCTTTGCTCTGAAAAAACAGTCTGACTGTATCGAGTGCCTTGTGCGTTTCAACTGCTGTGGGCGTTGGCTGTTCGGGTGGCTCCTGTGTATCGTCCTCTGGTTCAGAATCACTGTGGCCGTCTCGTTTTCCGATAATCTCTGAAACGATGTCGTCATCTGTCAGCTGTTCGGTGATTACAACTTACTCGTCTGCAGTGAGATAATCTTCCAGAGTGACACCATCTGGCACTGGCATGGCTCTCACGAGTTCATTCCACACTGTCTGTAGATTTGCTAACGGGGTGTTGTCTTCGTCGTCAGAACTCTCAGAACACGCAGCACTTTTGAACTCACCCTTTGCAAAACAGTTCACGATACACGATGAGGTCACGTGACGCCAAGCACGATGGGCTGTGTTGATTGCCGTCAAGATGGAAACTGAGTGCTCCTGTTGACTGTCGAATGCCTTGATGATGTCACTCATCATCTCTCGTCGATAGTTCACTTTTACGTTTGCGATTATTCCCTGGTCCATCGGCTGGATTGATACCTGTTCCCAAGTCCAGACAAACAAAAGTTATTTAGGCTGTTGTTTTAGTGCGGTCGTGCGGTCGATCCCACGGCTTTGCAGCGTTTTACACTGATTGGTTTGATACGTAATGCTTCCGGTATTCACGGTTCGTTATGTAAACACTTATTTACACTGGAATTAACTATTTGGGACCACAAAATTGGTTCGTTTTAACAGTTAATTCGCTATACATAGTTCGTTCTATACATTAAAATGTATTACTAATATATAGGGGAGAAAATCGGGACTTTACAATCAGTTCGTTCTAACCGGTAGTTTGTTATAAGCGTGTTCGTTCTAAATGTACTTTACTGTATTGTAATAAAGACAATTTTGACCGTGCAAAAAAAGAAAAAGAAGAAAAGAAAAACGAAATCCTGTCTGCGGGCTGATGCATACAAAAGATAGCTTGCTAGTAATGGAACAAATGTAGGTGTTTTCCTCTCTATGTCTGTCAAAATTACCATATGTTTCACATACAATAGCCAGTGTGTTCTAGTGGTGTCGCTAAACAAACCAAACTTGATGGTGTGTGTCATACAGCCCATGGGATGGTGCACATAATAGGTATCTTGTTAGTGATGGAAACATGTAGTGGCTTTCCTCTCTAAAACTATATGTCAAAATTATCAAATGACATGTCATAGTAGTGTCGTTAAACAAAGCAAACTTTGACTTTTTACTTTTCGCAATAACCAGTTGCAGTATGTGGTGGAAGCTCGACAACAGGCTAATTGTACGGAACCGGTCGAATATGTAGTAGATTGCAAACAAACGGCGAAGTGCGTCAAAGCAGGTGACAACGAGTGAAGACCTGTTATAGTGCGGTGCGTGAGTGAGCGCACGTGTCTTTGAATGCGTGTATACATATCGGTATGTGTATATGTGTGTTGGTATGTGTGTATGTACGTACGTACGTATGTATTTATGTGTGTATGTATGTATGTACACATGACACACACACACACACACACACACACACCTACTTACATACATACATACATAGATATATATATATATATATATATATATATATATACACACACACACACACACACTTACCTACATACATACATATATATATATATATATATATATATATATATATATATATATATATATATATATATATATATATATATACATACACACACACATGTGTGTATATACATAATTGCATGAGCGGAATTTTTGTATTCCCCTAGCGAGAGCTATTGTAGACTTGTTATAGTGCGGTGTTCGGGTGTGCGAGTGTGCGTGTGTGTTTGAATATGCGCGTGTATGCATGCATGTATGTATGCATGTAATGTATGTATGTATGTTGTATGTATGTATGTATGTATGTATGTACGTATGTTTGTACGTATGTATGCATGTATGTTTGAGTGTGTGTTTGAATTTATGTAAAAAAATGAAAGAAATGTTTTATTTATCGACGCACTCAACACATGTTATTACGGTTATAAGGCGTCATACATATGGTTAAGGACCACACATACACTGAGAGAGGAAACCCGCTGTCGTCCCTTCATGGGCTACTCTTATGGATTGGCATCACGTATGGCCCATTGGCTGGAAAGAGAAATATCCCAATCGGTCCTCCGACGGTGATCGATCCTAGACAGACCGCGCACCAAGCGAACGCTTTACCACTGGGCTACGTCCCGCCCCTAATTTTCCATGTTATAATGTATTTATTATCCACAAAGTGTACTTGATAACAAACGTTAAATATGATTGTCAAATTCGGTGATGTCAGTTACAGTGACGCGGTATTATGTCAAAATCATACTTAAGACAGTCGCAAGTCTCCATGCGTGTGTGTGTGTGTGTGTGTGTGTGTGTGTGTGTGTGCGTGTGTGTGAGAGTACGTGTGTGTGTGAATACGTGTGTGTGTGTGTGTGTTTGAGTGTATGTGTGTGTGTGTGTTTGAGTGACAATGTGCGTGTGTGTGTTTGTGTTTGTGTGTGTGTGTGTGTGTTTGAGTGACAATGTGTGTGTGTGTGTGTGTTTGTTTGAGTGACAGTGTGTATGTGTGTGTGTGTGTGTTTGTGTTTGTGCGTGTGTGTGTGTGTGTTTGTGTGTGATTGTGTGTGTGTGTGTTTGAGTGACAGTATGTGCGTGTATGTGTGTGTGTGTGTTTGAGTGTACGTGTGTGTGTGTGTGTGTGTGTTTGAGTGGCAATGTGTGTGTGTGTATGCGTGCTGGAGTGATAGTGTGTCTGTGTGTGTGTGTGTGTGTGTGTGTGTGTGCGTGTGTGTGTGTGTGTGACCGTGTGCGTGTAAGTGGCCGTGTGTGTGTGTTTATTTATGTTTCGTTTTGTTTGTTGTTGCTGTTGTTGACATTGTTGTTGTTTTGTGTGCTTGTTTGCTTGTTTTTAGGTCTTTCTTTGTCTTTTATAGTAGTATAAGGGCCTATTAAGCCCCATAGCCTACTGTCCATGACCTTGACATTGGTGCAGGTGTGGCGTCATAGTCTGACCTTGGTCGTGACCTTGATGTACTTGACGGGTGCGATCTTGGTGTAAGTCAAAGTCTTGACGTGCTTGGTGTGTGACTCATGACTTAGCCTTGACCTACCTAGAGGAGAGTGACTGGTAGGCAGGCGCACGACTTTGGCACAGGTGTGTGACCGACTTCCATGATCAACAGTGTCCCTGGCCTAGTCATCGCCTAGCCTCGACTTACTTGGAGTGCAGTGTGGGCAGATGAGCGGCCGCGACTCATCTACTAGCCTATTTAGCGGGCAGTGACTTTGGGATACCTGAGCAGGTGCGTGACCCTCATCTGCTAGCGAGCCTCATCCTTGAGTAATCTGCCGCTTGATGTGTCTGTCGCATGGCCGTGATAATATAGTTATCTAGGCATATCCCATGGGCCTATGATTCAGGTTGTAAACGGCTCATTATCAATGGATACATTGTGTTATTAAACGTTATGCAGTTAATTGAGAAATCATTAATGTAAGGGTTCCGCGTAGCTTTATTTTGTTTGTTGTGTTTAGCGCGGTCTGTGTTTAATGGTTACTTTTATGTTAAAATTGGCGCGTGTACACGAGTTTCGTATCTCTTTGTCGGTTAAATTGTTATCGTTGCCTACGTAGAATAGTCAGCAGAACGGTTTGTTTTCGAGAAGTTCAGATTCTGTAGTCTAAAATTCGCAAAACTGACAGAAATTACAATTTATATTAAAGTTACATTCTCTGGTTACCATATTATAACATCATGTACAAATTTAATATGAAATACAAGCTCAAATGCACTTTTAAAAAAATCGCGTGTGTTCGCTACGAACGGAGATCGTCAGAAGTATACACTCGATTCGTCGCCTGTGCCGCCATAGCTCGGCAAACCACAAACGACAGCATGTTGTCAGTTTCAGTTAACACGTGCGTTTGCCGATTTCAAATTGTAGGGTTCGTCTCAAAAAAAAAAAAAAAAAATCTTGAGCTGTACGAAGAACGTTCGATTGAGGATACGGTACTAGAGTCTTTCGTTGAAACCAGTTTGATCTTGACAACGTATTATAGACAATCGTACCTTCCTATTTCAGAATTAATATTTTATAAAGTGTTAGTAGAACTTTCAAAGTTTAGCTTCTATAACACACTGATCATGTATATATATATTTTAAATAAAATATACTAAAGTAGACAATGAACGTTTTCACTTCTTAATTTTACGTGTTAAAATCGACACATTCAAATAAATATTCTTTCGTTTGGAAAGGGTAAAGTTAGTGGGGGGTTGTTTAACGACATTAAAGTTAGAGCATATTGATTTAATAATCATCCGACGCCATACAACCGTAAATAAAATGTGTTGAGTGCGTCGTTAAATAAAACATACCCTATCCTTCCTTCCATCTGCTGTTGGATGTCTAACATTTGGTAATTTTGACATATAATCTTAGAGAGGAATCGGGTGCATGTACGGGGGAGGGTATTGAAGGTCAAAACCCTTACTTGCCCAAGCTTAAAATCCTTACACATGCACCTTGGAAACCCGCTACATTTTGTTTTTAGCAAGGGATCGTTTATATGTACCATCCCACAAACAGGATATCACATACCATGGTATTTTATATACCAGCCGATGGGGATCAATCATAGACTGACCGTGCATTTACCCCCCCCCCCCCCACACACAAACACACCTTTTTTAGGTCTAAGTAATTAATGAAAATATCATATAGTCTTGAAAAATATTACGTAAATCGAACACAGTACCCTCTTCCTCTACCCCTAGAGCGTTACGCAATTAGTAACACCCCCTTACATGTAACGCGTATGCCAACAGCTGGCCACTGTGAAAATTTCAAGGCAAATCCCCCACCCACCGACCCCTGGAAAGGCGTTGTACCATACTTCTATGGACGGCCTCTCAATCAAGACAGTTAAATTTGTTAAAAAATTGCGAAATCTCACGTGATCTCTTGTTGGGGAATTCCACACTTGTGATAAGCCAATGAAAACCGACATCGATAGGAGCCCGTCAAAAGTGTCTCACTTTCAAAATACTGTCTTTGATTTTGACCTGGATAAGCCAGCGTAGTGAAACCAATGCGGAGTGCGGCGTCATAAATGCACCAATCGTAATTGGATTGTCTGTTCTATATGCTTAAATAATAAAAATAGTCTGGATATTGCCGCTTTACTAAGAGTCACTCGATAAGATTCCTCGCCCAGCTCAGGCGACTATGGACGAGTCTATTATGGCAGTCAGATAAGGGGTGTTGACATGCGTCCAACGTTTCATTAAAATATAGGTTTTGTAATAAGAGTATTTAGTCGTGCATTAATCACACGGGTTTGCTTTGGCATGTATTTGTTTTGTGAATGACATACCATATTACAAAGCTGAACTAATATAGTGTTTTAGACAACATTATTTGGTATACAGCCCTTACGCCCTCAGCTCGCAGTAAAGCAGTCGATTAAATCAGACATTTCCTTCGTTATGTTGTCGTGGTGCAGTGGATAGCACGATTGGCCACAAACTGTGAGGTGTTTTGGGTTTTTTAAAATACATTTTTGAGGGGTATTGAGTTCGTTTTCCTATTATTTATTTGTTTATTTATTTATTATGTTACGAGTTTTTTTTCCAAGCAACCTCTAACAACCCTGTGAGGACGGCTCAGTGTTCCCTTGATGTGCGGTCGATCTGGGATCGATCCCCGTCGGTGGGCCCATTGGGCTATATCCAGCCAGTGCTCCACAACTGGACAACGGCCGTGGTATGTACTATCCCCATGAAGTGGTGACAGCGGGTTTCATTAATCAATATCTGTGTGGTCCTTTACCATATATCATGTTGAGTATATAAAACATTTCCTTCCATGCAAAATAAAGATTAATTGAATACAAATATTTAGTTTTAGTATTTTGTTTTAGTCATACGGAAAGAAAGACATATTTGTCTCGAAGAAAGGAATGTTTGTTAACAAGAAAGGCATACGCGTTAAGGAGAAGAAAGGAATGTATGTTAAGGGAAGAAATGAATGTGTGTGTGTGTGTGTGTGTGTGTGTGTGTGTGTGTGTGTGTGTGTGTGTGTATGTGTTTGTGTGAAACATCCCCATCCCATTGCTTTGAAGAAAGAACACGTGACTGCAACTCTATCCTCCAACCTAACCTATGATCTTTTAACTGCATTTTAAACACAAGTGTTTCCCTAGAGTACAAGCCTTTTTACAGGACTTTTTTTAATTACCAAATGGGTAAATACAGTGGTCGATCTAGGTTCGATCCCCGTCGGTGGTCCATTAAGCTATAGCCAACTAGTGTATTATGTCTGGTATATCAAAGGTCGTGGTATGTTCTGCCTTGTACACACAGCTCTTGCTACTATAAAGTAGCGGTAGAAATATCCAATCACAAATCTAGTCATAGAGTAAAACACACAAAAAACAAACGCAATGGTTTCGTTTTTCATTGTTTTATATCTAAAGTACAATCGCTGGTCTCTCTAGAGACAACTACATATGCAATGTACACACATTGGGTTACACCGAGAGGCCTTAAGGGCGACATGTACATAATATGAGTGTTCATTTCTCTTCATCATCGTTGTCGTCCTCCTCATCGTCAGTATCGTCGTCGTCTTGTTCATCCACATATTCGCCGATCCATGAACGATACTGATTTAATTTAGAACGAATCTGTGGTCTCACATCTCTGTCTGGATTCACAAACTTTAGAATTTTCCTGGTGTTGGGACCTTTGTCAAAGTAATGCATATACGTCAGGAAGCGAGAATACGTATTTTTAAATAACTTCCATTGCAATGTCTCCATGTTTCTGTTGATGGCATCTTGGACATGCTTTTTTCTTCGTAGCGTTTCCTCTTGCTTTGGAGATAGTCTTGATTGATGTCGAATTCACGTTCCTCCATGAGACGAATGGCTTCGTTTTCCAGGTCAGGAAATTGGGAGTGGCAGTTTGAATGATGCAAGATGTGTCGCCCAGTAAAGGATCTCATCGGGAGTGGCTGTCCTCCTTTAGACGAGGCACTAGATAGAGATTCACGGAAACGGGCACTATTTCGCCTAATGCCCATTCATTAAGTCATTAAATTTGAAATTATTTTCGTGCTTATATTCAATTAAGGTTCAAGCACGCTGTCTTGGCCACACATCTCAGCTATCTGGGTTGTCTGTCCCGTGCAGTGGGTTAGTGGTTCCTGTGGGGGAGACGAGCATGTAGAGCTACACGTTACTGATTGAGTCATTAAAACTCGCTCTGTCGATGGGAGCTGGTACCGGGCTGAGAACTCCGTAAATACCAGCCTTACGTTCGATGGCTTAACCAGCACCATCGACGCTGGTGATGCCCATGCAACTCTGTTTTGAGCAGAGATACGCATTTGATCCTGGATAACGGTTTTGGTGTTCCGATTTAAAACACTTATAACACAAAATAACAAAACCTACTGGAAGTTTAGTTTCTTAATTACATAAGGACGTCCATGATTAGATGAACACGAAGAACGACGTTTCAGAGGAAGCTACCCTTGAAGCTGAGCCTTTAATTTTTTTCTGCATTTATAGTAGGTTTGTGTCTTCATTAAAACAAGGCTCGGACGGGTCGTAGCCCAGTGATAAAGCGTCCGCCAGATGCGCGGTCGGTTTGAGATCGATCCCTGCCGGTGGGCCCATTGTGCTATTTCCCGTCTCAGCCTTAGCACCACAACTGATGTCTCAAAGGCCGTGGTGTGTGCCACCGTGTCTATGTAATGGTGCATATAAAATAACCATTACTACTAATGGTTTGTTGGTTTAGTTTAACAATACCACTGGAGTACATTAATTTATTATATTAATCATCGGCTATTGGCTGTCAAACATTTGGTAATTTCGACATATAGTCTTAGAGAGGAAACTCGCCACATCGTTACGATTAGCAACAAAGGATATTTTTTATGCACCATCCCGCAGACAGCATAGCACTGCTACTAATTAAGAAACAAATGTGGCGGGTTTCCTCTCTAAGATTATATGTGACAATTACGAAATGTTTGAATTCAATAGCCGATGATTAATAAATCAATTAATGTGCTGTAGTGGTATCCTTAAACATAACAAATTTTAACTTCATTTCAAAACGTATGCATAACTATTTTGAATTATGTCTGTATATTATAACATACATTCCTGTAAATACCCTTTTTACAATCATTCCTCATATGATGTTTGATGGTCTGAGCGTACCGAAATAAGGTTTCAAGTTTCAAAGTCAAAAGGGAAGCAATGAATTACATATAAGTCTATAGGTAGCACTAAACCAAATAACTTCCGGCTGTGTCAAAGTTCCAGTTGCACCGAACGTCTGATACAGAAGTTAACACCACAAGTCCTGTGATTGGTGATAACTGTGAGTGTGTTGGTTGTAAAAAACAAATAGGTTCATCTGGGCCATAAATATGTGCAATTTTATATTTCATCTAGCAACACTGTGTCAACTAGCCGTGTGTATGGGGTACCTGTAAAAAAACACAACTCATAGATGCTATCCGTTATCTCTGAAATGAGCAGCTTAACCCCTATTTTTCTGATTCACTTTAACTTTGAGAGGTGGTAGTATTTATGCTCGTGGTAGGTAGGAGTTTTAGCCACATATGTTACTATTGTCGTCTGTGGGATTTGGTTTGGCAGTATACACCCAATAATGCAGATTACCATTACATTATATTGATTAGTCCAATTTTTAATACAGGGTTGAAGCCGGAATGCTGGAATGGCCAAATAAGCGAGAATACAGTAAAAAGAGACTAAAAGTAGAACTGCACAAAAACAAAAACAGATTTAAGGGCATATTGTTACATACCATTGACTATTTAATGACTCAACAAAGCATTACCTGAAAATATATACAATTGATCTGTCCTTAAAAGTAATTTATTCAAGCATCTACAAAACCCTCACATCCCACTTATTGAAGATACGTTGTAAAGATAATTGACTTATGGCGAGGGTTCATAATTTAAAAACAATAGGATTGCCATGAATTTCTCTCCATCGTGGTTCAGTTTGCGTGATACAACACCGAGGTTTGGTATCCCAGATGAATGTAATTTTCATGTATTACCAAGTTTTGGAGAAATAAGGTCCTTAAATCCCTGACAATATCGCTTTGACCTTTGCAATTGTATGGTCATTTGTATAGAAATGTTTTATTTACGCAGAGATTTAACAAAAGAAGAAAGAAAACCACAATATTCGAATTGGTATGGATTTAAAACTTAATAATATGTTTTATATGAATTTTAAATGTATTCATTATAGTTATGTGTTTGATGTTCTTTGCATTTAACAGAAATGCACATTTTAATATCCCTTTCTCGAAATATATAATTCGCCGCCGAGGACTGTATACATGATTCACAATATGTATTACATGTGAAATGTATTCAAATACACGGATGTTTGTGACATAAGTAATATATTCAACAACATAAATATTTATCATATGTAGAAACAGAATATAATATTTTGGCATGTAAAATATATTCATCAATTTAAATATTTATCACATAACAACGATATGCATTCAAGACCTAACAATGACATTTGTTTAAAACATGCAAATTTATTATGTTTTAAAACAGAATATACATGTATATGACATGTAAAATGTATTTTAGAACTTACGTATTTATTACATAATAACGATATGCATTCAAGATCGAATAATGACATTTACAGTGGGACATTTACAACTATATTCAAATGCAATTTATATGTGTGTGTATATATATATATATATATATATATATATATATATATATATATATATATATATATATATATATATATATATATATATATATATATATATATATATATATATATATATATATATAGCGTGCATGTATAATTCAATTAATTGTTATTGTATCACTTAGTCTTTAGTTAATCAGACCAATTAGTGTGAAACTAAATTATAGCAATCAATAATGATATGGATTTAAATTTTTGCTCAAGGCTGGTACCCAATCTGCCAACAAACTTACTTATGCTGCAGTTAGCAGATTACAATTGATCTCTTGACAATATAATGGATATGTACCGACTAACGACTCAATTCACAAAAGAGGTCTTAGCCCGAGTCTGTTGTCTAGGGAAACACTACAGACAAGAAACAAATTCCCAAGGAACATTAACACGTAACCATTTGAGTCAGGTCGTATACGATAGACACAGAGAGACCTAAGAGGGGTGCAGACGGTCTCTTCCCCCACCCACCGTAAACCTTTCCTGTCCTGGACGAACAAGCCGGAAATAAACAGTTGAAACATTACCAAGACAAAAAATCAAATTCAAGAGATTATAACCAGCAAGAGTGTCAAAATCATATTAACAGCAAAATAAAACACAAACTGTGATAAATCTGTCTCCCTTTATTTGCATTGGTCAGGTCAATATCACATTTGATGATAATTATGCTCATGATAACTAGCTTAACGTTCCCATATACCACTAGGGTTATGAACACGCCCATCCCGAGTCCAACCTCCGATACGATCGGTGGCCTGACTCGGGATGGAGGGGGGGGGGGGGGGGTAAAAGTTGAAAATGGGCAGAATTTTGAAAATAGCAATTAGTAAAAAAGTTAATAGGATAAATAAAAAAAAAAAAAAAGAGTTATAATCCAAAAATAAAAATGGAATTGACTGCTCGGCCGAATATTTATATAATTTGGAGCATTTTAGAAGGACAGTCCAATATATAAGAGGAAGAAGAGAGGATCGGACTATTTAATAATATTTTTTAAAAAAGAAGAAAGAAGTAATTTCGATATAAAATTTTGAACGAAGGTCTAAAGGTTGTAAGTCCGATCTATATGTCCACGTGAGTGGCCTCGTTAAGGCTATTAGGGTGCACAGCTTGTAGGGACGAGATGGGTTGCATCCCGTCAAGATCATGCCTATATTGACAGTCATTAGGCGTTGAAGGTGTAGTGCTGTGCTGAAATACAAATCTTGAGAAGCCGGATCCGTCTGAACGAGAGAGATTATCAGACTAGGGTATAGTCCAGTCTTCATGGGTTGGTATAGTGGTGCGGACGGGCCCGACTCCGGAGGATACGAGATGGTATCAATATAAAACAAAGTAAAGTCTAGAAAAGAGTAGTAGGGGCCGACCCAGCTTCCTATTTCTTCTTAGATTAAGGTGGTCAATCTTCCAATGCTACTAGGACAGGATCGGACATGTAGAGACCAAACGCGAACAACCGTGGCGTTCTGCAGAATGGCCGTCATATGAGACACAGGAGAAACCAGTCGACATAGTCAGCCGGAGAAATGACGTGGAGGCAAGGAACCTCGCTGAAAAATAATCCAACCTAGTGTTGCTGGCTGTCGAAACGAGACGCGTTCCAGCCGTCAATCAGTCCCAATGGCCGCATACACAGGTGTTTGTGTTGTCCTATCTCCATATAATCGATAGAACACGTTGTTCCCATGTACTGAAACAGATCGGTGCATGTTTTTTAACAACCTCTTGTTTTGTTCTCCACGTGTTCATTACTGTGTCTTTAACCTAGTCGTAAAGGTAAGTAGTGTTGCAGTTGCAGTTGTTGTTGTTGTTGCTACTGGGTTTTTGTTACTGCTGTTGCTCTTGTTAATGTTGTTATTATTGTTGTTGTTGTTGTTGTTGTTGTTGTTCCTGTCTTTGTTATTGTTGGTGTTTTTTATAGTTGTTTCTGTCTTTGTTGTTATTGTTGTTGTTTTTATTTTTGTTGCTGTTGTTGTTGTTGTTGCTGTTGTTGTAGCTGTTTTCATTGTTGTTCTTATTGTGGTTGCTATTTTACTGCTGTTGTTGCTGTTGCTTTTATTTTTATTATTTTCTCACTGTTGTTGTTGCTGTTGTTTTTATTGTTGTTGTTGTTGTTGCTGCTGCTGTTTCTATTGTTGTTGTTGTTGCTGCTGTTGTTTTATCGTTGTTGTTCCTGTTGTTGGCCCTTAACGTCTTGTGACTAATGTAGCTAATAGTCGATGATCAAACAATGCACTCTGATGCCAATATATAGCACTGTTTACCTTTATTTCAGTACAAGACAGAGTGAAAAAGATGAGAGAACTCTTCACCAGTGGTTGTCTTCTCTTACTTTGCTGTATTGAAGGGATCATTGGGGAAGACCCTAGGAGTGGTATGCATAATCAAGGATATTTAATGCACATTATTGCTTAATATCAACACATATATTGGTATATTAATTAATAATACGGTACAATTGTGACGGCTATTATATAAAACGGGCGCAGCCATTTTGTTCCATCCCATTGAATCCGCTCTCTGGTGGGCCGGTAGTTACGTAATAGTTAACGCGTCAGGGATTAGTTTTAGAGTTGCGAGTTGCGATTTAAATTTAACGTGCGCATATTCCACGCCTGTCACGGGCTTAGCCTCTGACATCGCCAGTGACTAAGTCCGGGTCAGGAGGGAGGGGGGTGGGGGGGGGGGGGGAAGGATTGTCAAGATTGAGGTGGGCGGAATTTGCAATAGAAATTTTGAAATTATGTCTGAGATCTAAGGCCAAAATCAGCTGATACATCCTGCTCATATCTGGACCAAAAAATTAAATTCCAAAAATAAATTAGAGCGCTCGGCGAAAAAGGTTTTAAGGTGATTTGAGCAATTTTGACGGGCTACTAAAGTAAAGTTTACAAAAAACTGAACATACAATTTTGAATGACAACCCGAATTTTAAAAGTCCCACAAGTCCCAAAACCTACGGCGAGCTGATGAGCGGTGCTTTGGTCATGTTCGGGACTTCATGCTTCCTGTCTAATAAACCATGGATGACTCCGCTGTAGACGGTGCCGAAGACAGCCTTGACGATCCAGTATATTGTCTGGCTGTCCATATCACGTAGCAGGATCGCTTGTCTGTAGGTGTCTCGGTGCCATTGAGTCACTAAGAGTCCCGTGTGGCCTGTCTGTGTTTTGAGGGTATGAATGAAGTTCCTAGTGTGTTCCGTCAGTTAGCCTTGTCCATGCTTGGTTGAGGAACTTGCTCATCAGCTTCGCCGGGTCTGATGTGTCCCCTTGCACGCAATGCCGGATGTTGGGCTTGATCTTCCTAAGTTGAATCTTCCACTCGTCTTCCGGCGCGGCTCAACGGTAGGCACAGTATTCGCTGCCCAGTACCGGCTCCCACCCAGAGCGAGTTTTAACCACTCAATGGGTAAGTGGAAGACCACTACACCACAGGCTATTGTGATACATTTTTTACCAATCTGAAGCGTCATGGCATCTCCTAATATTAGTCTTTGTTTAATGGTATGGAGAAAATGTGGGTGTTTGTGTTATCAGCATGTAGTGGATTATGACCCGAGTCACAATATTGCAGTGGGGGTGGGTGGGTGAAACGTTTTCCACCAAATAACCTGTCACCCCTAGTAATGGACATTATCAGCCGATAGGGTTTATTACTGTATATAATTCTGTAATACTATTGAATAAGTAGACTTCCCCATCTAAAATCATAAAATTGACAAAGCACGTAGTCCCAAAGAAAAGAAAATTATCGCTTGGTTATCGTGTATGGTCAACTTTACTGAAACTTTGGATTTCTGCTGAGGGACAAAATACTGTAACTCCATTGTATGTTGTTAATGTTTAGTTAAATTCCTTTAGTTAAATTATTTATTATATTATCTGGGCATTTATGTTGTTTTAAACGTCAGGCTGGTCAAAGCAAGGTGCCTTGTCTTAAATTATCGTGTTTACTCTGTGCATACCACCGTGGGTTACAGGCGACGCACTTCCACGCCGGAGTACCGAAAGCGAAGAAAACAAAACAAAATAAAACAAGACAACACAAAATGGATGCCCCCATTTAGCAGAAATTGTCATGTTTTGGTGTTTTTTTTACTAATTCTAAAATTTAACGTTTTGAATGTGTTAAACTGTCAGTATATGTTGGTGGTCCGGGAGTAACGAAGCGACGAAAACAAAACGAAACAAAACAAGACGAAACACAATGGATGCCCCCATTTAGCAGGAATTGTCATGTTTTTTACTAATTCTAAAATTGCGCGTTTTGAATGTGTTAAACTGTCAGTATATGTTGATTGTCCGGGTATGCATGTTTACATTGTTGACCTGATTGTCCCTTTAACAGTAGAGTTTAGGTTTTACATTAGATCTGAGCAAACTGACACTTTCAAACCATCCACATCAAGCTGGTTACTTTGCATCTGTCCCTGTCTCTATGTTGATATGGCTATGTCTCTCTGTCTCTGTATGTCTGTCTATTTATCTCAGTATGCCACTGTCTCTCTCCCCATATGTCTCTATCCTTGTTCTCTCTCTCTCTCTCTGTCTCTCTCCCTCCCTCCCTCTATCTCTCTCTCTCTCTCTCTCGCTCGCTCTCTCTCTCTCTCTCTCTCTCTCTCTCTCTCTCTCTCTCTCTCTCTCTCTCTCTCTCTCTCTCTCTCTCTCTCTCTCTCTCTCTCTCTCTCTCTCTCTCTCTCTCTCGTTTTATAAAGAATCGTTTCTCTCTTTTTTGTACGAAGCCGTATATGCCATAATTTGTCCATTATGAAATATAATTGTCCCCACACATCTCACCCGTTTAACCACTTGTTTGAAACGTGATATTTGCTCTTACATTTCAGTTCATTTCCACGGTAGAGGACGCAAAACTTGGGCATTGCGCAAACCCACCTACCAGTCGTCGACATTAAGCAACTTGTTTAATTCCAAGAACGCCGTCGACGGAAGTCTGTCCAATGACGCCACGTCTCGCTCCTGTGTGAGGACAACATTTGAGAGACATCCATGGTGGATAGTGGATCTCCAGACGGTACGGGTGGAGAGGTTTGGGTGGGTTAGAGGTCAGGTTATGTGTGTGGGTGCGTAGGTCTGGTGCTGTAGCGTAGGGTAGGATAGCAGAGTTTATGCCAGAGGGTAAAACGGGTATGACGCCATGCATCTTTCTGTGGAAGCCCCCCCCCCCCCCCCCCCTGCATACCCCTTGTTGACTGCGGTTGCATTCAATTCCATAGCGGCATACACAAACATCTATTTCTGGAAGAAACACTGGAACAATGGGTAGGTTAGGGTAGGGTAGGGTAGGGTAGGGTAGGGTACAGGCGCAGATTCAGGCGGGGGGCCAAGGGACAAGCCCATCCATTTTTGGTAAACAATATATATTATAGAATACACCAACAATGCAAACTTATTCCGACCACCTGTCAAGGATGTTTAAATTATGTTTCCAAAACCAACACCGACTTTTAGGCCCCGTTTATTAAAACAATCCTGGAATCGCGCCTGGGGTAAGGTAGGTAAGGTAGGATAGGCCAGGCTAGGGTAGGGTACGGTAGGCTAGAGTAGGCTAGGGTAGGGTAGGCTAGAGTGGGGCTAGAGTAGGGTAGGGTTGGGTAGGGTAGGCTAGGGTAGGGTAGGCTAGGGTAGGGTAGGATAGGGTAGGATAGGGTAGGGAAGGGTAGGGTAGGGTAGGCTAGGGTAGGCTAGGGTAGAGTAGGCTAGGGTAGGCTAGGGTAGGGTAGGCTAGGCTAGAGCAGGATAGGGTAGGGCATGGTAGGCTAGGCTAAGCTAGGCTAGGGTAGGCTAGAGCAGGATATGCTAGAGTAGGGTAGGGTAGAGCACGATTGGCTAGAGTAGGGTAGGCTAGAACATGATAGGCTAGAGTAGGGTAGGCTAGGCTAGGCTATGGTAAGGTAGGTAGGGTAGGGTAGGGTAGGGTAGGCTAGAGCATGATAGGTTAGGCTAGGGTAGGCTAGGGTAGGGTAGGCTAGGCTAGGCTAGGATAGGGTTGGGTAGGGTAGAGTAGGGTAGGGTAGGGTAGGGTAGGGTAGGCTAGGCTAGGCTAGGCTAGGGTACAGTAGGTAGGGTAGAGTAGGTAGGGTAGGTTAGAGTAGGGAAGGGTAGAGTAGGGTAGAGTAGGATAGGCTAGGGTAGGCTAGGGTTCTGGATTCGCGCCTGGTGTAAGGTAGGTAAGGTAGGGTAGGGTAGGGTAGGCTAGGCTAGAGCAGGATAGGCTAGGATAGGGTAGGTTAGGGCAGGGCAGGGCAGGGCATGGCAGGGCAGGGCAGGGCATGGTATGGCATGGCAGGGCATGGCAGGGCAGGGCAGGGCAGGGCAGGGCAGGGCAGGATAAGGTTAAGGTAGTTTAGTGCAGAGTAAGGTAACGTATGGTATGGAAGTGTAAGGTAGGTAAGGGTAGAGTAGGATAGGGTAAGGGTAGAGCATGATAGGTTAGGCTAGGGTAGGCTAGGGTAGGCTAGGCTAGGCTAGGATAGGGTTGGGTAGGGTAGAGTAGGGTAGGGTAGGGTAGGGTAGGGTAGGGTAGGGTAGGGTAGGCTAGGCTAGGCTAGGCTAGGGTACAGTAGGTAGGGTAGAGTAGGTAGGGTAGGTTAGAGTAGGGTAGGGTAGAGTAGGGTAGAGTAGGATAGGCTAGGGTAGGCTAGGGTTCTGGATTCGCGCCTGGTGTAAGGTAGGTAAGGTAGGGTAGGGTAGGGTAGGCTAGGCTAGAGCAGGATAGGCTAGGTTAGGGTAGGTTAGGGCAGGGCAGGGCAGGGCATGGCATGGCATGGCATGGCATGGCAGGGTAGGGCAGGGCAGGGCAGGGCAGGGCAGGGCAGGGCAGGGCAGGATAAGGTTAAGGTAGTTTAGTGCAGAGTAAGGTAACGTATGGTATGGAAGTGTAAGGTAGGTAAGGGTAGAGTAGAATAGGGTAAGGGTAGATAAGGCAGGGTTTCATCTTAGCGGTCGGCTGATCGCCCCTTTCGACTGAAATTACCGACGGGCAAGTCAGACCCCCGTCCCAGGTTGCCCGCCTTGCGACAAACATATTTATTGTCAGTCAAAGTGAAATGACTGAATCTTCAGATTTATATCCATCTTAGTGATGTGCGGTTCACCGTGGAATCAGTTCGGTGTTGGTTATAGAAGAAAAACCGAAAACTGTAATGGAGGATATAGAAGGGAAAAAAACGTACTTTGGGTTTTCCAAATTTGCTTCTGACGCCTTAAAATCGTAAATAAAATGTGTTGAATGCGTCGTTAAATAAACTATGTCCTTCCTCTTTCAAATTTACCATTTTTATCCCAGGTCGTCCAAAATGAAAAAAGAAATCCTAAGCGAGTCAATACCAAAGTCCACTTCTGGTAATAACCTCCCGAACGACTCATTTATTTGGGCTTTGTGATGTTGATCTGCGAATTCGACACATGTTTCGTTTGTCGCGCTATGTCGTTTGCATTGCAAACTCGTCGCCATTTTAACTAGGCGAAAACGAGACCGAGTTCGGAAAACCCTGTTTGTCAGTGAAAAGAATGCCTATTTTACAGCATTCACGTGATGTTTTCTTATGCGCGTGTGTCTTCTGCAAAAGTCGTCCATGTTTATTATATGTTTCAACCACACTTTATTATTTGTTCCCGTATGGTATTTCCAGTGAGTTTTTCAATATCAGCTATTTCCGAGACAACATATTAGTTAGGTCCAGTATAGGACTTCCGTGACCATTCTCTGGCTAACATGTTTTGACGATTGATTTACCTTCTATGGACCTTTTATAAAAAATTCCGGCATTTTTCGCCAGAAGGCCAAATCCAAGATGGCCGCCGGCGCGATCGTGAACAATTAACTTTTGAACAAGAGCACCTAGAATCATGTATGAAGACACTTTTTTCAAGTAAATCGACCACGGGGATTCCGATTCTGACACCATTTTGACGTTTTGATATCATTTTGACCCATAATCCAAGATGACCACCATCCGGTAGAGCAAAAACGTAACTTTTGAACGGGAGCACCTATGATCACGAATGAATACATTATTTCGGCTTTCAAATGTCATTTTCGAGGTCATATATAATGGTCTTTTTTGTATAATTTCTTATCACTGTCAAGGGCGCCGCTGCCATTACGCAAATTACGCAATTGCCTACACAAATTCAGAAGGGACAATTTTTGTTAAAGTTACACTTAATATCTACAGTATAGAAAACGGTCATGTTCCAGTAATGCACCTGTCAATGTCTTCCCCGCCCGGAAGGTAGGCCTAACTACGAAAAAACAAGCGCCTGGATATCATCAACAGAGTACATCCAACAATTGACGTCATTCAGTACCAATGTTCCATTAGTTGTCTAACCTCAACAGGGTTAGCATTTTTGTTTACATACCCTCACTACACTCGATTGACAATGTGTGCGTAACATTTTTAAGTTCCTGGCGGCGCCCTTGTAACATATCCTACAGTGCGTCGACATACAACGTGTTCAGTGTGCCTGTTTATAATACTATATACATGTGACAATGTCCACCGTTCCATGTGTCCTCCATTGTGGCGGGCTTTGCGATAAAGCCACCGATGCCATTGCCCCAGTTGAGAGGTGGGAACATCTCAAGAAAAAGGCCCTGTTATGGAGCGGTCTTGACAAATTCGAAGACGTCCATCGAACTGTCAATTGGGATAAGGGTCACGGTGGACATTGCGTCCATCATACATGTAGGCTGACCTTATGTAATGGCAAGAAACTGGAACAGGCCATCAAAAGACCAAAAAAAACGAGATGTTGATGAATGCCAATCTCAGTCTTCGTCTATGACGGATGTTTGTCCTCCAGATGGGGCTCCCCCTGCCAAGCGGCTGCGATCGAGTCTAGTACGGCTGATACATCATAAAACAAAATGTGTCTGGTGGTGCAAGACGAAGTCGGCCAAGCATCCAAAATTAAAGCTGTTCCTCATTTCGTACGATCACGCATGGGCAGCTTTCAAGAGCCACACGATGATCCTGGAAGATCAGAGCATGCGAGACAGAATCAACTGTCTGATCGATTCTGCAGCTGATGATCCATATGCGCTTGAGATCAGGTATCACCTCAAATGCTGGTTGAAATATGTGCGTAGTTACCAGAAAATGAGTGAAGATGACAAACGCATGCACAATGTTACTCTCCGTGAGGCTCAGACTATCTTCTTGGACCACATCAGAACAGTAATCTTTGAGGAACATGAGCTAAGGTCACTGCAGAGCTTCCTCCGAGACTACAGCTCTATCCTTTCTCAGTATGGCTTCCTAACATCCGGGGTCAAGTCATCCTATATCAACGACATCCTGACCCGGGAGTTTGAGAGCATGATCGGTTTCCACTACCGCCCTCAGAGGAATCAGAGCGACCTAGTCTGTGACAGGTCTGGGGGTGGTTCATATGTCGATGAAGCGCTCTGCTCCATCGGTGTCAGCAGTGAGCAACTGGTGTGCAATGTGGCTGAGCGGCTCAGGCATGACATCAAATCAATCAAAATCACCCCATGGCCTCCGAGGGTCGAGGAGTTACAGGGGGAGGAAGAGCTCTCGCCTCTCATGGTGCATCTACTATCTGCTTTGCAGGGGAAGAAGGGGGTAGATATGTCTCCAAGCACACTATCTCTCGCCTCTCTCATCATGCAGTACGTCATAAAGCGACCCACCACTACCGCCATCAATGCCACCGTCACCCTTCATGGCATGACTCACAGCAAGGAGCTTGTCGACTCTTACTACAAGCTGGGCATGGGCATCAGCTACCCGAATGTGCTTCTACTGCGTGACGTCTGGACAATGCATGACCTCGGTGCTGGGTGTGTCCTGACGAGATCGCTGAGGGAGAACCAAGCATCAGTATCATTGACAATGATGACTTTTTCAATGACACCTTGACAGGAGGGGTAGCGCACACCGCTGTAACTGGATGTTTGTGCAGCGTCTAGAACGTCTTGTACGCAAGTACGAGGCAAACATCCCGGATGAGCCTGCTTGCATCAAAGAGGCCAAGTCTGTGTCGCAGGCACTGACTGAGAAGGCATCTGAGAAGCAAGCAGTTACGCCATATAAGACCATTAATCGTGGTGAGCTTCCCATCCGCCCTATGCCCACTACATTCTCTTCAAGTACAGAGCCTCAGCGCAAGCGGAGCATTATTCATGCTTTTGCTCGCGTGGACATGAATGGTGACTGCCCTGATGCAGCTGAGCAGACTATCCCTTCCTACAATGGGTTTCACACTGGCTTGAATATGGAGCTGGGGAACAGCAAGGCTTATTTTCATATGTCTTACAATCAACCGCCAAACAAGTCGGTTGTGAATGACATTATGGACAAGCTGTCTACCATCATCACCACTAAGCGCATGCCCTTTGCTTTCTTAGTGGGAGATTATCCCTTATACGTACTTGTCACCCTGCTCAAGGCAGAGGACAACACAGATTTTTAGACCAAACCCGCTGTCGCCACTACATGGGCTACTCTTCCGATTAGAAGCAAGGGATCTTATATTTGTGCTTCCCACAGGTAGGATAGCACAAACCATGGCTTTTGTTGAACCAGTTATGGATCACTGGTCGGTGCAAGTGGTTTACACCTACCCATTGAGCCTTGCGGAGCACTCACTCAGGGTTTGGAGTCGGTATCTGGATTAAAAATCCCATGCCTCGACTGGGATCCGAACCCAGTACCTACCAGCCAGTAGACCGATGGCCTGCCACGAGGCCACTGAGGACGGTCTTTGATGGAAAAAATATCGGGCTAGTGATAATATCTGTAAACTAATGTATTTTTATATTTACTAACCCGGCTGCCTAGTATATAAAAAAAAAATATTGTTTTAAAAATAGACCTACAAGCCTGGAACATAACGAATTTCATCGGCAGTCACAGTGAAATGACTAGATGTTAAGATGCAATGTATATGAAAATGTTATATTGACAGAGTAGAAGGAAGGATTGTAATCAACATGGCTAACTATGTTTTAAGTGAATGGTATTTTATTTTATTAACCAACACTAAAATATTGTTATGTGTCCAAAATAGATGTTTTCTCATTGCATAATAATGGTGTCTGGATATTGATAAATGTGTTTACTTTACAATTTGAAAACGTTTAAGTCGGGCAAGTGAAAAAAACCAAGGGAAAGTGAAAGTGCAGTAAACAAAAAAAGTAAAGTTTGTTTTATTTAACGACGCCACTAGAGCACATTGATTTTTGATCTTATCATCGGCTATTGGACGTCAAACATATGGTCATTCTGACATTGTTTGCTAGAAGAAACCCGCTGTCGCCACATAGGCTACTCTTTTTACGACAGGCAGCAAGGGATTTTTTATTTGCGTTTCCCACAGGCAGGATATCACAAACCATGACCTTTGTTGAACCAGTTATTGATCACTGGTCGGTGCAAATGGTTTATATCTACCAAATGAGCCTTGCGGACACTCACTCAAGGTTTGGAGTCGGTATCTGGAAGAAATACAGAAATATTATCACACAGATACAGCACACACAAACAGAACCGATGGGGAAAAAGTATTTAAAGATTAGAGACATAGATTACTGATTTTTCACAGCGTTCGGTTCACGTTAAAGTTACGTCCCTCTCCTTGACGTAGTGACGTTTGACGAACTGACTGACGGGGTAGGATAAAATTTAGAATAAAAGTATAAATAAATCAACTATTTATTAATGAAATCATAATTTAATTCTAAATCTTAAAGTGATGTATTTTGTATAGTTAATATATTGTGACTATTATACCGCTGTTGTTAATATTATTAATTATTTACAAGAATACATTTCTTGAGTTTAACTCTACCTGACTTTGTTCTTATTTCATTTAATTTCTTCATATTACAGAACAGTTACTGTAATAGTTACTCTTTATTTATCTTGCACTTCATGTGCTTCCCATCTACCAATTTGAGAATACATTTCTCAAATTTATTAAATTATTTTCTGTTGAAATGTTTTAATGTGGCCCGGACCATTATATAGTCTGAGATGCGA
>NC_054705.1:10683065-10799165 GCF_016097555.1 Gigantopelta aegis
TTTTGAATCAGTGGCGTAGCGAGGTGGAAAGGGGGGGGGGGCATGTCTCACCCCAATCAGACATTTCTTCTTTTTTTCTTATTTTACTATATTAAATTTTATAAAATCATACAAAGTACTTAAATATTGTGGGTTGCCCCCACTCCCTCCCAATAGTGGGTTTCCCCTTCACCCCAATCTGAAATCCTGGCTACGCCACTGTTAATTAATATTTTTGTTACCGCGTTGTCCCAGTACAGGCAGTAGCACAGAACGTATCCAACACAAATGCGTGACGTCATAGAAGACTTGCGTCACAATAACGATTGCCCCGCCTCTCAATACCAACGTGTAATGACGCACAATACAATGTCATCGCGTTTGTTTCAGTAGACGTCAGCGGAGAGTGTTTGAAAGCAAAGAGGTGTATTGGCCCATGTGGAAATTTTGAGGGCCCAAACCTGTTAAAGAGAGATCATGACAAAATAGTTTGACTTTCCGCATCGTGAATCTGGGTCACAACTGCCCAGTATTACTCGCCCGGCGGACTAGCGCCATTTAAAATTAAATTGTACTCGCCCCCAGGGATTTCTACTCGCCTGGGGCGAGGAGGCGAGCGTTAGCTTCTATCCCTGCTGTCTTAATGTTTCTAGGATACATACAAGAAGAATATTGCACTAAAAATTGATTTAGCCTCAGGGGGACGGTGTTCGTCCACCCCAGCCAACGCCCCTAAGATGTAACCAGTAATGGGAGTGGCATTCCACCTACAACTGTTCCAGCCAGTGCACCACTACTGGTATATCAAATACCTTGGTACTAATGGAAAGAAAATGTAGCGGGTTTCCTCTATGACTGTCAAAATAACCGTTTGACATCCAGTAACCGATGATTAATAAATTTGCTCTAGTGGTGTCGTTAAACAAAGCAAACTTCTTCCACCTACAACTGAAATAGGAAACACTAACGTATCCAGAGGGGTGTCTTTATCTCCACTCCGTATATATACTATTTTCCTGATCCCCCCCTCCCCCCCCCCCCCCCCCCCCCCCCCCCCCCCCCCCCCCCCCCCCCCCCACCCGTCTCCAATAAAGATGTGGCAAACGACTCCCGATAACAAACAAAACATCCAAGTTACATCTACTCGTCCCTGGTTTTCTTATTTACATTTGAAAATGATGAAACTGTTTTAGTCCTGTCATATTAGCAGCGAAGGTGATCGCAGTGTTGGCATATGCGATCTCTATCGCATCATATCTCACAAGATCGTGTCGTAAATTTTATATAACTTGCAGCGTACCACAACGCAGAAAAACTGCACTCGTCTCAATGTCCTCAGTGGTGAAACCCCACGCCAACATGGATATCATTTGCCCTATGTGCATGCCAGGAAAAAACCCCGACCAACTGTCTTTGTCTGCCTCTCTCTCGATCCCTTTGTCTGTCTGCCTCGCCAAGTGCATGTGCTGGGTAGGGGTGGGGGTAAGTGAGGGTCGGAACCCCTCCCTGCTCAGGGTTTCTGCCAGAGGGTAAAATTGGTATGGCACAATACCCAAATATTGTTTAATTAATTTTGTTTAAGTTAACTTTTTGATAAAGTTAATTACTCATCATTCCTGTATGATTTCCTTAACCATAACCCAAAATTTAAACACTTTTCTTTCTGCGAATAGACTATCAGTGGCGTAGCCGGGGGGGGGGGGGGGGGGGGGGGGGGAAGGGGGCCAATCCCGGGAAACTTACCTTTTCGCTTATTAATAACACTAAAAAGGTTCCTGTGTCAGATCCCACTACACACGATTTGGCAAAACAAACACACAATGACGTCACGTAGTATAAAGCGTTTACATCTTTCTGGACCCATATTCACAAAACATCGTAAGCCTAGTTTTACACGTAAACGTAAATTTACGACTGAAGAGCTATTCACGAAACAACGAAAACGTAAGTTACGTGTAAAGTTGGACGTAAATATAAGAGTGCCTCCGGTTACAACTAACGCTGCACGTAAGTCGTGTACATATAATAAATCAAAGCACGATCGCCGTTATTTACTATTATTTACGGAAACTAGCAGCATTTCCAATAATTGAAGCAGTTTGCGATAGCGAACGCCCATGGATTGAACATATTTTTGTTTGTGATCGAACGGATGTTTTCCACTCGACCAATTTCTCCTGAGTTATCTTTTCCTTTTTTAAGAAATGTCCTCAAGTTCGTGCCAAAACGCGGATCCTAACCAATACCAAAATGCCATGGTTCGCCATTCGCGATGTTATTGTTAGCAGACGACAAACGAAATTGCGTCTTGCGCATTTGTTATTATCCGGTAGCCATCGTTTCTAATGGGTTTGTTTTATTATTTACCGGTGAGAGTGTTATAGATTTACGTCCAACTAAGTTACGTTTATATTTACGACCGTCTTTGAGAATAAGGTGCTTCTTGCACGTAAACGTAAATCTACGACAGACGTAAGTGCTAGCCGTAGACGTAAATTTACACCTTTTTATGAATATGGGTCCAGGTTTCTGTGTTAAACTTGTAATAAAATGGTAGTTTAATGCAATCAATGTGGGGTTTAAAAATGATCTGTGAGCCGTGACTAAAATACAAAGTTAAAGCAATACCCAAAACAGTAAAGTAGTTTACAATGGACGTGTAGCCGATGTAGGCTATTTCGAAAATAAAAAAAGAAAGAAAGAAGTGTTTTATTTAACGACGCACTCAACACATTTTATTTACGGTTATATGGCGTCAGACATATGGTTAAGGACCACACAGATTTTTTTTTAGAGGAAACCCGCTGTCGCCACATGGGCTACTCTTTTACGACAGGCAGCAAGGGATCTTTTATTTGCGCTTCCCACAGACAGGATAGCACAAACCATGGCCTTTGTTGAACCAGTTATGGATCACTGGTCGGTGCAAGTGGTTTACACCTACCCACTGAGCCTTGCGGAGCACTCACTCAGGGTTTGGAGTCGGTATCTGGATTAAAAATTCCATGCCTCGACTGGGATCCGAACCCAGTACCTACCAGCCTGTAGACCGATGGCCTGCCACGACGCCACCGAGGCCGGTATTTCGAAAATAAAGACTCGGTACCAGTTATGTATGTCCCTCGTTCCAGCCAGTGCACCACGACTGGTATACCACAGGCCGTGGTATGTGCTATCCTGTCTGTGGGATGGTGCATATAAAATATCCCTTGCTGCTAATCGAAAAGAGTAGCCCATGAAGTGGCGACAGCGGGTTTCCTCTCAATATCTATGTGGTCCTTAACCATATGTCTGACGCCATATAACCGTAAATAAAATGCGTTGAGTGCGTCGTTAAATAAAACATTTCCTTTTCTCTCTGTACGTGTCTTATGTGTGTATGTATGTTCCCTTTCTCTCTTCTCGTGTGTACGTCTGTCTGTCTCCTTTTCCTCGATTTAGCTACTGCACCATGACTGCTATACACAGGCCATGATATGTGCTATCCTGTCTGTGGTATGGTGGATATAAAAGATATCTTGCTACTTATGGACACAAATATAGCAGATTTCCTTTCTAAGACTATGTCAGCCAAATGTTTTACATCCAACAGCCCATGAGTAATAAAGCAATTTCCTCTAGTGATGTCGCTAAGCAAAACAAACGTTTAAATATTTAGTTATCTATCTCTGTGTGTGCATCTGTGCGTACGAGTGTGTGTGTATGTATGTGTGTCTGTCAGTATGTGTGTTTGTGTGTGTGTGTGTGTGTCTGTATGTTTGTGTTTGTGTGTATGTGTCTTTATCTGTGTGGACCGGCCTCGGTGACGTCGTGGCAGGCCATCGGTCTACAGGCTGCTAGGTACTGGGTTCGGATCCCAGTCGAGGCATGGGATTTTTAATCGAGATACCGACTCCAAACCCTGAGTGAGTGCTCCGCTAGGCTCAATGGGTAGGTGTAAACCACTTGCACCGACCAGTGATCCATAACTGGTTCAACAAAGGCCATGGTTTGTGCTATTCTGCCTGTGGGAAGCGCAAATAAAAGATCCCTTGCTGCCTGTCGTAAAAAGAGTAGCCTATGTGGCGACAGCGGGTTTCCTCTAAAGACAGTGTCAGAATGACCATATGTTTGACGCCCAATAGTCGATGATAAGATCAAAAATCAATGTGCTCTAGCGGCGTCGTTAAATAAAACAAACTTTACTTTACTTTACTATCTGTGTGAGTATGGGTCTGTGTGTGCGCGCTCTGTGTGTGTGTGTGTGTGTCTCTCTCTGTCGGTGTATGTGTCTGCATGTTTGTCTCTGTGTGTGGGTGGGTGTGTGGGTGTGCCATTTACAATTTCATGAAGAAACAACAACAAAAACAAAAGTTAAAACAACATCGCCATTTAATAGCTTTTGAAAAAACATTACATCTAATATTTCTAGAACCTAGTTGATTAGGTAGCATCGTATCAATTATTTCACACAGCACAATATCTAATATGGGTGCCATTTTTAGTTTAACTGTGTCTATGGTTGTTGGCTTTTTTGTCTTATTGCGACCTTATTTTTCTTTTATTAAACCTTAATTATTTTCGGCTTGGTATCGCCCTGTTACTAAAATTAAATGAATAAATATAATTCGTTTCAACTTTCTCACAATATATCTAAATTGCATGGACCAAACTTTTACTAAACGTTGCACTGTGAGAATGCCCCTTTAACCACAAGCAGTACTATTTTTATTCACACCTATGTATTGTTATACTTTGTACTCGTAATCTATATGCATGGTATCATCTCTACTAAACAATAGCAATAAACAATTTAAAATAAAACGCATGCTGCGGATTGAAAACGTTCCTCACGCAAACCCAAATATATACTATATATACATGTAACTAGAGACGTTACGAAACAAAACACGTTCAAATATAATAAACAATAAAACAATAAAAATATTTTTTTTAGAAAAGGCATATGTCAATCTTATAAATAAACAATACAAATTCTTCGAGTAGGTTTGGAGCCAACTTTAGGATATGAAACAAAAACTGTCTTTATGAACTTTTTTATGATAAAATATTTATAAAATAAAAAGCAAGAACAACAACAATTATAACCATACATACATACATACTGGCATATACATCCAAAAGGTTTTAGAAGAAAACAAAATTATCTTATTTTCTACACGAAATAATAAAGTGTGTCTTTTAAACATTATCATAATAATTGTATACAAAACAATACCATTTTATCTATTAACATGCATGATACCAAAAATAACAACAACAGGATATTCACATTTATATCTCCACATGATTCTGGTATCAACTACCTAAACAAGTACTTTTTTCTTCTACATCATTATTAGTAGTATCAAGGCCTGTATGGGGTCATGACCTACTTCCCGTGACCCTGACCTTGGTGTGTTAGGAGACAATGAATGACCTTGGTGCAGGTGTACGTACGATTTTGGTGTGAATCATAGCATCCAGGTGCGTTACCGACTTCCGCCATAGCCTTCAGTTTATAACCTATTGGATTATTTTATACTGATTTATAGAGTATGATTTTTCTGTAGCACTCTTTACACTTAGTTTTGTCTGTTTTTAGCAGTTTTAGTATCTCAGACCAAATATATAATTTCACACTTAACGTTCAACACATAGCCATACCGTTTTGGTGGTTGCTTTGTTTTTATTGTGATGGGTGGTGTCGTCAACCCATTATTAACCAGAACAGAAAATTTATTAACACATTAACAGCAGCTGTTCATTGTACAGCCGCAAGTATTTGGTTAATCCCTTCACAAAGAAGGCCTATCAAAGATAGAATTAAACCAGAGTGGTTTTTCAGATCAGTGTACGTGAACTGGTATGATTAAGCAGTCTTTTAAACTACGGTCAAATAGAGACCACAGAATCACACCAGTTCGCATACACCAATGGCGACTGGCGAAGAGCCGCTCCGGTTTAATTATCTTTCCCATTAACATTATTTGACAAGTGATTGACCAACTACTTGTGGTCTATCACTATGGACATCTATCTATCAGCCGGAACATGATTACCCATAAACGTGAAGGCGCTATGCAGAAGAATGAACAGCTGCTGTTAATGTGTTTTATTTATCCATTTTTTTATTTTTTTAATAAACGGAATGATTGAATGATGTGTTAAACACACCACCCATCTCAATAAAAAAAAAAGAAATCACTGAATGTCGGACAAATGAATTCAAACGAATAAAAATAGACACATACGTTACATCAAAACGGTATGGCGATGTGTTGAACGTTAAGTGTGAAATCAAATATTTGGGTCGTCACTCTAAAACACTAGAACACCTATAAATAGACAGGACTAAGTGTAATGAATGCTACAGAAAATCAGCTAAAATAATACAGTCTATAAATCAGTACACCACAATCCAATAGGTTATAAACTCAAGGCTATGGCGGAAGTCGGTCACGCACCTGAACGCCAAGTTCAGGCTATGACTAACAACAGGGTCGCATACCTGCATCGTATCTCTCAACACACACCAAGGCCAAGGTCAAGTAAAATAGGTCATGACCCCATATTGGTCTTGAAACTACGTTTACGGTTAAAACAATATCAAATCTGAACGTTATAACGAAAACAATATACAGTTTAGTATTCGCAATCAATACAATTCTGTACGCCAACAACTGATCCAACAAACATGATTCGCATTTTAAATATCAACTTAATAAAACAATTTGTTATGTGTGTTATGGCACCACGTTTATGGTAAAACAATAACATATCCGTTTTCTATTTATACACAAAACGCAATCAATGCCACTGTTAAGTGCATGAGTGTCTCGTGAATAGAACCAACATTACAAACGAGAAGAACATACGTTTTGCTTAATTTATATAGTACCAACTTTGTGAACAAAAACAATATTATTTTCTTTGTATACGCACGAACGTATGTTAAAAGCAAAAAACTAAAATATAGTTTATGTTAATACCAATGTACACCTCTTAAAGAGAATTTTTAAAAATGCATACATAAAATGTACGATTTTTTTTATATACGATTATGTATGGCATCAACTTTTCAAAAGTGAGAACAATAGAAAGAAACATCAAAGAACATTACAATAAACATATATGTATACACGTTTGTTTATCAAAACATGATGCATGTATTAGTATTATGTGTAGGCCTACACGTGTGTGTATTACATTTATGAGAAACGCGAACACGTAAAGAAACAACGGAAAAAAAAAAACAAGATTTAATTTAATTTGGTTTTTATCCCATGCCTACAATAAGGAATGGGATTTTTTTTAATTTTGTAAAAAAAATTTATCAACACAAACAAATAAATAATAAAAAATTGTAAAACATTTTTTTTTTACTGACACTCGGTCACTTAATGTTAACTAATATCTGGTATAATTTTCACCAAAATAAAATACTAGTTAAATGTATATGTTTTACATGTAATGAACCAATCTTAATGATGGAAAATAAAATTATATTGATGGAATTGAAAAGTACCATCGTTGTATATATATATACAAGTGAACGGTGTCAATTTAAACAAAACGGAAAGATAAAAACTAAACAAACAAAAACAAAACAAATGGAAGTAGATGGTTGGAAAAACCCCCAAAGCAACAACATTAACGCCGGTGTTTATCCTTACTACTACACATTTTCGAACAAAAAAGTACACACCACCACATCCTTTGATATACCATATAGGGAACACAAACTGATACTGTGACCCATACCGCTCTACTTCCCGCCTTTTTTTTTTTCCTTTTTTTTAAAATTTTTATTTTATATTTTTTTTGTTAAAACAGACATACGTGCATTTTGCAGTTTCACTATTAATAATCTTCGTTCAGATTTTTTTTCCAACTGCTCATGATTTTTAAAAACACTCTTGGAGTTTGGTCTTGCGGGATCTTTCAATGCGATCGGTAAGTAAGAGAAACTGGAGGAGGACTATTAACAGAAAGCCGACCCCCCACCACACGCTCACCATGAGACGCCTCGTTGACGAGCGTAGCCGGGGTTTGGGAGACACCTGGCAACAACACGACTCACTAATCTGAACCGGTGTATTCATCCGCTGTATCTCGCCTGGACTGGACACGGGAGTCTGCGACTTGATAAACTCAGGAGTCACGGGTGATGAGTACGACAGGGAGTTCTCTGGCGAGGGAGGAGGAGAACACGTGTCTCTTTGCTCGACTGCGCATAACTCGACGTCCTGCTGGCAACATGTCGTGGATTCTGGTGGAGGTGACAAGTTCAGGTGCGAGTCTGTCCGCAACGTTACAGATTTGACAATCTGCTCGGAATCGCAGGATCGAAAGTCGTTCTGTTCCCAGGCTGGTGGCTGGGAGTGTTGTGTCGTTGGCGAGCATGGTTTGGAGATCTCTTGGAGACTAGAGTGCGGTTTGAGAACCTCCTGCTGCGATTCTTCTGTCAGTACAGGTGAACTGCAATCTTCACCTGAAATCATCATCGATATCAAGTGTCAGAATTAGAACAATTGTCCCAGCTTATACAACTTTGAAGTTGCTGACATCAGCATGTACTGTCAAACACGCGGAGTGAAATAAGCCACTGACATTAGTTGTAAGACAGTATAAAATACGCCACTGACATTAGTTCTAAGATAGCGTAAAATACGCCATTGACATTAGCTATAAGACAGTGTAAAATACGCCACTGACATTAGTTATAAGGCTGTGTAAACGAAACCGTTGATATTAGTTATAAGATAGTATAAAATAAGCCATTGACATTCGTTAAGCACTGATAGTTATAAGGCAATTTTGCAAGTAAGGTTTTGATTGGTCGAATGAAAGGTCAACTGGACATGAGTTCCAACGGGCTGCTGTTAGATCCACATGTAATAGAGGAGCTAATTTAAATAGATTGAGCCTGCCCCCTACGAAATAGGTTCACGTACGCCTGTGGGGGTACCAAGACTACCCACCCCCCGTTAAGACGAGGCAAAAACGAAAGCATATCATTACGAGACCTTACAGCGAGACATTTGTTGCTATGAAACCGGTGGTACACTGGCGTAACCAGGATTTTATAGTGTGTGTGTGTGGTGGGGGGGGGGGGGGGACCACACTATGTATGTCTGTATGATTTTATAAAATGTAATAGTTAAAAAAAAAAAAAAAAACTTAATTGGGATGGGGAGCATGCCGATCAACTTCCAATATTTCCTGTTTTCGTGCAGTTCAAACATCATAAAGAAAATGTTTATTTATACTAATTTAGTAAATAACTATATACATCTAAGCTGCTTTGTTGTACGTTCATCACGAATATAGTCGTGCTAAAAATAAGAGAAAAAAACCTTAATATTTTATTTTTGTTTGAAAAGGGCATCTTATCTGAAAAAGGTGGTGGTGGTGGGGGGGGGGGGGGGCGATTGAACACCGGACACCCCTTGTATCCGCTACTGATCTTCATTATGATTAGAGTATCATGAAATAATAAGTAAGCCGCGATCAAGCCCGTAGTCAATGGGGTGTCGGGTTTTTTTTTTTTTCAATATGCCCCCAGACACCCCCCCCCCCCAAAGCCACTCATGCCTCACCATAAGCCTAAACGACACACACACACCCCCCCCCCCCACACACTCCTCTCAAAATCCTCGCTACAGGCCTGCGCGAAGTTGGTTGCTCGTCTATGACAGGTAAGGAACCTGTCGTAGGATCTACGATGTATTTACGATATTTTGGAGTCACCACAATAATTTCGAAAGTACGCTAAGTTTGCCGCAGTCACTTACGACGGATTTACGACATATCGTAGCTAATATTGTTTAAAAAATACGGGTCCTGGCCTGGTGCTTATAAAACGTGTTTGAGTCTAGACTCGAGACTCTATTGAGAGTCTGAGACAGTAATGTCATGACAACGCCATACAAACTGTATGCGTGTGATGTCATTAAAGATTGAGTCTAGACTCTAAACGTTTTATAAACGGGCCTGGTGTTTGTAGAGTTTCAAAATTAATTTTCATGCGAAACGAAAGACGTACAAAGGTCGGTGGCTTTAAGGAAGCCGTATTGAGTTAGCTCCCCTGTGTACCATGTAGCTTGTAAAAAGAAAAAGAAGTTTGCTTTGTTTAACGACACCACTGGAGCACATTGATTAATTAATTTGTCATCGGCTATTGGATGTCAAACTTTTGGTAATTCTACCACGTAGTCATCAGAGAAAACCCGCTACATTTATCCTAATGTAGCAAGGGATCTTTTATATACACCATCCCACAGATAGGATAGCGCATACCACGGCCTTTGATATACAAGCCATGGTGCACTGGCTGGAGCGAGAAATAACCCAAATGGGTCCCCCGACGGGGATCGATCCCAGAAAGACCGCGCATCAAGCGGGCGCTTTATCAATGGGCTACGTCCCGTCCCGATTAATAAATCTATGCGCTCTAGTAGTATCGTTAACCAAAACACGTTTTAACTGCAACACGATTGAGGCCGAGCTTGCAGTATCAAAAGCCATTCTAGATCTGAACACCATCTCCCATTGAAATACGATTCCCGCCAACCCTCCCCGAGTCATACCCCTTCGATAGCTCGATTACTCTGTCGTTTGAGAGTTCTCACTACACAGATGTCATCTGCCATTGAAATCCACGTTAAATTGCCCAGTTTCAAATGAAGATTGCCAATAAAACGAGTTCTCGATGATACTAACACCATATTCAATAAATCTCGATTGAAGTACATTATAAAGAATATTTGTAAAAATCTTCAAACGTCAAACTGCAAAACTTTCCCCGTCATTTTAAATTTGCTAAATAGAAGGAAGCAACTCACCTGCACATTAAGAAAAGTATTGACTTAATGTGCACCCTGCACTAGATAGCTCTGTCGTTAGAGATAACTCTATACCGAAAACATGGAGCGGCTGCCTACCACCGGGCACATGCATGTACGAATTGAACTGGAACATTCTTGACGGGGGGGGGAGGGGATTGGGGTACTGTTAGTTTTCGTCCTGTAGTGTGTGTATTATTGATTACTATGTGAAATATTTGTCATCGGCGAACTCGAAAATGATTAATGTAGGCTTAAAGTATTTAATGTCTAACATAGGGTTATTGTTGTATTAGAGCTGGAATCCTTGCCCACCCGGTTGTTTCGTGTTGTGCTACACAGTTATCTCTGACGACAATTAAAATTAGCTCTACTGGGTCTACCAGTAAATCTAACAGCATTGCGTGGACTCCCATGTCCAGGTGACATTTCATCTATAAATAACAATTTTAATCTCGACCAATTACTCTTTGCCTTTTATAGCGTTATTCGGGAGCATATAAATTCTAAAAATATCGGGCGAGACTATTTATGCAAAAAACAGGGGAGAAAGTGCAGTAATAAACTCTGGATTTTATACTAGTATAAACAGCTTTTATGGCTATACTGTGAGAATCCGGGATTACGATATTGCCAGTAAATTATTTTCTATAGGAGAAGCCACGGTGACGTCACATGTTTTGATCACGTGGTACCGCGCGAGCGCTGGTAGGCAAGAAACCAGTTGACAATACTGGCATTAGTAGTAATGAACAATCGAATGTTTTTCCGTCAATTAAATCAGTGTAGACTAGTTTTGATGAATGGTATTTTGTCATGGTAATTTCATACGTTGTTGTTAGATGCACAAGTCACTGTAGTAAGGATTATGAAATTAGTTTCATCAAATACAGTGGAAGCGAAACGTTGAACAGTTAAAGCTGACAACAATCAACTTTGCCCATCCCACAACGGAGATCGTCATTTTATACAAGGTTTGTTGTATGTTATTCATTCGTAATACTAATACACGTCAGTATTTATTGAAATGAAAATTGAAAAGATAATAAAATTAAAAAAAATAATAATAAAAGCCCCCACCAAACTGACATGGAAACAAAGATGCCCTGTGAACAGTAGGCCTACCCAGTCAATCGACAAACAACGTTTTATGTAACTTTTTGTTTGTATTGACGGATCCATTATAGTGGGTAAAACAAAAATCTTAATATATTTTATATTGTATTATGCCATAAAATATGTAGGTGGCTGGAGTATTTATATTTTTAATTAAATAACAGGGAGTGTGTGTGTGTGTGTGTGTGTGTGTGTGTGTGTGTGTGTGTGCAATCAAGCATATATATATATTGTTTCATATGAAAATGGTTCTGAAATATTTCCATTTATTAATTATATTATATGTTAATTATAATGTTTTACTTTTTTTATTGAAGAAGTGATCCACAGGTGTATTTGTAATGTGTAAAAGGTATAAACATTTCAGGGTGGGATATCAGATGTATTAAATCATTTGTTTGGGATTAAAAATAAATAAATACTAATAATAAAACTGGATATTGATCCACAAGTTGGTGATAACCACCATATTTTATTAAAAACATAAATTATGTTACATGCATTTATTATATAAGTTATCTGAATTTGTTTGCAGCAAATAAAGAAAGAAAAGGGGAGCTGATTGTATTTACAAGTATTATTGTCATCAGTGACAGATGTCAATATGTCTTCACAAATACATTTATGTGTATTCAAATATTTAAATAATATTCACTATACACAATATAAAACTTTCATACTTATATATCATAGAAATTTACCAACTTTCTTATTTTTTTCTAGCTATCAGTGATCCCTGTTTATGGACAAAAAGAGAACCGGCAACTCTTGGATGAAAAATGGGCCTTTCACGATGAATTAAGGGCGTTTAAGTTTTAGGGTGAATTAAGGGATGCTAAGGAGAACACTGGTATCAGATTCAGCGATTCTTTTCTACAGTATCTCATGTTTCTGTGCATAAGAAGGATACCAGAACCTTTTTCACTGACTTTCCAAACTACCATGTGCAATATTATTGGGGCTATTCAGTATGTGATGATGACATTGATAACACTTGGATTTAATCTTTTTTTACCAGGATCTCTATTTTCTAATAAAAACAGACTTTACAAAATCAATAAAATTATATCGAGAAACAATAGACAACACATATTTATTATTTTCTTTTTCTATTATCATTATAAACCAATGATCAAATGATATTTGCATTGTGTTAATGTGTGTCTTACATTTAAACATTGTATTGTTACCATTTACAGTAATTTGTTGTTTTAACTGGTTTATTAATCAGGTTGAAAGTGATAGCCTTTGAAACTGTGCCTCTTGTCAAAGGTAACTGACACTGTTTTAGATTTGAAAGGAAGGAATCTTTTTATTTAACAATGCAATCAAGTCATTTTAATTACGGATATATAGAGTCGGACATGTTTAGGGATCACACAGATAATATTAGGGAGGAAACCTGCTGCTGTCACACAATGGATTACTCTTTCCGATTAACAATAAGGGATCTTTTATATGCATCAGCCCACAGACAGGATAATAAATAGTGTAGCCTTTGTTACACCAGTTGTAGAGCACTGGCTGGAATGAGAAATAGCTCTATAGGACCACCAACAGGAGTCAATCCTAGATCGACTGCGTATTAAACTATGTCCTGGCCTGCATGGGATTAGGCGATTAAAATATTAATGGCAATTTTTATTATATATATATATATATATATATAAAAAATAATGCTACAAAATGTTCTGAAGATGTAAAGCACAAAGGTGAGGGACCAAGTAAATTAAATTTGAGATGTATCCGGTTTAAAAGGCTAAGTTCTGTACTAATATTTAAAAAGGGACGCTGTAGCTAGAGGGAGAAATGTATGTGTGGTCATGGAACATGTATGGAAACTAAATTTAGGTTCCTCCATTTTAATACAATGTGTTAATATGTAACCGATATCAACAAGTTTAAGGAATATAAAAGGACCATAAAATTAATAGTTTTAAAAGTTTTTGTAAAGTTTTCTAATAAAATACTTGCTTAAATTTATTGTTGATGAAAAGCCTTACAAATGAACCAGTAGACAAGTTTGATGTGTTATATATATATATATATAACTACTGTCTATATATTGTCTACTGGTTGTTCATTTGTAACAAATGTTCATATATATATATATGTATGTGTATCTATATGTACATATATATGTACATATATATGTATATGTATATATACATATATGCATATATATATATATATGGGTTATTTAAAATTGTTTAAAGAAATAATTTCCTTTAACAAAGTGTAGGCCAATTATTTCTTTTAAACAGTTTTAAATAAAAAATATAGGCTACTCGTTTTATTTTATTATTTTTATTTGTGTGTGCGCGCGCTCGTTTGTAATGCTTTACTTGAAATATGGACCAGACGCTTTAAAAATACATGGACTAAAAATATTTATTCAGGTGAAAAGAAAAAGAAAAAAAAGGAAGTTTGCTATAGTTTTGAACTCTGTCAATCGTCAAATTTTATGGGTGGAAAGAGTACATGTATCTCCTCCATACAGGAGCTATGTAGAATGGCGTTCCCGTGCTACAAGCGGTAATTTAAGCACGTGTTGGCCATTCTTTGCTATTCACGCTACGCTAGTTCGCTTTGTTACTAATGACCATTATGATAGACTTCTGCCTACCAGATGCGCGCGCATGCTGATACGTGACGTCACTTCCCTAAACACATGGCTTCTCCTATAAATTATTAAGCTATAATTCAAGTTCGTTTTGTTTTAGCGCCAACGTGCATCGTAGTCTATATTTGTTTACATTGAACAGCGCAATTCTATGCGCCGGGTCAATAAAACAAGGCCTTGTTTATCGTATAACATTTATACACTTAATCATTAGTGTTTATATTATCAGTAGTCACCGATAACTTACCTTATCAAGTGTTATTAAGTTGTTAAATTGGCATTTTTATACAGCCGCAAATGTAAAAAGATCGAAGCCATGCTTTTGTACGAGCCTCGTTCTGGATTTTTTGAGAGTTACTTCCGGGTTTTTGTCAATGCTATTTTTGACGTCTGTCACACTGTGTGAGTTAGGTAAATATTAGTAATTTCAGATATTACTAATGTAACTTATATCTAATTCGGAATGGATATGGAACTTATATTTATTTGTGTATATATTCTTAATTGTATTTATTTCGTTCCCATTATAGCATAGTAATTAAGGTATAAAGGCCTGTAGGGCCTAATGACGTTAGCCAGTAGTAAATGACGTCATTGGTTTTTCTAACCCGCACTGCGGGATTTACAAATTCTGCAATGCAGGATTGTACCCCGCACTGCTGGATTTTACCCCGTTTTGCGGAATGCATAATTCTGCAGTGTTGGATATTAACCAGTATTGCTGGATTTTGGCGGGGGTATAAATACGAATCCCGCAATGATTTGTCAGTTTCGGTCAGACGTTCGCCCCGATAGGTGGGTTGGGTTTATTAACAGAATACTAAATTATACGGGTTTTACATGTGTATGTTATTGGGATAACTTGTAGAGACCAAACTCACAACCTTAATGATTAGATAATTAATAAAGATTAAAGGGTATTATTTTCGGTATTTATTATTCATAGAATTTAGGGAGATAGACAGCACCCATTACACAAAAGAGGTGTATGCCCCGGGTGTTGTGGTTTTTATGTGGTAAAGTTTAAGGCATATTATATAGAGAGGGATTGAGTTAGAGAGATGCCCATGTAGTGGAAGTAGGTCTGTGTACCCAGACAAAGTATTTAAAGTGTATATTCTTGCTGATATTGATGTTCTTGGTCCAAAATTAAGTTTGTGTATATCATAACGTTGGAGACTTAGTATATTAGGAATAATTATTATTAAGCAACTTACCTGTTTCAGGTGAATAAGACTCAGTCTTTTAAAGTAAATTTAAGAATTGTGGTATATTTCAAAGCCTGAAAGTAACTTAGCCATGTTTATTCAATTATTTATGTGAATTTTATTACTAAATGAATCAGTGAACATACAGTTCAACTGCGAATGTAATTTGAGGTTATTGTTAAATAAATATTGTTGAATTTTAATCTTGTTGGTGATCTTTTGCCTTCATAGTTAGTGGTTATGGCCATTTACAAGGACACCCTCTAATCCAGGGTCGTCACAATACCATCACGGGTTTTTTTGTTTGTTTTGTCTTGAAACGAATTTCATATGAGATTTTATATTGAAATTAGTTTCTGGCATACTTCGTAATTCATCCGAATCATTTCGTATACCCTCGGCATAATCCCGAACGGTTTCAAATTCTTTTCAAATCACTGTCATGATTTTGCAAGTAAGGTTTTGATTGGTCGAATGAAAGGTCAACTGGACATGAGCTCCAATGGGCTGCTGTTAGATGTAATAGTGGAGCTAATTTTAATTAGATTGTCTGACGACAGAGAGCGATCATAACCGTCCATATGTCCGTCAAGCTCTTAACAGCAGAGTACTCTGGCTGACGCCTACAACTATACATTTCTTACCTGACTCTTGCAGTTTGGCGATTCTAGATAGTCGGCTGGGTAGCAGCATGTAATTTCTCTTCTCCCAGAACTTGACCAAGTTGTTGTAAGACTGCGTCGGCGTAGGATCTCTGACGTCATCTATTTTAGCGCCCGAAACCGCGAGGGGTTTTCCACATGACGGTTTTAAACTGTTTGAAATGGGCCGTTCACCCACGTCCGTGTGACACTTGGCGGTCTCCAGCTTGCTGGATTTGACGCTGTCTTCGTTATTTTGTTCATCAGAATCCTCCTCGCTACTGTTTTCAACAGATTGCTTTTCTATCTTTCTTTTTCTAGCAAGGAGACTTTTACTTTCGATTTCTCGAATTGTTTCTTCAACAGACTTTTCTTTGATAACGTCTGGAGCTGAAAACATTTTGTTGTTTTGTTCATCAGAATCATCTTCGCTATTGTTTTCAACAGAATGTTTTTCTATCCGTGTTTGTTTCGCTTGGTGACTTTTACTTTCGATTTTACGAATTATTTCTTCAACTGACTTTATTTTGTTAACCTCCGGGGCTGTATACATTTTGTTTTGTTCATCAGAATCATCTTCGCTACTGTTTTCAGCAGAATGTTTGTCTATCTTTCTTTTTCTAGTTTGGCGACTTTTACTTTCGATTTTGAGAATTATTTCTTCAACGGACTTTATTTTGTTAACTTCCGGGGCTGTATATATTTTGTTTTGTTCATTAGAATCCTCTTCGCTATTGTTTTCAGCAGAATGGTTTCCTATCCGTTTTTGTTTAGCTTGGCGACTTTTACTTTCGATTTTGCGAATTATTTCTTCGACAGACTTTATTTTATTAACGTCTGGAGCTGAACACATTTTGTTGTTTTGTTCATCAGAATTATCTTCGCAACTGGTTTCATCAGAATGTTTTTCTGTCTTTCTTTTTATAGCATGGCGATTTCTACTTTCGATTTCGCGAATTGTTTCTCCAACTGACTTTATTTTGTTAGCTTGTGAACCTGAAAACATTTCTAATGGCAGTTTTCGCGTACGTCAAACCGAATCGCTGTAAAACAGAATATAACATAACTATACAAATATAAATGATATGGCATTTTGTAAAAAAGTAAAAAATCAATAATAATATTCTCTTCTTTTTAAAAAATAATAATAGTAATAATAATAATAGAAAAATATTTTTAAAAGAAAAACCCACCAATGTTCCGAATAGCCTATACAATAATAATAATAATAAGTAAATACCTAAATTTTAAATGTATACAATAAATGTTTTTAAAGATAATAAAATTAATGAATAATAATAATAATACGAGGAACATATTCCCTTTACACCGGAGGTGAAATTTCGTTAACACCGATGTCAACCTTCACCTTCGTCTTTATGTTGGTGAGACAAAAACCGCATGGAGTACCCCCCTGCAAGAAAGTTTGATTATGGAGACAGAAAGTGTTGAAGCAGTAAAATGTTTATCGGAACAGGTAGCTAATTTGTCGCAAACCGTGAATTCGTTTTCTCAATGTCTCGCTATGTACAACTGAATTACGCCAGGCCGAATGGCATCAATGTTTTTATTCAAATCAGCGCGGTCAAGAAACTCTGTTTCAAAATGGCGACCGGTTATAATCTTCGACGCAGGAAGCTGTCTCTCCAAACGTGGAGTTTTCGATACACAAAAGCAGACGCCTACTCAAGTTTCAGCCCCTCTCGGCCCCACACCCAATACAGATAACTTTGCGTCCGAGTTGGAAAAGGAATATTTACAAGTAAAAGACTCCTTGAACAAAGTGTCGGTGCCAAACTACTTCAGTACGGTAGGCCTACTTAAAAGTGTTTGATGGTAGACAAGGAATTTCTAAAGAATGTCACAGTTCTTTATCAGTAATTTCTAAGTGTGCACGCTATACGCAAAAAGCTTTGAAACAATTGGGCTCGTGGTCATTATTAGTATTAGTATTATTAGTTTGTATTGTATATTTGTAGTGGCATAAGTTTTTTTATAAATTATTATTATTATAAATAAATAAAATAAAAAGATAAACCCAATATTTTACAATATTCCGAATATTTAATAATAGTAACAATAATATCAATAATAATAATAATTCTTTGGAATGCTGTAAATGCCGTATTTTATCTGCACCCTTCCTCCACCCCCACCCCCCACCCCACCCCCAATTTTTTATATATTTTTTTTAAATAAATAAAACAAATCATGTAGGCCTATCCGCTAATTTTATGTGCAAAACTGAAAACAAAATACCGTTTACATTTTTGACATTTTATCGCAAATTAACATTGGCTTAGCCAGGATTTTACATTATAAGTGTGCTTTATGACGATAGGCAAATATAACGTGATGAGGCGGGGAGAGGTATGACTAGGAATGGGCAATAAATTAATACTTTTCATGGAACATATGAAGGGTGGATTGCTTAACGGTTATCGTCTGGTATATTATTATTAGGAGTAATACTTATACTTAATCTAGCTGCTTCAGTTATTTTTGAATCAGTGGCGTAGCGAGGTGGAAGGGGGGGGGGGGGGGGCATGTCTCACCCCAATCAGACATTTCTTCTTGTTTTCGTTTTTTTACTATATTAAATTTTATAAAATCATACAAAGTACTTAAATATTGTGGGTTTCCCCCACCCCCTCCCAATAGTGGGTTTCCCCCACCCCCTCCCAATAGTGGGTTTCCCCCACCCCTCCCAATAGTGGGTTTCCCCTTCACCCCAATCTGAAATCCTGGCTACCCCACTGTTAATTAATATTTTTGTTACCGCGTTGTCCCAGTACAGGCAGTAGCACAGAGCGTATCAAACACAAATGCGTGACGTCATAGAAGACTTGCGTCTCAATAACGATTGCCCCGCCTCTCAATCCCAACATGTAATGACGTACAATACAATGTCATCGCGTTTCTTTCAGTAGACGTCAGCGGAGAGTGTTTGAAAGCAAAGAGGTGTATTGGCCCATGTGGAAATTTTGAGGGCCCCAAACCTGTTAAAGAGAGATCATGACAAAATAGTTTGACTTTCCGCATCGTGAATCTGGGTCACAACTGTACAGTATTACTCGCCCGGGGGACTAGCGCCATTTAAAATTAAATTGTACTCGCCCCCAGGGATTTCTACTCTCCTGGGGCGAGGGGGCGAGCGTTAGCTTCTATCCCTGCTGTCTTAATGTTTCTAGGATACATACAAGAATAATATTGCACTAAAAATTGATTTAGCCTCAGGGGAACGGTGTTCGTCCACCCCAGCCAACGCCCCTAAGATATAACCAGTAATGGGAGTGGCATTCCACCTACAACTGTTCCAGCCAGTGCACCACTACTGGTATATCAAATACCTTGGTATGTGCTATCCTGTCTGTGGGATGGTGCATATAAAAGATCCCTTGCTACTAATGGAAAGAAAATGTAGCGGGTTTCCTCTATGACTGTCAAAATAACCGTTTGACATCCAGTAACCGATGATTAATAAATAAATGTGCTCTAGTGGTGTCGTTAAAGAAAGCAAACTTCTTCCACCTACAACTGAAATAGGAAACACTAACGTATCCAGAGGGGTGTCTTTCTCTCCCCCCCCCCCCCCCCCCCCCCCCCCCCCCCGTCTCCAATAAAGATGTGGCAAACGACTCCCGATAACAAACAAACAACATCCAAGTTACATCTACACGTCCCTGGTTTTCTTATTTACATTTGAAAATGATGAGACTGTTTTTGTCCTGTCATATTAGTAGCAAAGGTGATCGCAGTATTGGCATATGCGATCCCTATCGTCTGACTATTTTGGTGATCTAATTTAAAATTGAGTTCATTTATAACTTGAATAATCTTCGGACTTCCTTTGTTCATTTTATTAGAAAATTAGCAGCTTTGAACATCCTAATGGCAGTTTTCGCGTACGTCAAACCGAATTACTGTAAAACACAATATAACATAACTATACAAATATAAATGATATGGCATTTTGTAAAAGAAATCAATAATAATTATTCTCTTTTTTTAATAATAATAATAATAATAGAAACATATTTTTAAAAGAAAAACCCACCAATATTCCGAATAGCCTATCAGTGGCGTAGCCGGGGGGGGGGGGGGGGGGGGGGGGGGGGGGCATTCCTGGGAAACTTTTACCTTTTCGCTTATTAATAACACTAAAAAGGTTCCTGTGTCATATCTCACTACACAGGTGCCGAAAACTGTAGACGTCAGCGGAGAGTGTTTGAAAGCGAAGAGGTGTGTTGGCCCATGTTGAAATTTTGAGGGCCAAAACCTGTTAAAGAGAGATCATGAAAATGTTGACTTAAGATATTATAAATACGATATTTCCAGCCTTCTCAACACAATAGAAAAAATAAAAAGTGAAGGGGTGGTCCCCCCCCCCCCCCCCCCCCATTCCGCAGCCCCTCCATATCTTGGTCCGATTACAGTCTTATTTCAGATAGAAGGACGTAGACTGGTCTGAACCTGGAAGGGGGTGGGGATGCAAGGTCGAATATGAACCTAGTAGACACTTTGTCTTAATGTTTCTAGGATACATACAAGAATAATATTGGACTAAAAATTGATTTAGCCTCAGGGGAACAGGGTTCGTCCACCCCACCTCCCAGCCAACGCCCCTAAGATATATAACCAGTCGTTGGAGTGGCATTTCATCTACAACTGTCCCAGCCAGTGCACCACGACTTGTATATCAAACGCCTTGGTATGTGCTATCCTGTCTGGGATGGTGCATATAAAAGATCCCTTGCTACTAATGTGAAAATGTAGCGGGTTTCTTCTCTATGACTTTGTCAAAATAACCATATGTTTGACATTTACTTCAGCGGGGGGGGGGTCGGACAAACCCCCCCCCCCCCCCCCCCCCAAGCAAATGGTCCGCTTTGAGAACTAAAACATACAGATTTATACATATGGAGTTTCTGGTGATGCAAAACAAAAAGGAAAAACGGTCCACTTGGTTCATATTCGACACACACACACACACACACACACACACACACACACCGTATGTCCAGATCACGCTACCCCCCAAAACAAACTTCTTCCACCTACAACTGAAATAGTAAACACTAACGTATCCGTGAGAGGGGGGGGGGGGGGGGTTTCTCCCACCCCTTATATATAATATTTTCCTGTCGCCACATGCCTGATAAACGGTGCGGTCCCCGTCCCCAATAAAGATCTGGCAAGTGACTCCCGATGACAAAACATGCAACAGTGACTAGTAGAAGACGTTATCATAAAGTGTTACATTCATACGTCCCTGGTTTTCTTGCTTATATTTGAAAATTTGAATGTTTTGTCCCGTCCTATTATTGTAGCTAAGGTGATCGCAGTGTTGTCATATGCGATCACTATCGCATCGCATCTCAGAAGATCGTGTCGTAAATCTTTAATATATAACTTGCAGCGTACCACAACACAGAAAAACTGCACTATTCTCAATTTTCTCAATGGTGAAAACTCCACGCCAACATGGATATCATTTAGCCTGTGTGCATGCCAAGAAAAAACTATTAACTTTCTCTGTCCAAGGTTTCTGCCAGAGGGTAAAACGAGCATGGCGCCATACCCAAATTGTTTTGCAGAAGGCCCCCATACCCCCTGTTGACTGTGGCAGTATTCAGTTTCATAGCGCCATACCCAAAAATTTCTTTCTGGCAGAAACACTGCTGTCTGCCTCTCTCTCTCTCTCTCTCTCTCTCTCTCTCTCTCTCTCTGTCTGTCCCTCCAAGCAAGTGTGGGGGGGGGGGAGGAGGGGGGCGTGTTTGAGGGTCGGAACCCTTCCCTGCTCAAGCAAATTTGTTTAGTTTTTTCAGTAAATGTTCAATGAGAGCACGACCCGAATCCCCTATAAACTTGCCGAAAGCACATACCACGGGCTTTGACTAGTTGTGGTGCGTAGTTGGAACGAGAATCCCCAAATCAGTTGAATGGATGCACTGAAGTGGTTCGATCCTGCGACGCCAGTACCTCAGGCGAGCACTCAGCCGACTGAGCTAAATCCTCCCCCCCCCCCCCCCTTTTTTTGATCGAAGATTGGGATATAGCACAGTGGGTAGAGTACTCGTCTCCTAGGAGGAAACATTCTCCGGTAGAATTTTTTTCCCCGTGACAACCAATGCCTTACGACCGATATATATAACCTGATGATTAATAATTTAAGGATTATCTGTTATTTCTTTTACGTTCTTCGGGATATGAACAAACAAAAAAATCATCCGCACACTGTGTGAATCGGATAAATGATGCGGGTTTTCTCCAGAGACTATTATGTCAGAATTATAATATGTTTGACATCCAATTACCTGATGATTAATGATGTGTTCTAGTGGTGTTGCTAAATACATCAAATTAAACTAAATTTTTTTAATGATAATAATTTACACGAGGTAGGTAGAGCCTCACATAAGGCTAGGGGTCATCCATTTAGTACGTACGCACAATTTTCCGATTTTTTGCACCCCCTCCCCCCCCCCCCCCGTACGCATGCGTACGCCAGTGCCCCCCCCCCCCCCCCCCCCCCCCTTGCGTACATACGCAAAAGATCGTCAGTCAGTACCAGTAAATGTAGACAATGCCACCGTCGATGTCATCATGGTATACTTCAGCAACTTCCATTCGGCCGCGGCAAGTTCCTGAACCTCGCCCGCCTTCTTGGTTGGGTTTACACATTTAATACATTTCAAAAGTTGGGAATATTTGTCATAATTATCACCACCGGAGGCCATTTTCTTGGCCATGCATGCGTGCGTCAAATGACACAAAGGTCATGCAGTGGAATGACGCAAAGGGTTAGTATGGCGAACAAAACAGGCGCCGACGATCTAGAACGTCAGTAAATAATCAAATTAACTATATATATATTTTTTAATTTTACCCAAATAACACCCCCTCCCCCCGCCCCGCCGTACGCAAGCGTACGCAAAATGGCTCTTAAATTTTCACCCCCCCCCCCCCACCCCCCCAAAATGCGTACGTACTAAAAGTATGCCCCCCTACTTATTTAGAATATATTAATTTACTATTCTTGTTTTTCGTGGAAAACGTTAAAAGTTTGTGGTCACCTCTAGACCACGTTAAATTATCAGTCGTCGGCTATTGGGTGTCAAATATTTGACAATTCGGACGTGTAGTCTCAGAGAAAAGCCGCTTTTCCCCCATCGTATATATACTCTTCAAAAGAAGAAACGCAAAACCACATTGTCGTAACATTTGGAGAATTGATTTAATTATTGAATAATTACCAAATGTTGCAGGATTGTTCACAATTAACTCTAGTCCATTGTGAGTAAGTGATAGGACACACCACCAAGGTCAAGGTCATCTGGAGTCAATACCGGGTGTGGCCTCCGCGTGTGTTGACAACTGCCTGGCACCGCCTGCCCATTGAAGCAACCAGAGTACGGATGACGTCCCGGGGGATGGTGGCCCACTCGGCCTGCAAGGCTGCTGCCAGCTCGGGCAGGGTCTGGGGCTGTGGTTGTCGATGTCGGAGGCGTCGGTCCAACTCGTCCCATAGATGCTCAATTGGGTTCAAATCCGGTGATATCGATGGCCAAGGAAGGACATTAATGTTGTTGTTCTGTAGGAAAGCCGTTGTGAGACGTGCTGTGTGAGGCCTGGCGTTGTCATGTTGGAACACTGCGTTGGCGTTGGCCATAACTGGAACGATGTGTGGCCGGAGGATCTGGTCAATGTAGCCCTGTGCATTCAGGTTGCCCTGCACGTGGACCAGGTCAGTTCTGCCAGTGTGTGAGATGGCTGCCCACACCATGACACTACCCCCGCCGAATCTGTCCACTTCCTGCACGCAGTTTGCCGCATAACGTTCACCACGACGCCTATACACGCGACATCTTCCATCATGACGTCGGAGCAGAAATCGGGACTCGTCACTGAACCACACCTGTCTCCATCGCAGTTGAGGCCATTGTCGATGAATCTGGCACCACTGCAGTCGGAGTCGACGGTGTTGTGGTGTTAAGATGACACCTCGAACTGGACGGCTGGCACGAATTCCTACCTCACGTAGGCGGTTCCGTACGGTCTGGTCGGATATCCTGCGCAAACCTGGTATTGCTGCGGCTGTGGAGGTGGCAGTAGTCAATCGTTCCCGAAGGTGGCGTACCCGGATGTAGCGGTCCTGCCCGGGGGTAGCGACCCGTGGTCGACCGGATCTAGGGAGGTCACGTGTTGATCCATGTTGCTGGTAACGGTCCCACAGTCTGGAGATGATGCTTGGGGACACATGGAATGCCCTGGCAACGGCCGTTCTGGATTCGCCTGCGTCTAGTCGGCCGATGGCGTTGTTTCTCTGCGGTTCACTGAGACGTGGCATGTCCTGGATTGTCAACTGTCGGCCAGATACAGAGGCCAGGCAAGCGAACACCCTGCACTTTTATACTGTCGGTGTTCATGTTGCACGTGCAGACAACGCACGTGCAGTGGTGACATGGTTTGCACGTGGCTGCGTTTTTGCGAATATTCACATTTTGGAACTTTATTGTACAGTAGCTGCGTTTTATCGAATGTAACCGTGGAAATGTGTTTGGGACATGCAATGACCTTATATTCACAAAGCATGAACCGGTAGGAAACATAAAATCGGAGTTATAACCCATTTGTACCCTTTTGCGTTTCTTTTTTTGAAGAGTATATGTCCACAAATGACTGTCAGGTCAGATGTCGGGAATTAACGTGCTGAGGCCTATATCAATTTAATGTTGAAGCACGATTTCTGACCTGGGCCCCGTTCCACAAAGCGATCTTAGCGCTAAGATCACCTCAAGTGCATATGTTAGCTGTGCAGTTACGGCGATCTTAGGGCTTTTATATGCACTGTCCACATGCGCGTGCGCAACCCAAAATCCAACAACAATAATTATAATCCTGAATCCGCACTTTAAACGCAGGATATGCCCATGCGGATCCTTTAAATTTGGAAAGCAAGGGGGTCATTTTAACAATTACGTAATGATCTCAAGGGTATTTCATTTCCACTTATTTTCGTACTTAGGCCTATATCCAATTAAGGTTCAAGCACGCTGCCCTGGGCACACACCTCGGCCTATCTAGGTTCTGTCTGCCCAGGACAGTGGGTTAGTTGTTAATCGGTTAGTGGTTAGTGAGCGAGAAGAGGGTGTAGTTTCCTTACACCTACCCACGGAGACTTTAAGAACTCGCTCTGAGTTGGAACCGGGCTGCGAACCCGGGACGGGGAGTATTGATAAGCATTACCTAATGTTAGAAGGGGGAGTGGTCTTAACGTTACACGTTACTTAGGCGAGGGGTGAGCGTATCAAATCCCATAGTTTGTGTTATGTAATTATTAAAGAGCGCCAGTGGTGTTTGTAGATTGTATCTTGTGTTGTAGGGGCGGGACGTAGCCCAGTGGTAGAGCGCTCACTTGATGCGCGGTCGGTTTGGGATTGATTTCCGTAGGTGGGCCCATTGGGCTATTTCTCGCTCCAGCCAGTGCACCACGACTGGTACATCAATTGCCGTGGCATGTGCTATCCTGTCTATGGTATGGTGCATATAAAAGATCCCTTGTTGCTAGTCGAAAAAGAGTAGCACATGAAGTTGCGACAGCGGGTTTCCTCCCCCAATATCTGTGTAGTCCTAAACCATATGTCTGACGCCATATAACCGTTGTTAAATAAAACACTTCCTTCCTTTTGTTGTAGTACTGTCTGTGCATCTGCATACTATATTTACGGAATGTTACATACAAATTGGGGGAGGGGGACACAACTCCTCCTGAATCTGCCACTAAAGCAAATACACAACAGCTGCTAATGTACATCCTCAAACCCGCCTCGCACCCACCCACTGGCTATGTTAGAGGATGGGCCCTGAGTGGGTGTGCTTGGACCTTCAGTGGATATATTGACACGTCAAGAACTACCCTGACCCATACTCACACATTCTATTGTCCACACAAGGAGAACCCAGTCTGAAAAGACAAACATAAAACAACACCACTGTCGACATATTTTATTTTATTTTTTTAAAAATCTATAACAGAAAAAGAAAAATATATATCTATAGATTCAAACAAAATCCTTGTAAAAATGTTTTTAAATAACAACACATACATAACAAATGTAAGACTAAATGCTCACCCATATAATTAAAAAAGGAATATGTCCCAAAACAATTAGCAGGTTGTAAACAGTTTATTCTTAGAAAATCATGATCACAGATTCTTTTGTTTTCTTTTTTTTAAATTAGTTTTCTTGTAATCACTAAAACCCAAGATTTGTTACATGATATGAAGGGGATACTAAAAGAATCCACTGATACCGGTAATATTAAAGGAATCCAGTGTATCTAAAATCTCTGACCACCGTTTCCTAGGCACGTACCTTTTTCAATTTCGTATAAATTGTATTTCGCGCTATTACAAACACCAGGACGATCAGAAAGACACAGATTTGCTCAAATTGAAAACCACAGTCTTTGCTACACCAGCTGTAGAGCACTGGCTGAGAAAAAGAAATAGCCCAATGGGCTCACCAACATAGGTCGGGGGGGGGGGGGGGGGGGGGGTCCAATGCCACCACATGTAGGACGAAAATGTATGGGTGTTTTCCCTACTCTATAGATAAAAATAACGAGGTGCTTTGGTCATAGGTTCGAACCTCTTCAGTGGAGCCCATCCCAATCAGTGCTCCACAACTGGCATATCAAAGGACATAGTATGTGCTGTCTTGTCCGTGAAAAATCATATAAAAGATTCCTTGCTGCTAATGTTAAAAGGTAGCGGGTTTCCTCTGAAGACTATGTGTTAGAATATACCAAATGTTTGACACCATATAGCCAGTGACTAATGAATCAATGTGCTCTAGTGGTATCGTTAAACAAAACACGCCCCCAAATCAAACACACATCTCGATCTCCAAACAGCACTTACCAGCTCTTATGGACTGTCACACAGGCATGACACACGTACCATAACCTTTTGTCATGCCAGCTGAGGAGCCCATGCAATCACAAATTAATCCTGGCTGTTTTGACACTTGATAGGTAGAGGAAAGGAATGTTTGTTTAACAACATCTCAGCACCTTTTAACCACAGCTATTTGGTGTCTTAACAAATGCTTGTTTTAACACTTGATAGGTAGAGGAAAGGAATGTTTGTTTAACAACATCTCAGCACCTTTTAACCACAGCTATTTGGCGTCTTAACAAATGGTTGTTTTGACACTTGATAGGTAGAGGAAAGGAATGTTTGTTTAACAACACCTCAGCACCTTTTAACCACAGCTATTTGGTGTCTTAACAAATGGTTGTTTTGACACTTGATAGGTAGAGGAAAGGAATGTTTGTTTAACAACACCTCAGCACCTTTTAACCACAGCTATTTGGCGTCTTAACAAATGGTTGTTTTGACACTTGATAGGTAGAGGAAAGGAATGTTTGTTTAACAACACCTCAGCACCTTTTAACCACAGCTATTTGGCGTCTTAACAAATGATTATTTTGACACTTGATAGGTAGAGGAAAGGAATGTTTAACAACACCTCAGCACCTTTTAACAACAGCTGTTTTGGCGTCTTAACAAATGATTATTTTGACACTTGATAGGCAGAGGAAAGGAATGTTTGTTTAAAAACACCTCAGCACCTTTTAACAACAGCTGTTTTGGCGTCTTAACAAATGGTTATTTTGACACTTGATAGGCAGAGGAAAGGAATGTTTGTTTAACAACACCTCAGCACCTTTTAACAACAGGGCAATTCCACGGTAACGGAATTACGAGTTGGAGAGATATTTCAGGCATTAAACTCAGCTAGTCCACATAAGAAAAATTAGCATAATGGTGTAACTATGTAATACACTAGTACTGCATTAGTGCTCGTTTATGGACAGAACTGAGACTCTCTACTGCAAGGTGTAGTGCATGAGTACTTAATTAAAGTTTGGTAACGGAATTACGTAAAAACGGACACCATTTTTACGGGCACCGCAAAACATCAACAAACTCTGTGAAGTATGATGAAATAATTATTTATCTTCATGATGGAATGATGACCTAATGACTTGTGATTAACAAAACAGAAATTATATTACATATTATCTTTTCGTAATTTTGTTGTACAACATTGAATGCCGGTAACGGAATTACACAGTTCGGTAACGGAATTACCGCTCTGAATTTACTTTTGAAAAACAATATTTATTTACTTTAAATTTGATTTGTAAATATGTTGCATAATTTTATGAGTTAAATAATAATTCAGTATACTTGTTTTAAGCATTCATATTAATATTTCAAATGATAACTAGTTTCAATATCAGTAACATGTACACGTACATGTATATGAGTGGAGATTTAAACTAGCACTAAACTGTGTACATACTAGTATTACATAGTAAATGTTTAAAATGTTTGACAACAATTGAAACAAATTCTTGAACATTGACATTGTTAATAACAAAGAGAATGACACCAGGTCAGAGGAACACAGGCCAATTAAAATTATATAAACTGACCGTCAAACATCTAGATTGTATTATGGTAAGTGAAAGATATTATGCCTAATAATAAAATTCCTCATCTATCTGAGGTTATGGTAACATACATGACAACATTCAAAACACCAGTATTTTCTTTTTTGGCCAACCAAACATGCCATCTTTCCATTTTAAGAATTTTACTCAGATTAGATTTTCTTGTGAAACAGCATTAATACTATAAAACGGTTGCTTTCTTTTTGTCCATTTTATACATTTAAAAGCATAATGTTGGTAATTAGAATGATACTATCTATTTTCTGGATATCCTGTCATTTAAATATAAATTATTAAATACAGTCAATAATTGCCTTTGGATAAAGTAAAATTAAAGTTTGCTTCAAGTAAATATGTTATGTTACATTTCCACTTTCTGGACCCTATATATGTTTAAAGATATGTATAGAGCTTGAAATAGTGGCCTGTAAAAAGTGAAAAGAAGTCTATTTTTAAATCTTGCAAGTGAAATAAACATTCACCTGCTAAAATTAACTAAAAATTGCGTCATTTTTCAAAAAACAGATGTACATATGATCATCTCATCTTCTATATTTAGCTGAGGTCGAGCTCATAATTCTGTTACATTTTAATTTTATAATGCTCTAAGTAGTTTAAAAGGTCTTAATTTTCCACACATTGTCCCAAACCCTACATTCATGTTGTGTTGTCTTATTTCCAGCAGGCCATTTTTGTTTCACAGCAGGCCATATTTCTTTTGGCCTGCTATTTAAAAAAATAATAATGGCAGGCCATATTTTACTTCATATTTCGAGCCCCGATATAATTCTAGTAGGTTTCGATTATAACTTGAATTTTGTCATGGATTTGCAGAAGTTTAGTCATCATAATGAAGCTTTTAAGTAGTACTGTTTGGTTAAAGTGTATCAGATTTCCTTAATTTCTATATTGTTAATGAATGACATTTATATTTGCTATGGGTGTTCCGCAAATGCATTTGGAGCCACTACTAGTACTATTACCATATGGATTTTTAAAAAAGATTTTGTACATCTTCCTATTGTTACATCACTTGATGTACTGGTATATATGGATAAGAGTGTAGCATTTTAGTACTGTGTAGGTTATATTAAAGTGTTTCTTAACAATATATACCAAAGACGGTAACGGAATTACAAACCTATGGTAACGGAATTACATGTTTAGAGCTATATAATTTTACTAATAATGTATGAATTTGAAAGTAAATGTGTCTGATTATGTTAATTAACATATACTCAGAGAATATGAGTCGATTCCTTGATTACATATAAATGAATAATACAATCTAACTTTTTGTTTGTTTTCGGTAACGGAATTACAAACTGATTCTATGTTTTCTAATTTCTCCTAAATGTCAAAAAATAATATTTTTCATTAAAGTGGATTATGAAGTGTAGTACTTTGTTAGTGGTAAAACAAAAACACTAATAAAAAGAATATTACCTTCAATTACATGGCTGCTGTACATAAATTCATAGTGTGTATTATGGAAGTGTCATATTTTTAGTTTGACGGTATCCTCATAAAATAGCTAAAGTCAAACACATTCATTTATTTTACAATATTTTACTTATCAGATTTGGATTCTCCAGACATTTTTACATTAAAAACAATCTTAATATATAAGGAATAACATGATTTGATTTTTTCACTCCATGTCCACTTTAGCGTGGAATTGCCCAACAGCTGTTTTGGCGTCTTAACAAATGGTTGTTTTGACACTTAATAGGTAGAGGAAAGGAATGTTTAACAACACTCCAGCATGTTTAAACCACAGCTATTTTGGCTAGTTCAACATCTGCCATTTTGGTCTAGAGAATGACAGGAAACTGGCTGTTGCCACATGGACTACTCTTTTAAAGCAGTAAGGTATCTTTTATATGCACTTTTCCATAGACAGGACAGAGGATACCTCGGCCTTTGATGTACCAGTTGTGGGACACTGGTTTGGATCAGGAAAAAAACAAAAATGTCCAACAAAGATTATTGATTTAATTCTATGGCTAATCTTAACTGAGGCAAGCACTTAACTTTAGAAGATGAATTTAATTCTATGACTAATCATAACTGAGGCAAGCATTTAACTTTAGAAGATGAATTTAATTATACGACTAATCATAACAGAGGCAAGCACTTAACTTTAGAAGATTAATTTAATTCTATGGCTAATATTAACTGAGGCAAGCACTTTACCTTATAAGACAAATTTAATTATATGACTGATCGTAACTGAGGCAAGTATTTAACTTTAGGAGATGAATTTAATTATATGACTAATCATAACTGAGGCAAGCACTTAACGTAAGAAGATGAATTTAATTATATGGTTATCATAACTGAGCCTAATACTTAACGGGACACGCCCTAGTTGTTAACCATTACACCGTTGTTTTTCGCTATTAAACCCATTTTTTCACTTACCATTTATTATTTAGAATATACATTTCCATTCACCTGAAGTGTTTTTTGGTAATCCTGTTTTTGACTTACACATGTGTAGCTACACGTATTTACAAAGCCTGTTTTTGACTTACACGTGTGTAGCTACACATATTTACAATGCTTAAATACCCATGTTTAAGATAAACAGGCTTCGTAAATTCGGCCCAATGTAGACTCCCCCCCCCCCCCCCCCCTCCCCCAAAAACACATACCAACGTACAGCAGATTGTGCTTTAGGTAAAGGGGGGGGGGGTCCGAAACAATATGTAAATGTTTATAATTTGAAATAATAAAATTTTTGGTGGAAATCAATTTAGATGTACATGGTGGGGGTGATTTTTTTAGCCAGTAGGGGGTTTCCGTGCAACTGGGAAACCCCCCATAATCCACCCCTGCACTGTTACATGATTGTAAGACACAAAAGGGGCCATAATTGTGTAAAACAAATTAGACACTGGACTCATTAGCTCCCCTGTTGACTGCACCAAGCTGTCTACATTATGGAGCAACTTTTCGACTGCTTCTTCTTCAGAGCGTAGCGTGTCTGGCTGTTCACCACCACCTTCAGCCTATAGTTTTCATCATGCAGTTTGTCCAGCTCTTGTTGTAGTCGTTTCAAGCGTGTGTCCTCTCGGACTTGCACCTTGAGTCTCTCCATCTCCGTGGTAACCTGCGCCAGCTGGTGTTGCACTTCTTTCTGCTGTAGGTGCTCCTTCTCAATTCGCTGGGAAGAAAAAAAAAAAAGTTTAAATGTTTCTGCTAGCATGGATAGAAAATGGAAGTTATGTATGTAAAATATGGTCTGCTGTGGAAAAAAAAAAAAGTTTAATTTTTTTCTGCTAGCTTGGCTAGAAAATGCAAGTACCGGTACGTACGTAAAATATGGTCTGCTATATAAAAAAAAAAGGTTGCAGGCCAATAATTAATACAAATATAACCAGCTAAAAAAACCATATGGCCTGCTGGAAATAGTTTTAATTTCCATAGGGTCACTATACCCTGGGTAGTTTGCTACATTGTAAGATGTTTCCGACTAATAAAATATTTCTACGATTAAACTTACATATTAAATACATTTTCTCGTTTAGAATATCATTGTCTGTAAATTTAATGTGTTTCTGGTCGTCTTAATATTTGTAAGAAGCCCAAACTGGATTTTGTCTTCAAATAACTTCGTACGTACGAAAAAATATATTTTAGGAAATAAAATGAAATTTAACCTAGTACAAATATTAGAATGATCAGAAACACATTTCATATACAGCCACTAATATATTATTTAAAATATATTTTATATGTAATTACAATCGTTAAAATGTCTCTGTTAGTCAATAACATCTTAAAAATTGCAGCAAACTCAGGAATGTCAATATATTTTAGGAAATAAAATGAAATTTAACCTAGTACAAATATTAGAATGATCAGAAACACATTTCATATACAGCCACTAATATATTATTTAAAATATATTTTATATGTAATTGCAATCGTTAAAATGTCTCTGTTAGTCAATAACATCTTAAAAATTGCAGCAAACTCAGGAATGTCCCTTTAAGTAATTATAGCAGGTGAATTTATAAGTCACCTGCTAAAAGTCTAAAACATGGATTGCTTTTCGCATGCTGCTATTAGCTGTTCTAATAATATTTTTGTGGGTATGGAATTTTTATTGGATTTTTATTCAACATTTTTCAATTGTCACAAGCTCTAGCGAGTGACCCTATGGAAATTATTTCCCCAAATGACATAAACATGGTACAAAATGGTAGCAAGGTTAAAATCCTATTTATTACCTATTAATTGATTATAATTTATATCACTGAACTCATTTGATTATAACGCTCTGGTACGTTTTTTTATGCGCCAGTCATATCACGTCACTGTACGACGTCAACATGTTTTATCCCACTTGACGTTCTAGTGAGACTAACACTTTGATGTGTACCAATATATTTTAATCATATACATATAGGTAATAAAGAGATAATATACTGATTACTGAAGGCAGATGTCGTCATGGCATGTTTGTGCTCAAAACGCGAAGCTTTGATTCAAGTCCAGGCCTCACCGTCAACGTTTCCACCTACCCTTACCGAAATGACTTATACAAACTTATAAGTGGAATATACTTTACTTATATGCCACTTATAAGTGGCCTATAAGTTACCTATATATTGGTATAAGTGAAGTATCAGTGTGTATAAGTGAAAAGAATGGTTAACTGATACATCACTAATACTCCACATATATTTCACCTACAAGTGGTTTATCAGTAGTATAAGTGAACTGGAGTTAAGTATAAATGAATATAAGTGAAATATTAGTTTGGAGATAGTCCTTTTGCAAAGGAAATGATGTGTTCCAAATGAAATGGGAAAAAACTAAGTCCAAAACATTTTCATGGTTATTTTTTTTAAATTCATAACTTCTCACAGGATTTATCAAATTCATTGGGAACAGTGGCTAAACAACCAAACAAGTAACAGAATTTGATAGTATTTCCAATAATAATAAAAACTAATTATTAATATTAATACACATGATGCTATATGATTATAATTATCCCATGCTACCTCTTCACTTAAATAGATCATCCCCACTCACCACCTGTCACAATAAATAGCTGTAAAATTGTAGCTGCAGGGCAAGGGAGGAGTGGGGGGAGGTGAGCCCCATTTCAATGTTTATTACAGTATGGATTTATTTTATCTATTAATGGTAATTTGTATTTACATATAAAAAAGTTAATTAACTAAAAAAAAAAAAAAATAATAATATTAATTTAAAATAATAAAAAAATCAAGGAAAAACCCCACAAGAAAAACAAAGACAACAATGACATCTGGAATTCAGATAGAACAAGGGATTATTATAAGAGGTGCAAAATCCTGAGATTAATAGCCTATGTATTTTGATTAAATGAACTAAAATAATTTATGTAATGTTCATCATCTTCTACAATTCACAAACACCGCAAGTCTTTAGATATCACCTTACAAAGGGATTACCTAGCTCCACTAATTGGGGCAATAAAATGTCTATAGGAGAATGGGAGTAATTGTCGCCTGATCACTTTGGACCTGTCTTATGAGGATGTGTACCTCTACTTCTTGCAGACTAAGAGTAATTAATTTACTTCACATAGTGCTAATTAAAAGCCCATGGGAAATGGGGGCAATTGTAATGACATGAAAAATATTTTTCAGCTTTTTTGTTTGCTTAATACACATATTCATTTTTATAAGCCCAATCATTGCCTGTTAATATCATTTACATTAAACTGTTCTACAGTCAGAATACTTATTGTTTGTTCAGAAAAATAAGGATGCTACAGAGAACACCAAAAGAAAAAACTAGGGTCATCATATTTTTTACAAAATGCACAATTAAAATGGATGTCTGCATTTAATTTTATTCACCAGTTATCTCCAGATACATAAATGTTTTAATATGGTTCATGTACTGAACAAATCAGTCTGACTGATGTTTTATTAAAGTTGATCATCCAGCTTTAATATCCTCAACATGCACATGCAAATACATGAAACTTTACCATTTGGATTATGAAAACATAATCAGTCGAATCAGAGAAATTTATAAACAGTCATTTACATTATTCTTTCTAGTAGTTTCCAGAACTTAAGAGATTAAATATATATATATATATATATATATATCATATAATATCTTACATTTTCAGTGCAATCAAAGTATGTGATATTTTTCAGATGACATACTTTAAGAATTTGATAACTTTGCAAATTAGATGTAAATTAGTCAAGGTCTCGGCACTAAGTTTATTGACATTTAAGCAAACGTACTTGGGTGACACTACATGATTGACGTATGCATTCATAGTCATCAAATAAAAACATTTCAATGGCAATTTGACACTGAAAGCTGTCCAGCGTTCAGAAAACAAAAAACAATAGGCATAACTTTATTTTGATGTAAGGACATCCAATATGACGTCATTCGAGTTTGACGTCATTTCCATTCAAAAATACACCGCGCCACATATTCTTACGTCATTTGAATATCTAGTAATGGCGGACTGGAATTAAAGTTGTGTGTACAGTTTACAAAAACTTGTTGTATATTAAGCTTGAGCTTATATGATAAAGAGATTATTACCCTCGTGTATTTCGGTATCGTCAATATCATACCAGAGGCTATGAGGCTCGCATAATACAATTTTTATTCCTAATATATGATATTGACGATACCGAAAAACACTCTGGTAATAACCTATATACATTTGTATATATACACACATGTATTTTTTTTTTTTTTTCTTCTTAATTAAAATTAAATATTTCAAAGTCTAGCTGTTTTAATACAAAAAACATTTATACTAGAGATTTGATTGAATAGTTTTTTAACTTATTATTTTTAGAAGTAAAATTGAAAATTTAACTGAAAGTTTGTTTTTTCCTGAAGTTTTGATTCCCCACACCTGAAACTTGGTAGGCTATGATTCTCTATCTTAGTCTTTAAAAACTAATAGAAAGAACTAAATGTTTACATTAAACAATTGCTAATTACATACATGTAGCAGATCTATCCAGACTACGGTATATAAAATATTTGTTTTCTTTTTTGCTTTGCAGAATCCCATCTGAATGTTGGATGACATATATCAAGATGGCACTGAACAGGATATAACTGAAGAAAAAGGATGTGAGAGAATCCAATCTAACATTTAAAAATAAATATACATTTATATTATTTATAAAAAAAAAGTTTGCATATACTGTTCAGATATATTTGTCGTTCACATCGGGAAGAATGAAACACCACTTTGTTAAGACTATTGTGCTTCAATTTTTATGTCTTGCTGACAGTTTACAGATAGGGTGTGGAAGTGCTGTCATACTGTACCGGTGACATAAGAACAATAACTTTTTAAAACAATTATTTGAATTAAATGGGTCATGGGAATTCCCATGGTATTCTTGGATTTTGAACCTGTTGTTTCATGTTTCATTCTTCTTTTTTCTTTTCTTTTTCTTTTTTTGACAAAACATTTGTTACCAGTTGGTAGCTTGACCAAAATTGGTGTCCATTTCCGTGGTTCGAGATAGGGTCAGTCACATTAATTATACAGCAATTGCCTGAGAATATTGAAATTTGGCCTCCAGGGACAGATTGCTGTCTAAGTTCATTTGTTTAATGATGTCACCAGAGCACCGATTAGTTCATCACTGGCTACTGGATGTAAAAAATTAAACTGATAATTAATTCTGACCCATATAGTCTTCAGAGGAAGCTCTCTACATGTTTCAAAAGCAGCAATCCTTGCCTTTTGAAAAACAAAGGCGAGTGAAAAATCGCACACCTCAAAACGCTTAGGCGAGTGAAAACCAAGCATTTATATACGGTATGAAGTAATTGATACATGTAAATGCAGAGATACATGTTGCACAAATGAATCAATAAACCAATAATGTTTTCTTCTAATTTTGTTGTTTGGTTCATTAGTCTAGTCTGACGTCTTTTCCCTTTCAGGAATGGAGTTATAGTTTATTAAAAAGTTTCAGGAGTAGTACTATAGAAATATAATTATGACAATACACTGATGCATACCATTTGATTTTTTAATTACAATATGTACTATTCAAATAATTTGATGCACACAATTATATATACTGACACACAATGAAAACGCAAAATAGATATTTTTCAATATTTTGTTGTGATTAATGAAAAATATATTTATTGGACTTAAAATAACAATTTATGAGAGGAAGATGGTGGATGATTACCATTCTGGAGAGAAAACTGTAGTCTCGCAGCACGATGTCGCGGTGTCACGATGTTACCGTTGTACGGGCATCTGCATCCGAGTCCAGCCGGATGACCGTCATCGGATGGATAGACCTTCCATGACGTCCTATCGTGTTGCTTGCTGTCATCATCGCATTCCTGAACCGGTCACAGAGGTGGTGTCGTCAAATCTGCCAATCTTGGCGTGGGGTCGTAACGGGACATTGACCAGGTCGAGGTCAATCACAGACACTCCCGGTCTGTTGATGACGTTCAACAAGTTGTCCAATAGTTGATGGATGGACTCTGAAGGTCCTAGCAACTTGGCTTTGCGAAGTCCCCCGTTGAACTATGCCCAACGCTCGCTCCCTTTGTTCTTCTCTGAGTCGTGGCATTCTTAATGTGACGAGGAATATGACACCGTTACGTGACTTTTATGTGTCCACATACTGGCATTTCACGTGCATTGCATGCAGTATGATTGAGCATGTAGTGAACGCATTTCACACCATTTTGTGTGTTTCTGCGAGAACAAAACCAGGATTAAAACCCAGACAAAAGTACCAATCAATGGCTTCCTCTCATAAATTGTTATTTTAAGTCCAATAAATATATTTTTCATTAATCACAACAAAATACTGAAAAATATCTGTTTTGTGTTTTCATTGTGTGTCAGTATATATACCTTTTCAGTGTTAGATGGTTTGATGAACGTGCAGCAAAACATATATAGGAATCAACTTGTCTTGAATTTCATTATTGTGTACAACCAACATGATTAGGATAGTTGGGATGGGTAAAAACACTGGTTCCGAGGAGGTGGTGGTTCATGAACTTCGACCCAAGCATCTCAGGTGTGCACCACTGATTCATATTATTAAACCTTTTTTTTTTTTAATAACTCGTGAAACGTAGGCCTACAATTACTTCATTTGATAGTGTTAGTTGGGACATTGACATTCATGCGGCATTTTTAATTCAACAATTATGCAAACAGTCTCCCTCAACATTTTGTAACAGGTCATTTGACCTACCGCTACAAGTTACGAATGGCTCTGACTTTTTGTCATTGATCTAGCACGGCCCCAATATTGTTTATAATAAAATATAAAAACTCTGAAAAAATCTGTCATTACAAATGATTTTATTCCAAACGTGGGATGCCATAATAAATACCCCATTATTTTAGACACCATCATCAATGCGTAATAAGTTGTTAAGTAGACCAGAGTGTGTGCGTGCAGAATTCCAAGAGTAAAAATAATCTGACCCTGATAGCTCTGATTGGTCAATATGCCACAGATCGAACACTGCGCATCAAATCATGTTCCAGTCACATGGTCTGTGACTTTCTAACAAACGAAACAAAAATTAAGTAATCGGAAATGACCATTGATTACTGTTACTATAGTGTGTACATATATAGATTAAATAACATGTGCATATTCATCAACCTCTGGCTGAAACACAACTATTTAAATGAAGTTTTATTTGATTTTTTTTTTTAAGAGAAAAATAATAGATGTAAAAAAAATACCTAGGCTTATTCCTACATACCTATTATCATTTCTTTTCCTTCTTTTTATTATTCTGTCTAAATTTCATTTTAAAAAAAAGAAAGAAAAAAAAAGAAGAAGAAAAAAAAAAAAAAAGAGAAAAAAAGAAGTATAACTACACGATTGTCATTTTCGGGACCTCACGTAAGCTTCGTAGGCTAACAGTTATTAACTAATCAAGACAATTTTACCAACTTCGCTGATTTCCGTAACGAGTTCATTTGTGTAGGCTACAGAAGCCACTGTTTAATGCAACCCCGTTTCTTTTTTTGGCATAACTATATGAACAGTATAAATGAGTTATCCTTATTCAGATGTTGTGACAAAAGTGGACTGTTTCTAATTAATAATAAATTAAATAGGCAAAGAAGTTTTGATCGGATTGGTACGTCTTCGAAGATGTCTATAAAACCTGTGTTTTCCGATTTGTATAGCAAAGATAAGTACCAGTCATATTAAAATCTTGCATGGACGCTACCGTTCTCGTAACATTTATTTTGCTGGTATTATTAAACGGATCTTTCTATCAGCTACATAAGGTAAATAGTGGCAATCAATATACAAAATTATTTTACGTTCGCTGTTTGTTAAGTGTAACGTGCGTTATTTTCCACACTCGCCAGACTGAAATTACGTGCGCTGTACGAGTGCGATCGCACCCGCGCACCTTAAAAGGCAAGGTTTGAAGCAGGAAGTCTTCTTTTATATGATCTAACCTCAGACAGGAAAGAACATACCACAGCCTTTGATATTCACTTATATTTCACTTATACAGCATTTTTGTAAACTATCAGTGAATCACTTGTACTTCACTTATAAAGCAATGTTTGTAAATATCAGTGAATCACTTATACTTCACTTATACATCATTTTTTGTAAAATATCAGTGAATCACTTATACTTCACTTGTACAGCAATGTTTGTAAATATCAGTGAATCACTTATACTTCACCTATACTTCACTTATACAGCAGTTTCTGTTAAATATCAGTCAATCACCAGGGTATGCACTTTACGGTCGCCCGATCGCGAGTCAAAATAGCGTCAGGCAAGTCAAAACCGTATCACGTGTCGCCAGGCGGGCAACCAAACATTTCCGCATATTGTATTATGTATCAAAATGCAAATAACTAATCTTTGTAAGAGATCGGAAAGTTAGTTTTTATTTATTGTTTTCAACTGGTTTCCTATTAGCCCTTACGGAAATAACTTATACAAACTTATACTTTACATATACACCACTTATAAGTGGCCTATAAGTTACCCATATATTGGTATAAGTGAAGTATCAGTGTGTATAAGTATAAGTGAAAAGAATGGTTAACCGATACATCACTGATACTCCACATATATTTCACCTATAAGTGGTTTATCAGTGGTATAAGTGTTCTGGAATTAAGATATTTTTTGTTTGTTTCTATAAGTGAAATATAAGTGAACAATTAGTTTGGAGATAGTCTTTTTGAAAAGGAAATGATGTGTTCCAAATGAACAGGGAAAAAACTAAGTCCAAAAAAATTTCATGGTTATTTTTTAAAAATTCATAACTTCTCACAGGATTTATCAAATTCATTGGGAACAGTGGCTAAACAACCAAACATACATCTAACAGAATTTGATAGTATTTCCAGTAATAATATTTTTTTTTATTAATATTAATATTAATACACATGATGCTATATGATTATAATTATCCCATGCTACCTCCTCACTTAAATAGACCCTCCAGACTCACCACCTGTCACAATAAATATCTGTAAAATTGTAGTGGCAGGGCAGAGGGTGTGTGTGTGTGTGTGTGTGTGTGTGTGTGTGTGTGTGTGTGTGTGGAGGTGAGCTCCATTTCAGTGTGTTTATTACAGCATGGATTTATTTTATCTATTAATGGTAATTTGTATTTACATATAAAAAAGTTAATTAACTAAAAAAAAAAAAAAAAAAAAAAACACAAGAAAAACAAAGACAACAACAATGACATCAGGAATTCAGATAGAACAAGGGATTATTATGAGAGGTGCAAAATCCTGAGATTAATAGCCTTGCCATCTTAGGCAGTATGGTGCAACTTCAAAAGGACTTAATTCAGACACCACTGTGTGGGTCTCCAGCCAGTAGGAGGAAACCCAAAGAAGAAAACCAAAATGGCGGCACCTGGACATTTTCTTTGTGCACATGTGTTTAGTTAAGACTATACCTCATGTCCGTGGAACAAGTCTATCATACAGGAAAACTAATTTGGTAAGTATCTGACTACATGTAGCACCTATTTTTTTATTTTAACAGTTCATGTTTTTCATTTAAAAGCCATGCATTACAATCATTGCTGGATTTTCAAATAGACAAAATGGTGGCATTCCTTTGTTGATAAATTCTCTTTATTTATGTTAATGCATGTGCATAAACATTTCATTTAGTGAATACAACTATACTAAAAGTTCAAACTAGTGCTGATTATAGTTATTTTGTCACACAAAGGTTTGGTGGTGTTGTTTACATTTAAATATTATAAGTAATTAGTAGTATTAGTAATTAATTAAAATATACTTGTGGTTTCCCTCTGTTACCAACAAACATGATTTTTTTTTTTTTTTTTTTTATGTCAAAGCAAATTTTAAAGTTTTTAAATCCATATGATCAATTAATAGCTTGGAAGTATTAATAAGTTATAATTTTTAATTATATAATTTTGATCATTGTGACCTGTCCCTCCATTTCCGGTAATGGAGGAACATTTGTGCCATTGTACATTAAAAACCAACTTGAAAAGCATCATATATATATATGTATATGTATATGTATATGTATATGTATATGTATATGTATATATGTATATATGTATATATATATATATATATATATATATATATATATATATATACATATACATATATGTATATATATATGTATGTATGTATATATATGTATGTATATGTATATATATGTATGTATATGTATGTATATGTATATATATGTATATATATATGTATATATATATATATGTATTTTGATTAAATGAACTAAAATAATTTATGTAATGTTCATCAACTTCTGGAATTCACAAACACTGGAACGTGGAAGTCTTCAGATATCACCTTACAAAGGGATTACATAGCTCCACTAATTGGGGCAATAAAATGTCTATAGGAGAATGGGAGTTATCACCTGATCACTTTGTACCTGTCTTATCAAAAGGATGTGTATCTCTATACTTCTGGCAGACTGGGAGTAATTAATTTACTTCACACAGTGCTAATTAAAAGTCCATGGGAAATGGGGGGCAGATGTAATGACTGACATTTGAAACAGTAACATGAAAAATATTTGTTAGCTTTTATGTTAATTTGCTTAATACACATATTAATTTTTATAAGCCCAATCATTGCATGTTAATATCATTTACAGTAAACTTTTCTAAAGTCAAAATACCTATTGTTTGTTCAGAAAAATAAAGATGCTGCAGAGAACACCAAAAGAAAAAACCTAGTGTCATCATATTTTTTACAAAATGCACAATTAAAATGGATGTTTTCATTTATTCACAAATTATCTCCAGATACATACATGTTGTAATGGTTCATGTACTGAACAAATCAGTCTGACTGATGTTTTATTAAAGTTGATCATCCAGCTTTAATATCCTCAACATGCACATACAAATACACAAAACTTTACCATTTGGATTATGGAAACATATATAATCAGTTGAATCAGAGAAATTTATAAACAGTTATTTGCATGATTCTTTCTAGTAGTTTCCAAAACTTAAGAGATTAAAAATATATGTATATACATGTATGTATTTTATTTTCTGGTTTCTTCTTAATTAAAATTAAAGTTCAACATTGAATATTTCAAAGTCTGTTTTAATACAAAAATTAACGTTTATCCTAGATATTTGATTGAATATTTTTTTAAACAATTATTTTTAGAAGTAAAATTGAAAATTTAACTGAAAGTTTGTTTTTTCCTGAAGTTTTGATTCCCCACATCTGAAACTTGGTAGGCTATGATTCTCTAACTTAGACTTTAAAAACTAATAGAAAGAACTAAATGTTTACATTAAACAATTACTAATTACACTGTACATGTACATAGCAGATCTATCCAGACTATATAAAATATGTTTTTCTTTTTAAATTGTTTTGCAGAATCCCATCTGAATGTTGGATGACATATATCAAGATGGCACTGAACAGGACATAACTGAAGAAAAGGGATGTGAGAGAATCCAATCTAACATTTAAAAATAAATATATATATATATTATTTATCAAATATTTCTTTGCATATACTGTTCAGATATATTAGTGGGTCACTTCGGGAAGAATGAAACACCACTTTGTTAAGACTATTGTGCTTCAATTTTTATGTCTTGCTGACAGTTTACAGATAGGGTGTGGAAGTGCTGTCATACTGTACCGGTGACATAAGAACAATAACTTTTTAAAACAATTATTTGAATTAAATGGGTCATGGGAATTCCCATGGTATTCATGGAATTTGAACCTGTTGTTTCACTATTCTTTTCTTTTTCTTTTTCTTGACAAAACATTTGTTACCAGTTGGTAGCTTGATCAAAATTGGGGTCCATTTTAGTGGGTGGAGAAAGGGTCAGTCGCATTAATACAGAAATTACCTGAGAATATTGAAATTTGGCCTCCAGGGACAGATTGCTGCCTAATTTCATTTGTTTAATGATGTCACCAGAGCACTGATTAGTTCATCACTGGCTACTGGATGTAAAAAATTAAATTGATAATTAATTCTGACCCATAGTATTCAGAGGAAGCTCTCTACATGTTTCAAAAGCAGCAAGTCATCTTTTATATGATCTTACCTCAGACAGGACAGAACATACCACAGCCTTTGATATTCACTTATACTTCACTTATACAGCGTTTTTGTAAAATATCAGTGAATCACTAATACTTCACTTATACAGCAATGTTTGTAAATATCAGTGAATCACTCATACTTCACTTATATTTCACTTATACTTCACTTATACAGCATTTTTTGTAAAATATCAGTGAATCACTTATACTTCACTCATACAGCAATGTTTGTAAATATCAGTGAATCACTTATACTTCACCTATACTTCACTTATACAGCAGTTTCTGTTAAATATCAGTGAATCACTTATACTTCACTCATACAGCAATGTTTGTAAATATCAGTGAATCACTTATACTTCACCTATACTTCACTTATAAGTCACTTATATATATTTAACACTTCTGTTAAATATAAGCGAATGACTTACACTTCACTTATATATATGGTTAACACTTCACTTATACGTCACATATACTTTGTATAAGTGATACCTCATTTGCATACAAAATCCTAATCGTTTACTTATAAGTCACTTATACTTCAAAAGTATTAACGACTTATACTTCACTTATGAGTAAAAAATATAAGTCATTTCGGTAAGGGAGTATCTGCGCAACCAAACCCATATAGGACATAATAGCGATTACTTACCCAGTCTATCGAACAGTCTAAAACCATTCGGAATGCCTCGGCCAGTTTTGATTATGTATTCGGAAAACCTCAGCCACGTAAATGTATTCGTAGGTTCAATGAGAACACCTCAATCATGTCCGTCTTTACTTTCCATTTAGTTACAATCGGAACAACTCGTCACATTCCACTACGCAATGTTTCGGAGAAAGATTTTGTTTAGGTCTCACTACACAGATGTGATCTGCCACTGAAACCCATGTTAAACTGCCCAACTTCAAATGAAGATTGCCAATAGAATGGGTTCTCGTTGGCACTAACAACATACACCATGGCTAACATACATTATATAAGTATTTTATTTATTTTTTTGCTATATGACTGCATCTGGCTGTAGTACCGATCTGAACAGGTGGTTCATTAACCGATTCACTCCGGCTGTCTCTTGTGCTATACACCCATGTCCCAAAAGGTCAATGCACAATATTACAAAATAACATTGGCAAAATACAGCCAGAAGGCTTACCATTAAACATACATATTGTTTTAATTCTTCGCCATTTCCTGGAAGTGAATATGTGAACCATAACATGTGTCACAATTAGGAACTATAGTGGATCGTCATCAATCAACTCTCACCCGGAAGTCAACTGTATAGTGAGACCAAAGGGTCATCCAGAATAACATGTGTCCTTGACGTCACAGTTGAATTTACAATATATACATGTGTATGTGTATATTATGAAGGGTTCACCAGAATAACTTTTGTGTCCGTGACGTCACGGTTGAATTTACATATATATATATACATGTGTATGTGTATATGAAGGGTCATCCAGAATAACCCGTGTCCTTGATGTCACGGTTGAATTTACAATATATACATGTGTATGTGTATATTATGAAGGGTTCACCAGAATAACCCGTGTCCTTGATGTCACGGTTGAATTTACAATATATACATGTGTACACATGTATGTGTATATGAATTAGGGTCCACCAGAATAACTTATCAGCGATGCCACATTTTTAATAAGGTGATATGTTTGAATTGAACTCTGCAATCGTGGACTATTTATGCCCAAGAAAGCATGATTTACCAACTAATTCATACAAACAAATTGAAGTGAACACACATATATAGAAACACACAAATTCATACAAATAAAAATGAAGCGAAAGCACACACACACATACAAATCAGGGGTAGGGGGTTTACACCTGTACACCAGAAAACAGCATATGCATCTGAGAGTTTAATTTGTATAGTGTTTCATTTGTTTATAAAAAGTAGTGCCCCTTCCTAGGATTTTGATCAGGGTACGGCCCTGTAAATTCACGCGCACGCGCACGAGCACACACACACACACACACACACACAAATAAAGACTACTTTTTAAATCGGGAATAAAATATGATTGCAACTTATGAATATCTCTTAAAATACCATCACTTTGCAAAAAAACCACAATCACACAGACAGACAAATTATATTCATTATAACAAGTCAGTCCTGATCGACTGTCTATTATGTAATTTGTGTATTTATAATCGCACGACGGGCCGCTGTTGTGCATGTGTCCTTATTTTAGCCCATATGCTACCTGACTTCAAATACCCGGTGAAAATGCTCGACAGCTTAACCACTCGACAACAGACACTGTTTCTTGTTTGTTTTTCTGCTTAGTCACCTATTTAAATATGTAATAAATGTCACAGCATTCAATATAAACTTTCTTTCATAAATCTGCCAATTGAGACACGACCCCCAACACACACACACAAACCTTAGCAAGATGACATTATAAAGGACAGCTATATATCAAACTAGAACTATGTTTACTTTTACTGTGCGAAAACCATAAAGTGTAATCTACGTTTTTATATTGTTAAGTCAAACAACATTGCACCAGCCCAGTCACGTATGTGGACTATTTTTTTAAATCGGGAATAGTATGACTGTAACTTGTAGATGTTTCTATTTCACGTGTAAATATATTTCAAAATATAATGACGCAATATTTTATGCGTTAGGATTGTTAAATAGGAACTTTCACCTGCATTTTTGTTACTAACAAAACCCCACAAAAACAAAACAAATGACTAGACGTTCTGTACGTTAGGATTGTTAAACAGGAACTTTAACCTGCATTTTAGTTACTAACAAACCCCCCCCCCCCCAAATTTTTTTAATGACGTGACGTTTTATACATTAGGATTGTTAAATAGAAACTTTCACCTGCATTTCAGTTGCTAAGAAAACTGCAAATAATAATAATAATAATAATAATAATAATAAATAAAAACATGTCTATGTATGTTTGTATTATTGTGTATATGTGGTAAGTTATCTGTGTGTTTGTGTGTGTCTTGTCAGTGTGTTTGTTTGTGTCTGTCAGAGTGTTAGTCTGTGTCTGTCAGAGTGTTTGTGTGTCTGTTAGTGTGTTTGTGTGTGTCTGTGTATTTGCATGTGTCTGTTGGTGCGTTTGTATGTGTCTGTGAGTGTGTTTGTGTTGTATGTGTGAGTGTTTGTGTGTGTCTGTGAGTGTTTTTGTCGTATGTGTGAGTGTTGCATGTGTATCTGTGTGTTTGCGTGTCACTGAGTGTGTTTGTGTCGTATGTGTGAGTGTTTGCATGTGTATCTGTGTGTGTTTGTGTGTCTGTGAATGTGTTTGTGTCGTACTAGTATGTGTATGTTTGCATGTGTATCTGAGTGTGTTTGTGTGTCTGTGACTGTGTTTGTGTCGTACTAGTATGTGTATGTTTGCATGTGTATCTGAGTGTGTGTCTGTGAATGTGTTTGTGTCGTACTAGTATGTGTATATGTTTGCATGTGTATCTGAGTGTGTGTCTGTGAATGTGTTTGTGTCGTACTAGTATGTGTATGTTTGCATGTGTATCTGAGTGTGTTTGCGTGTCTGTGAGTATGTGTATGTCGTATGTGTTGGTGTTTGCATGTGTGTATGTTCATGAGTTGGTGTTTTTATGAGTATGTATTTGTACGTTTGTGTATGTGTATGTGCGTGTTTGTGTGTCTTTGTGTATCTGTCTACAGATGTGCTTGCATTTGTGTTTTCGGAAGCAAGGAGCTAAAGAGCCCGAACATCCGCCCCGAATCCGCTATCAACCAAACTATGACCCATAAATATCAGTACTACAACCCCTACCTCAAAGTATTAACTGCAGAAAATGGTACCCTTCAGTTTTTCGGTTTTTACAACACCCCTAGTTTCTCACAAAATTTTAGTACTTTTTTTTACAGGTACCCCACACATGTTTCAAGTACAAGGCTACTTGACACAGTGGTACTAGATGAAATAAAATTGCATACATTTTTTTGCCCAGATGAAACAATTTTTTTTTTACAATCAACACACTCACATTTATCACCAATCACAGGACTTGTGGTGTTCACTTCTCTATAAAAAGTTTGGTGCACCTCAAACGTTGACCCAACCAGAAGTTATTTGGTTTAGTACTACCTAAAGCACCATGTTCACAGTGCAGGGGGGTAATGTCAGTATATTTGTGAAGGGATGTTCCACAATGAAGATGGAAAGTATAAAGGTATGTAATATAAATTATGATAAGTAATCTGTATTTAGCAACCACAATTACAGGTTTTACATAACTTGAAAGCACTGTAGAAGCCAGCAATTTTGATTGATGGGTATGTGGGGTGGGCACCCATTCCCCTCTCCCCCCCCCCCCCCCCCCCCATGTTTTATATGTGCAGGGGTGGCACTGGTAGGAGATCCGACGGGAATGAGGGTGGGCAACCAACATTTTACAAAACAAACTTATAAAGGCAAACAAATTCCTGATTGGGGATGGAGCATTGCCCCATCCCACCCATACACCAACCCCCTGCGGCAAATGATAATTTCTTAAGATAATTTTTAAGGCCCAAAAGTTGATTTTCACATTATCACTGATAATGTTTAAAATTATATATTATAACATTAAATAATTGCTCAGTATGTAACAGCAATATCAGTATATTGCATGAATAAAATAAAAAAGCCTGCTGAATGTTGTCAATTGTGATTCAGTTTGTTAACATCTTTTTTCAGTTACACGAAGAGAGTGAGGCACACAAGACTGCTGTCCTAAAGAAACTGGGAGTAGAAACTACCCCAGGGACAACATAATAATTATAATTTAATTACAACAATTTGTAATAAAACTAAAACAAGTCCACAATTTCAATCTGTTTCGACCCTTTCTGTCAGTTTCCTCTGAGCTGTCCACACCATCACCTACCTGTCTCAACTTCCTCCACTGTTGCACCCACCTGGCATCCTCGTTCTCTGCCGCTAATAAAGCTGGTCTGACCCACGGCATTAACTAACGACCGCCGGTAGTAGGGGTGCATAGTAGGTGGTTACAAGTGCCGCTTAACAATGCCAGAAGTAACTACTGAACACTCCCTGAAGTGATCAGACTAAGCCCACAGCTAAAAGCTGATGGGGAATGGCAGGTGTGTGGCACAGATAGCCACATGAGACAAGAACCTGTCGCAGTTGGAGAGACAAGGACTGGGATGTGGAGGTGGACAGCGAAAGAAGTTGAAAGATAGGAGTTGCCAGATCGGAAAGAAATGAGATGGACTTCAAAGGAGAGAAAGGAAAGGGGACAGTGGGATAAAAAAACAAACAAAACTAAAACAAGTTCTGTTTCCTTCTTTTGTGTTGTTATTATTGTTTGTATGATATGATAACATGTTTTTAAACTGCAATTTAAGTAAGTTCCTTTTTTAACGAAATTCGGTCGCGGACCATTCAAATGTTGTACGGGTGAGTTAAAGTGTTGAGCACTGTGAGTGGCCCGATTGGCCAGTCAAAAATCCCAAGTGCATACCCTGCAATCTCTTATACTTCATTTATATTTCATTTATACTTCACTTATACTTCACTTATAAATCACTTATATATATCTAACACTTCTGTTAAATATAAGCGAATGACTTACACTTCACTTATATATATGGTCAACACTTCACTTATATGTCACATATACTTTGTATAAGTGATACCTCATTTGCATACAAAATCCCAATCGTTTACTTATAAGTCACTAATACTTGAAAAGAATTAACGACTTATACAAAGGGTAGAAGCCAGATAGTGCCTACTTGTATTTTTTGTACAGATAATATGAAATGTTTTAGTCGCCAAATGAAAAAAATTGACACAATGTCGAGGGTTGCCAATAAATGTAAAAAATGAATGATGACCATTGGGCTCTGTGGTCAAGTGAATAAGCTGTTAAGACTGTCAAGCTGACGACAGTGCATGGTTCAAATCTGGCAAAACTGGCTTACACTTTCATTCATCTATCGATCACCCTCTGCTTATGATGGGCTTATCGTTCTCATTATCTTAACATAAAAGAGCATTCTAATTCATCCCGCACTTACCTCTTTTAAGCCAATTTTTTTCAGTTTCCAACAAACGTCCTTTGTCCTATTCACACTATCATCTACCTGTCTCAACTTTCGATTCCCAGTCTGGAGCTCCACGCGGATAAGACGTGTTTGTTTCGCTTGTGCACACTGCACGTGCTTTCGTGTGCTCGACTTGGGGGTCCTTCATTTCGTTGTTTTTGTCAGCGAAATGAAGTTTTCTACTGGGATGTATGCGGCCATTGGAACTGATTGAACGCTGGAACGCTTCTCGTTTCGACAGCCTGAACCACCAGGTTGCATTCTTTTTTAGCGAGATTCCTCGCCTCCACGTCATTTCTCCGTCTGACTGTCGACTTGTTTTTCCCGTGACTCGTATGACGGCCATTCTGCATAACGCCACGGTTGTTCGCGTTTAGTCTCTACATGTCCGAGCCTGTCCTAGCAGCACTGGAAGATTGACCGCCCCACTCTAAGAAGAAATAGGAAGCGGGGTCGGCCCCTACTACTCTTTTTCTAGACTTTACCTTGCTTTATAGTGATACCATCTCGTGTCCTCCGGAGTCGGGCCCGTCCGCACCACTATACCAACCCATGACGACTGGACTATACCCTAGTCTGATACTCTCTCTCGTTTAGACGGATCCAGCTTCTCAAGATCTGTATTTCAGCACAGCACTACACCTTCAACGTCTATCGACTGTCAATCTAGGGGTTTTCTTGACGGGATGCAACCCATCTCGTCCCTTTAAGCTGTGCACCCAAACGGCCTTAACGAGGCCACTTGCGTAGACATATCGATCGGACTTTAAACTTTTAGATCTGCGTTCAAAATTTTATGACGAAATTACTTCTTTTTTTTAAATATTATTAAATAGTCCGATCCTCTCTTCTTTCTCTTATTTAATTTTGGACTGCCCTTCTAAAATGCTCCAAATTATATAAATATTCGGACGAGCAGTCAATTCTGATTTATTTTTGGATTGTAACCTTTTTCATTTTTTTATTTAATCTATTAACTTTTTTACTAATTGATATTTTCTAAATTCTGCCCCTCCCTATGTCACTGCGTATTTAAGCACAAGCTTGTGAGAATTTTACAGAATTATTACGGTACTAAAAAGTATTTTTATGATGATGTATGTGTAAGACAGTAACCAGTTACAGCCTATACCTGGTATAAAACTGTCACTGACCCTAGCTCCAGTCACCTTCAGCCCTCCCCTTACTTATATTGATATCAGGGCTGTAGCTAGGATTTTTTGTTTACAGGGTAACTGAGTAGTTAATAGTCTAAAACTCCTTAAACGGTTAAGAAGAGAATTTTCTATAAAAAAAATTGCGCTAACTACGGATTTGTAGGGGAAGACATAGTAACTTGCAACCATTTGATTGTCGACGATTGCCAAAAGCATTACACAGTTTTCTCTAACCTATCCCTACATATTAATATCAATAAGGGGAGGGCTGGAGGTGATCCACTCAACCTATCACTGACCTTGCGAGTCCACTCTTGTGACTCCTGAGCCGTCAGACATTGAATGCTGGCATCGCGGCGGACGTACACATCTTCGTTGTAGTCGTACAGCTGGGTGTTATCAACTATCTTGTCCACTGTGATCTTTATAACCTTCAGATCTGAAATTACCCATTCATGGATTCTGATTTGGCTTTTTCTTTTATATATATATATAGTACATGAAATAAAAGGCTAATTAATAAATGTGCTCTAGTGGTGTCATTTCAATTTTAAAAACACACCTTTAACTTAAAATATCCGATGTACATACATGTAATATGATCATATTAATATTTTTTTTACATTTACATTTGTTTTAACATAACAATTGAAAATAACCCATGTATGATTCTATAATTTTTATCATTTTTTTACATTTAACACTGGACGTTTGAAAATAATCCATGTATGATTATATAATTTTTTATTTTGTTTTACATTTAACACTCAACAACTCAAAATAACCCATACCGTATATGATTATATCAATGTTTTTACATTTCAATTTAACACTTGACAATTAAAAATAACCCATGTATGATTATATCAATATTTCTTTTTATATTTAACATTTGACAATTGAAATTAACCCATGTATGATTACATCAATATTTCTTTTTATATTTAACACTTGACAATTGAAATTAACCCATGTATGATTATATCTTCTGTACCTACCCTTAAATAAAACTTACAGATCTAAATGTAGATAATAGAAAACTCTAAATAATACATTTATACCTCTGTTCACCGAGGCGGTTCGATCCTTTAACAAAAGCACATCAGACAAGCACTCTATTGACAGTGACCGGCCTCGGTGGCGTCGTGGTTAGGCCATCTGTCTACAGGCTGGTAGGTACTGGATTCGGATCCCAGTCGAGGCATGGGATTTTTAATCCAGATACCGACTCCAAACCCTGAGTGAGTGCTCCGCAAGGCTCAATGGGTAGTTGTAAATCACTTGCACCGACCAGTGATCCATAACTGGTTCAACAAAGGCCATGGTTTGTGCTATCCTGCCTGTGGGAATAAAAGATCCCTTGTTGCCTGTCGTAAAAGAGTAGCCTATGTGGCGACAGTGGGTTTCCTCTAAAAAAAACAGTGTCAGAATGACCATATGTTTGACATCAAAATTGTTAGTGCTATTACTTTAGCAGATGGTCGATCCATAGGGTTTTTGTTTTGTTTTGTAAAGCAATGAAATTAATTTTTGATTTTGTTTATATGGTAGAAACAGGCCATGCAAAAAAAATTCTTAATGCCCTATAGTCATATCCTCCAATGACCTAAAAATTAAACAAACTGTCACAGCCAAACTGTCCAGGCCATATTTTGCATGTTAGAAATTGGTCACCATGCATACTCGAATGAGATTCCTGAAAGATGTTTTATTACAACAGCATGAAACTTTTCACACTTATTTATTTTGAATGGGTGCTGTCCTGTTATATTGAAACTCTTGTTAACTGCCCTATATGTACCTTCTAGCCGTAATGACTACAATAAATCTCCATCGGTCCTATATAGGCTAAATGGTCTTGCCATATCTCATTTACCAAATTCAGTGTCCACCTACATGTACATGTACCCCAACTTGGTCACTTTTGGAACTGCCCTTACCTAAAACCTTGTCACCATCATATCTGATTTGGACAAAGTCCACTGTGTATTTCTTTGGAAAGAGCAGGGGGTGAACTTTCTTTATGGCGTCGTCAATTTGGAGTCGATACCGATCTTCGTGTTGCTGGTCGCAAGAGACCCCGACAACACAGCCTGAAACACATTATTATTACATTATTTACATTTTAAACTATTTTCATGCTTATAATTTATATCCAAATAAGGTGCAAGCATCTGGGCTGTCTGTCCAGAACAGTGGGTTCATTGTTAGTGGTTATAGAGAAGAGGGTGTAGTGGTCTAACCATCTTACACATGCCCATTGAGTTGTTAAAACTCACTCTGGGTGGGAGCCAGTAGCAGGGTGGGAGCCAGTACCAGGCTGCGAACCCAGTACCTACCAGCCTTATGTCCGATGGCTTAGCCACGACACCACTGAGGCTGGTCCTCAAACACAAAGAGTGGTCATTATTTTTCAAAGTACGGTATGTGACTATTCAAGACTCGAAAAAGTGGCCTGCGAAAAGTGAAATGCAGTCTATTTTCAGACCTGGCAGGTAAAACAGATATTCACCTTCTAAATCAACCTAAGAAATTCAAGAGACAGATGTGTGTATGTGTGTGTGTGCATGTGTGTGTGTGTGTGTGTGTGTGATTACCTCATCTACTATTTAGCTCATGGACAATCAAGCTGATGACTGACACTCAGGCAGTGTTTAGAATCCCGTCAAGGGTCAGAATTATGCTCAGTCAGTTGAGTGCTCAGATGCTTGCATCGCTGGATCTATTCAACTGCATGATTGGGTTTTTTCTCGTCCCAACCAGTGCACTACAACTGGTCAAAAGCTGTGGTATATGTTTTCCTGTCTGTGGTAAACTGCATATAAAAGATCCCTTGCTGCATTAGGAAAAATTTAGCAGCTGATTTCCTCTGATGTCTGACGTTCAGTAGCTGGTGATTAATTAAACAATGTGCTCTATAGTGGTGGTGTTTTTTTTCAAATCCTGATAAAGATGGCTCACACTTTCATTCATCTTTCTCATCTATCACGCTCTGCCTTAGTATCATTCAAATTATCTTAATATAATAAAAGTGCCAATGTCTCCCATGATTTCAATCTGTTTCGACTGTTTCAACCGTGTCTAGCTGTCCGTTTCCTCCGACTCAGTCTTCTGTGCCGTCTACACCATCACCTACCTGTCCCAACCAGTGGCGTAGGGGTGTCTCTCGGGGTCATGGCCTCCCAATCAAACTTTGTTTTTGAAAACTGTATTAAATATTATAAAATCATACATCATACATACACTAACTGTGGATTGCCTCCCCCGCCCCAGCACCCCTAATATGGGTTGGCCCCCACCCCAATATAAAATCCTAGCTATGCCAGTGGTCCCAACTTCCTCCATCAGTGCAGTTTCTGTGTACTTCCCTGCACCCACCTAACATCATTGTGACTAAGTCCTTTCCTACTAATATTTATTTCATTTCAACTTATTTTCATGCTTATATCCAATTCAAGCATACTGTCCTGGGCACACACCTCAGCTATCTGGGCTGTCTGTCCAGGACAGTGGGTTAGTTGTTTAGTGGTTAGTGAGAGAAGAGGGTGTAGTGCCTACACCTAACCACTGAGCCCTAAAGAACTCGCTCTGGGTTGGAGCCGGTACCAGCTGCGAACCCTGTACCTACCAGCCTATAGTTTGATGGCTTAATCACTGAGGCCGATTCCTACTAATAAAGCTGGTCTAATTATATAACGAACACTGGTAGTACTACAATAGAGAAGATGGTTACAAGTGCCTCTTAACAATGTCACAAGTAACTACTGAACACTTTCCGAAGTGGTCAGACTAAGTCCACAGCTAAAGCTGATGGGAAATGGCAGGTGCGTGGCACGGATAGCCACAAGAGACAAACATGTTGTGGTTGGAGAAACAAGGACTGGGATGTGGAGGTGGACAGCAAAAGAAGTTAAAAGATAGGAGTTGCCAGATCAGGAACAAATGAGATCAAATTTAGGAGAGACATTTTGGTATTGAAAAATGTTATCTGCCATTTAGTAAAACACTAACAGTATATCCGACGAACACAAAAAGAGAGATGAGGGCCTTGGGTATGGAATTTAATTGTATTTAGATGAAATCAGCGGGTGAGAATTAACTTGGGCATGCATTTAAAGCAGAGTATACCAAAAATACTGCTCGATATTGGTATCGATACTGAAAACCACACCAATGTAAATCGCCCCAAAAATACTGATACCGAACCTGAAATTTCAATACCGCCCAGCTTTACTGGCTATGCTTTTATATGTACTTCACTACAGACAAGACAGCACATACCACTGCATCATGCATTTAATGGAATGGGGAAGAGGAGATTTAGCTAAGTTGGTAAAGTGCTAGCCCGAGGTTATTGGGTTGTAGTATCGCACCCACTTGGTGGATCAATTTTATAATTGCTTATCCACCATGCCAACCAGTGAGCATTACACAACTGGTATCATGGGCGTCGATTGGTGGGGGACAGAGGGGAGGGGGGGGGGGGGGGGCGCGCAACAACACCACCACCAACAAAAACAACAAAAAACAAACAAAAATGAAAACTTTAACCACTAATGTGTAGCTTTATGATGTTTATTGACATTCCTTTATCACACACACACACACACACACTAACACGTCCCCCCCCCCCCCCCCACACACACACACACACTTTTAAAGCCGGATTGACGCCCATGACTGGTATACATTGTATCAAAGGTTGTGGTGTGTGCTTTCATGTCTAAGTGAAAGTTACATTTAAAACTAGCTTGTGCATTAAATTTAGGACCTCATTTCCATGCAAGCTTTCTGCGAGAAATAATTACAGGGTACAAGTACGTAACAGAAACAAAACAGACCATAAGTGCCCTTACTAGGTGTTTATGAGTTTGAAAAGCTTTAAATTGGACGCTGCATTTTATGCGCTTTGGCAAATTTTAAATAGCATGACCTGCCAGATGGTATATATGGTGGGTAAAAGTGTGTACCCTAAAATATTGGAAATTAATGGATATATATATTTAATACTTATATAAATAATAGTAAGAAGAGAACTGCTGTTTAAAATGTGTGAAAATGCATGAAATAAAGTGTCCAGTTTCAAAGCATTTCAAATCCATAACCATCTAGTATGGGCACTTATTGTCCATTTTGTTTTTATTACGAACCCTAAAATTATCTTCTGGCAGAAAGCCTATGTCATAAAACGTGTATCTAGGTGTGCTGTTTTGCACTTGCCTGCAAATGTCAAAACACAAGGCCTAGCTAGCGGCTTACCGTGATTGTTAACTCCAATAAAGAGAGTTCCCCCGTCGCTGTTCAGGAAGCTGCACACGTACTTTCCAATAGTGTTCATAATAACATGCTTCTTGTCGCCCACCATAAACCCGCCCTCTTTAAATTCAGCGTTGCGCGTTTCATTTCCAAGCCTCTCTCCGAGGTGGTAGAATTTTTCGTCACTCATTTCTTTCTGGGCTTTGGTCTTCTTCACACATTTTCTGTGATCAAATTTCAGCACCTTGCTTTGTTCGGTGATGAGACTGAAGTCAAAGGGCACGCCACTCCGGTGTTTCGGTGTCTGCAGGTGATGGAGTGCCAAGCGGACGGCTTCCTCGTCTTCGAGATTCACGAATGCGAAAACATAATTCGTGTTTTTATCCACAATAGAAATCAGACTCTTTTTCACTATCAGTCCAATTTGTGTGAACATGTGAATGAGATGGCGATTCATCTTATCATGTCCAATAGACGACTTAAGACCTCCGATGTAGATGCTTGTGTTTTCAGGGAACTGTGATGACATGATGAGATCATTGGTCTAAAAAAATAATAAAAAAAAATCATTAAATAAAAAAGGAATAGATTGATCACAAGTCTCTGAGAATTGAAAATTAATTGCGCAAACCATTTATGGGTTAATTACACCAAAACAAATTTAGGTAACCCCATTTTGTTTTTATGTAACAATATATAAGCCATGACCATGTAAATGATGTCATAAATTCACTGCATGAACAAAAAATGGGTTACGCAAAATTATTCTTACACGAGCAATGCACGAACAAAACTATAGGTATTGCTCTCACAATTTTCAGAAGCTTGTGATCACCACAATTATGAAAAAAGGTACAGATAAAGAAAAATGATAAATATATGTATATTTTTTTTTAGATAGCCACTTTTCATTACAAAAAAAACAGAAATCTTCACTAGTCCACCGGACAAATACATGTATATCTAGAAATCTACTTGTCCGCAAATACTTTCACTTGTCCAAATAAGGCCAAGTAAAAAAAATTGTTTGGTTCCTGTTACATGCCAAAAACAAATAGGGTAAGTAGTTAGGGAAAACTTTTTTTTTTTTTTTTCTCCCACCCATTTTCGAGCTAATATTTCCTGAATAGTATAGCAGATTAATATATTAAAAGCTCTTTCTTTGTGTTACAGTGCAACTGACAATACATACTCTAATGAGAATCATTAATTATTTTCTATAAAAAAAAAAACATGTCGTAACCTAGTCAAACCACAATCGGTATTAATGTAAACACCACCCAAGTCTAATACTACACGGTAAGGTTATAAACTATGATAACACTAAAATAACACTATAATTTGTTCATTGGAAAAAAGTTTTAATATCAAAGGTCTGATCCACAACATGGTTACACCCCCTCACAACTACAGCAACAACACCGATCTTCCTGGCCTATTTCATTGCCAGTATTGCAGTAACAAAATGTACATCATGAACACAACGAAGATGTCAATAAAAATTAACAAAATAAGTTAACAAAAAGATCTCCATACTAACTATCCTCATAGCAGAGATATCAAAAGAAAACAACTATTTTCAGGAAAACAGTTTCCCTTTTGGTCGTCCATAAGGACACTGCACAGTATCTTTGCACTGTTGACAAAGAGGTAAAACAGGTTTGTATTTTTGCTTTTAAAGGTCTGATCCACAACATGGTTACACCCCTTCACAACTACAGCACTGCAGACGCTATTAAAGGTGAAAAGAGTTGTCATTTCTTAAGGTTTTGGGTACTACCAGTTAATTTCAAATGCCATGGATATCATCATATTTAATAATAAATACAGGGGTTATTTGTCAAACAAATGCAAAATATTGATAAGAGTTGATGTCTAAATATTTAATTTATGTAATCTTTTCAGCATAATCGGCTATTTTCATGTTTACTCTTTATGTTTAACATTGAATCCTAACTCGGTATTTCTAGAAGTTCGATTACGTTTTAGGGAATTCCCCTAACAACATAGACTGGAAATTTGTATCATTCTGCTTTTTAACAGTAAACTAGAGTAACATTTTGAAGATTGGATTCACAAGTTACGAGTAGTTCCGAATGAGTACGAGAACACGTCCAAGAGCATCTTCCATTTACAGAGTAGAATGTCAAAAATGTGCTCATTCAAATCAAATAATATTACATGTATTTAAATCAATTTCAAATGAAACGACATTCAAGAAATCGGAACACCACGTTACATTCCGCTACGCTTATATTTCGTGGAAATGTACAAGGAGTTCCGAATGGCTCTCGGAAGCTTTTTATTTGGAACTCTTCGGAAGCAAAATTGCGCAAAGTGTTCCGGGTCTTCTGGTAACGAGGTCTTGGACTGACAGATCTCGTGGCATCTCTCTGCAGTTGTTGTTTTTAGAGTCGACGAAAATTGATAGGATTGATATTAATGGATTATTAAATAAAACAGGTGGAGAAAAAAAAGGGGGGGGGGGGGGGGGGGGGAGGTTAAAAAAAGTTTAGGGTCGGCACCAAAAATCTAAGGACAGTCGGGTAACCGGAACCAAACCATTTTTTTTTACTACGCCTAAGTTTTTAGCTTTATTCAAGTGCAAGGACATTAGTTTTGATTCTTCAAAATGAAACTGCATATTGAACATTTTCACTTTCCTCTGGACAACCACTGAGTTACATTTTGCTTCTCCGAGCAGATTTTCACTTGTCAGGACAAACGGACAAGTGCTTATTTCGAACAAAGAAAGAAAGAAATGTTTTATTTAACGACGCACTCAACACATTTTATTTACGGTTATATGGCGTCAGACATATAGACCACACAGATAATGAGAGAAGTAACCCGCTGTCACCACTTCATGGGCTTTTCGATTAGCAGCAAGAGATCTTTTATATGCACCATCCCACAGACAGGGTGGTACATACCATGGCCTTTGATATACCAGTCGTGGGGCACTGGCTGGAATGAGAAATAGCCCAATGGGCCCACCGACGAGGATCAATCCCACACCGACCGCGCATCGAGCAAGCACTGTACCACTGAGCTGCGTCTCGCCCCTTATTTCGAACACTGCAGATACCAATGTATATCAATGAAGAACTTACAGTTTAACACAGGAATTACAGTGTGGTCCACGTTCTTGGAGGATTAAGCTCTTGTGTATATTTATGCAGGTTTCTTCTCTTTCAGTGTAGCCATGACATGTTATTTATAATGCATGCCAACTGATTTTCCTTGGTAACTGTAACGAAGTGCTCACTGTGTCCATACCGGATATGAAGATGGTTAAAGTCTATCCATTGGCAATATGGATGAACACATAAACGTCTGAAAAGATAAAGACAGTTAAAGTTTGTTTTGTTTAACAACACTACTAGAGTACAATATACACTGAATAATTCGTCACTGACTAGTGGATGTCAAACATTTAATTGGCAACTCTGACAATTATAATAGTCTTATAGGAATCCCGCTACATTTTCCCTAATTAATGCAGAAAGGGATTTTTTACTTGTATATCAGGCATTCTAGAATTCAAAAACATTTCACTGGCCATAGATCAAATTTCACTTGCCCACTTTTTAAACACTAATGAAATAAAAACAACAAATGAAATTAAACCACTGTTAACTTTATGATATTAATAAATAATTAAATATGTGATCCATTAAAATATTCCAAATATATATTCATTAGTACAGGGTTTTATCACCTGTTTCTAGACTCCGATAATGGGCACCATTCCCCATCATTCCCGAGAGGCCATGTCGTTTTTTATTCACAATTCTGGAGTAAAAAATTCACAATGTGAATTTAAAGTAAATCTCATTCACTTGACAAACATTCCCGCCCCAATAAAGTTTTGTAATGCACAGTACTCTTGAGTGCCAAATAAATGTACACCTACGTTTATTAAATTTGTGAAAAAAATGTTGGTGTCTACGCTTATTCATAATTCAGCACCCTACGTTTAATTACATCTTTAAAAAATGTAACCCCCTACGCTAATTCGGCACTCAACGCTTATTGCAATTCTTAATTTATCAAATGCTTACATATAGCCTCTATTAGGGGTACCAATTTTCCGCGATCATGGAATCGCGGATGGAATTGCAAATCTTAAAGTTAAACGGAATTTACAATTTTCCCAAGTTGTCAAATAAAATGCCAACTTTTGTGGTCAACTAATACATTTATTTATTTATTTATTTATTACTATACATACATTGTTTTTCTGCTTAATTGATCATTTGAACCATTAAGGCACAACGAAGTATGTTACTCTATGACAAAATGTAAACACACATTTCCGAATATGGCCTCGGATTAGTTATCTTCCCATTTGGTTGTCCAAAATCCGGAAATTTGACCGCGCAAGTAGTCTGCTGTTTGACTGTGATCATTTCATGGCAGACAGCTATGAAGTGGCAACTGTTTGACTGAAGTGACAGGGGATAGCATGTAGTTTGTAAACATGTGTAACTTGTTGACATTGAAGACTTGTTTGTGGTAATTCCGGCCCATGCAAAAGTAGTGCTTTTTGTGTAAAATGAGTGTACTCCGGCCTGGTTTAGAGGGTGTGTCTGTTTAAACCAATATGCTGGGAGAAAGAGCTGGACAACAGGGGTTGTCCTTTTCAGGGTATGTGTCCCCCATGCAGGCAAAGGTACATACAAAACTTCATGGGCCTGCTGATATTAATACAAATGTTATAGCCACTAAGGCTATATAGAAACATATAGCGAAATTAATTGTGGTCTGGGGCCATATTGTTGGCCGCCATTTTGTTTTTATCGCTCGGCTCGTTTTGGTTTTATTCGGTTGGGTAAATTCCTAGGATGCGTTCGATTGAGTGCTCGCCTGTAAATCAATGCAACAGTTCATGCAAGCATTTTATATATAAATTAATCAATTACACTTCAACACTTCATCTTTTCACCAAACATTGAAGACGGGGTTACCGAATTCTTAAGGGTAAATATGACTTTTTTAAAGCTATGTATACTAGAGTAGATAAAGTACAGTTCCTTGGTATGCGGTCAAAACGGCCCCATGATGAAACGGCCCTGAACATGCAAGTCAAAACGGCCAAAGAAAAAAGGTCACAACGGCCAAAGAAAATGGGCAAAACGGCCAAAAGAAATGGTCAGAACGGCCATTAGTAATAATTAGTAATCAATATAGCCTATATCACAGGCAGTTCAAAAACAACCAAAACAACGGAATCACTGGTAACAATTTATTAGCCTACACAACGCAATTAAGACCACCAATTAACATTTATTTAACAACACTGATAGCCCGACCCAGACGAGTTCCAAGTGGAGCTACTCGTCGGAGGCGGGGGGCGTATGTGTGCCCTGTAATTTATTATTTTAACGTTCCCGTCCCACAAGTTATTTTAATAATCAAAAGAAAAAAAGGGGGTAGTGGACCGTATAGACCCTCCGAGTGAGTGCATATCGCCTGAACAAGTTCTTAGTGGCCACAACGTGCCTATCCCCAAGTTCTTTTAATTTTTCCCACTAAAAACCAATAAATGCATTGTATTCACCTGCTAAACATTTATTTTTTTCCGGGGCACTTCCAATTTTCGAGGATGGGTTACACATTCATTCATCACTCAAGATTCGAGATAGACCACATTTATTGCGTCACTCGACCACCGCAATAACCGTGGTCTAACTAGACGAATCTCTCATAAAAGGATGATGCAACTATAACTTAAACTGATTTATACCATTATCTTTGTGTAGATGAAATGCATTTTTAAAGTATTATATCTAAGGCCGTCTTGACTTTTTTCAAGGGCCGTTATGACTTTTTCACTTTGGCCGTTTTGACTATTTTAGGGCCGTTTTGACCAATTATTGTTAAGGCCGTTTAGTACTGGGGCCGTTATGACTACGATCCCAGTTCCTTTAGGATATGGGAAACTGGCCCAAACTTATCTACATTCTTTCCTTTTTTTATATATATATTTTTACATTACAAATTCCACTCATTTTAATTACAAATTCCACTCAACCTTTTTATTTTCACTTGCAAATAGAGTTTAATAGAAATTAGCGAGAAAAATTAGGCAGAGTTACATCCCCTAACTGCGTTCCACTAACAGCTGGCATGGCCGATGACCACAGTTGTTTGTGAATCCCCTGGCATCATAAGTGTCCCCACCTACATGTGTATGCTTTAAAAATAAAGAATGATACAGGTAAAAATTAAGTTGATGAAATTACGTTTTGTTATAATAAACCATGTGTTAAATATAGGAGATAAATCTAGTGAGCTGTCATCCACCCTGATTGTTTTGATTTTCTTGCATGGAACTTTTGGATTTTTTTTTCAAAGCTGCAATCTCGCCTCACATTAATTATCATAATTTCATTTAAACGTACAAACACACAGTTTTAATTGTGTGTGACAGTAACACAGTTGTAACAAATAATAGAAACATATGTTTATAGTGAACACATTTTTTCATACTATGGAATTTACTACAAGTTATTTATTTCTGAGCCGCTTGTTTTCTAAATTACATGTACACATGTACACAACAATAGTATATTTTTGTTATTTCCAAAACACTTATTTTTACATCAAACCAAATTGTTTTCATTACTAGTCAATTTTTACAGTTTAGCTAAATTTCCAGACCCTATGCTAATTCCGCACTCTACTCTTATTGGGGTTTTTTTTAAATTTCCACACCCTATGCTAATTCCGCACCCTACTTTTAATTGATTTTAGAAAATTTTCCAGATCCTATGCTTATTCAGCCCCTATGTTTATTAGGCACTCGAGAGTAGATACATTTATTTGAATAAATTAACACAAGTACATGTATAGCATTACTTTTTAAATTCTAACTTAGCTTAATAAGATGTTTTTGAAATGAAATAAATTTCCAATTTAGAAGGCCTGTGTATATGCACTTTCAAACAGACAGGACAGCACATACTGTGCACTTATTGTACTAGTTGGGAGGTGGGTGGGGCACTGGTTAGGACAGGAAAAAAAAAAAAATCAGAAAATTAGTACTTTATAATCCAAAAACCTTCCCTTAAAGATAAAGTTAAAGTTTGTTCTGTTTAACAGCACCACTAGAGCACATTGATTAATTTTACTCATCGGCTATTGGACATCAAACATTTGGTAATTCTGACTCGTAGTCAGAGGAAACTCATTACATTTTTCCTGATGCAGCAAGGGATCTTTTATATGCACTTTCCCACAGATTGGAAAGCACTTACCACAGTCTTTGACCAGTTGTGGTCTACTGGTTAGAATAAAAACAGCCCAATCAGTTGAATGGATCCACTGCAGTGGTTTGACCCTGTGACAGAAGCACCTCAAGCAAGCAAGAACTCAAGCGACTGAGCTAAATCCTGAGCCCTACAGGATAAAGAGACGATAATGAACCTCAGTTATGCACTGGAACATGGAACAAATTAAGACACTAACCTCATATTTTCATATTTTTGACAGTGAAACCTCTTAAGACCGGACCCTCAGTAAACCGGAATTCCTTCTAAACTAGACGTTCTACAGAGTCCCTTTTTAAAAACCAGGACAAAACCTAACCGCTTTAAATTGGATCCCTCTTAAAACCGGACATTTGTCTTCGTCCCAAGGGTGTCCAGTTTGGAGGGGTTTCACTGTATATAGGACGATGCAAAGTGATCTCATTCAAATTCAACAATTGCTATATTATAATACTTCACCACATTAAAAATACACACAGTGTATGAGGTATTACATGTAACTTAGAATATCACCCCTGTCTAAATATTTTTTTTAGTTCTATATATATATACCGGAAAGATTTTTGCTGCAGAATAAAAATGGAGCTGTTGGGATATTATTGGGATATCATTTGAAAGAAAGGTTACTGGTTTGAAATTGCTGTAGGCAGACTAACTACATTGATGTACATGTAGGTGAGCAGTTTGACTATGGAAATATCATTTCAAAACTGCCATACATGAAAGCAACAAATTCTTAAGTCTGTGCCCAGTACCATTTGTCAAATGTAGTTTAAAAGAAACCATGGGCGGATTATCATTATGGGGGATTTCCCAGTTGCACGAACCCCCCCCCCCCCCCCCCCCAGCTAAAAAAAAAAAAACCCACCACATAGATCTAAATTGATGTCTATGTAAAATTTATAATTTCAAATTATAAACATTTACATATTCTTTCGGACCCCCCCCCCCCCCCCCCTACCTTAAGCATAATCCACCCTCGGAAACCAATGGTGTGGTAATTGTCTGTTAATGGCCATAGTGAAAAAAACACTTATACCCTGAAATAATAGTCTAAGCACCTAAGGACAAAGAGCATTAAAAGAAAACGTGTAACCAAAAAGTAAACATGTGTAATCAAAATGTAATAAATATCCTTTACTGTATTTAACTCATTAATTGAGCACATATATATATATATATATACACACAGTGAAACTCCTCAAAACCGGACACCCCCTGGACCATGTAAAAAGTCTGGTTTTAAGAGGTATCCGGTTTAGAGAGGTTCTCTTTTGTACAGCTATGTCGAAAGAGGCCACGAAAAACGTCCGCTTTTCAAGGCATTCCAGATTAAGGAGGGTCCAGTTTTGAGAGGTTTCACTGTATACAACATATTGTTTGTTAAACTTATTAATATCTACTACGAAATTCATTTCTCAAAACAAGTGTTTAAATACATGTACATGTAGATCTCACTTTTGGCAAACTCCATTCAACATAATTAAATATTGTCTGTTATTTCTTTCACATTCATCGGGGTATGAACAAAAAAAATTCATCTGCAAACTGTGAATCGGCGAAGCCGTTCTCAAATAAGTTTGCGAGTGATTTTTTTTTCATAACCAGATGAACGTAAAAGAAATACTGTAAATCATAAAATATTAGCGATTGTAAAATTTTGCAAAATTCAAATAATTAAGTGACATATTAATGACATAGAACTTTAGTGAGGTTGTCATACCTGATGAACATAAAAGAAATAACAGACACTACTTATACATTAAATTAAATTTGAATAATACATACAGGCTAATAACAACACTAAAACGTCATCCTTTATTTTTCATTATTTTTTATCCATAAACATTAACGCTCAATAAGACAACTTGCCCATATCAAATGACGTTCCCCGATGACATAGTTTTTACGTTCATTAAAAAATGAACAAACTTCCATTAACAATTGCTACGTCTGGACCAATGGGATGACGTTATGTTGTAATGAATATTTGTAACAGAAATTTCATTATTGAACCGTAAAACACTTCATACTTGTTCCGTAATTTCCATCTCTGGACACTTGTATTTGGTATATTATATAAAAAACTAACTTTTTTATTGATGAAAAAAACAACTGATGTAATTACTTATCAAAATGTTGTTCAATTTGGGTACAGACCTGTTAATGGATGATAATTACACAAAAATAAATTCAAGTAACCCATTTTCCTTTTGCCCAAAGCCTTAATTTATAAATATAGTAGCCTACTTAACCCATATGGATGTACGTGTAAATGTATGGATGATGTAAGAAATTTATAGCGCAAATAAAAAAAAGAGGCTATGCATAATTAAATATGCATGAGCAATGCTTACACCAGTGAGAAATGATCATTCTCGCAATTTTGGGAGATGTGGGGGGGGGGGGGGGGGGGGGGGCGGCCTGATTTTTGCACAAGTTAAACGAAAATTCCTGAAACCGAATATCAACATGTATTCATATTGCCAATATGAATAAATGTTGATATTCAGTTTCAGGAATTATTGGTATTGAGTACTGCCAAACAACTAAATAAGATTACAAAACAATCGCCACACATCGTCATGACAAAAAGGTTTCAGGCCAACTCATTATGCCCAAACACTGTTGTTTTTTCCCCAAATTTGAGGATTTGCTTCTGCACAATGGTGGAGGGGGGGGGGGGGGGGGGGGGGGGGAGGCGGGGGGCACACACACACACATAGCCCGAGTACTCTTGAGTACTACTACTCGGGCTAGCACACACAATTTGTTTGTGTGGCCACCGATGTGCATGATTATGATATTGATAATTTTGAGGTAGGACTTTCCTTTGGCACTGTCACGTATAAACAAACATTATAAATACTTATAATAAATAGAGTTAGGGCCACAGTGCCAAAGGAAGGTCCTTCTAAGTAGAGACCGCACCGGAAGACTGGTAGCGCCACTCACATCCGTTACACCATTGCCAAATGCAAGGTTTGAAAAGCACATGTTAGTTAACGTCTATAAAACATTTATTGTTTAACATTGGAAGAATACCAGTACTTGTAAGAGGTATAAAATACATTGATAAAACTTTATAACAAATATAGAACTCATGTTACTTAAATTGCCACTTTACGTTTTATTCAGTGGCAAAGTGAAAAAGTAGCGATACCGCATTTAATTATTAAAAAATATTGTTGTTGTCGTTATTGCAAGTATTTATTTTTGTGAGGTAATTATATTTAATGTATTACTCTTGCAGTACATGACAAAATTTAGATGTTTTGATTTATTGTATAACTGTGATCGCCCGTTAACAACATCTACCTGTTTGTGTGTTTACTACAATCCAAGATGGCAGATATTTGTTTAATACATTTTCAATGATTTGTTATTATGAATACATTTATTGTGGCCCTGACACATCTGTTGTTAGGGAATCACATAAAAATAATCCCTATAACAACATCTTTATAATTAACGGATGTAGGACAAAATGTCACTGGAAAAAATGTCAAGTCAAAATATCAACTATTAAATTGGAAGGAAGGAAGGAAGGAAGGAAGGAAATGTTTTATTTAACGACGCACTCAACACATTTTATTTACGGTTATATGGCGTCAGACATATAGTTAAGAACCACACAGATATTGTGGGAGGAAACCCGTTGTCGCCACTTCATGGGCTACTCTTTCCGATTAGCAGCAAGAGATATTTTATTTGCGCTTCCCACAGGCAGGATAGTACACACCACAGCCTTTGTTACACCAGTTGTGGAGCACTAGCTGGCTGTAATCAATTAAAGTGGTACCCAGGTAAAAATGTCAACTTTGACATTATACTTAATGTGTAAAAAAACATTTTAAAATCCTAACCATGTATTCTACAACTTTTTGTTTCACCAAATAAACCACTGTTTGCACACCTTTGACAATGACAGCACTAAATGTGTATATAATTGTCTCAATAACACAGCATGGTTGATGTAATTTTGTGTTTTAATACCACTAACTTATTTTTTAAAAATCAAAGACAGGCTGGCTAATAAGCCATACAAACAACAATGAAGCATTCTCTAATTATTCCAAATTTTGTAATTATGAAGAAACTCAATTTCCCAAAACCTAACATACATCTGTTCTCTCTCTTGCTCTGTCCTCTCTCCCCCTCTTTCACTGTCTCTCTGTCTCACTTCTCTCTATCTCTCATATAACACACACACATGTTGACATTTTGACAGAGATACGACATTAATGGTACACATTTTGTCCTCTTACATATTGACCATTGACCTGTATATCACTTTTTCCATGGCCAACTGATGCTCTTTACTCTGTATACAGTTGAATGCTGTGATAATGCAGGTAACGAATGAGGAGTTGCATGTAACACATGACGATGATGTTGACATTTTGCACAAATGAGTTTTATTACAGTCCATGTGTGATGTATGATATATGCTTATGCAACAAAAATAGCCGTTTTCTTATGTTGAATCCTTTTTGGGGGTGGATGGGTATTATAATTACCAATTAGTCGATTATATTGATTTTATTAATGGTACTGAAGGTATTTTATTTGAAAATCATGAATACATTTCCTACAATTTTGAGTGTGCCAAACGTTTTTCTTTTTTTTCGCAAAACGGAGTTACGTACCCTGATTACAATTTTTTTTTGGGGGGGGGGGTCACGGCTAATTGAATTTTTTTTTTATTTTTTTTTTTTTAATTCTTTTAAAGGTATTTCTTCAGTATAACAAACAATCAATATCATACTTGTCATATTTAAAAAGTGTCCGCGGTCACTATTCTAAGGTCTCTCTACACAGATGTCATCTGCCATTGAAACCCATGTTAAACTGCCCAATTAACTTCAAGCGAAGATTGCCCATAGAACGGGTTCTCGTTGGCACTAACAACATACACCATTGCGAACATACATTATATAAGCATTTATATTCATTCCAAAATTGTGAACATTTCCGTCTCAGTTTTTTGCTATATGACCGCATCTGGCTGTAGTACCGGTCCGAACAGGTGGTTCATAAACCGATTCACTCCGACTGTCACTTGCACTATATACCCATGTCCCAAAAGGTCGATGCACATTGTTACAAAATAACATGGGCAAAATACAGCCAGAATTAAGGCTTACCATTAAACATACATATTGTTTTAATTCGTCACCATTTCCTGGAAGTGAATATGTGAACCATAACATGTGCCACAATCAGGAAGTATAGTGGACCGTGATGAATGAACTCTCACCTGGAAGTGATCTGTGTAGTGAGACCTAAGCTTCCAATTCTCGGCATCACATGGCCTAGTTACCGATCATCTGGGTCTTTGGGGGTGAAGCAAAGCCTTAGTGATTACTGTTTTACATAGAATAAAGTTATCATATTAACTTTTTGCATGCCTTGCATATTGTCATTTATTTTCTGTAGCTAACACATAGTTGCAGCATGTCTTATGAGTATTATAGCAGCTTGGGTTGTCATATAAGAGAAACGAACAACGGGAATATGAATTAGTACAGTCTATATTTATTACCGACATGTTTCCGTATAGCTTATATTGTCGAGGGGACCAGACTAGAGGCAGGTTGGGCAGAACAATTTTTGTTGATGCAATTTTAAGGTAATATTAATTATAAATTTTAACAACTTTGAAATGATAAGATAATTATTAATATTATAATAATTATGATGTGGGCTACAAAATATATAATTTGTATGTATAATAATAAAATGTATATGCATGTTTCAAGATAATTATTTTTATGATTTAACATAATTATTTTATTTCCAAATAGAATGTAATAATTAAACAATTGCAAAGTTGTTACTTTACAACTTTAAATTACAGTATTATTATTGTCATTCTTATTATATAGATGTATTGGCAACAGTGAAAATGTTCCACTGAATACATTCTTTTATTCTTTTAAAAAAAACCCCAGTTTCTTGAAATAACGAAATGATTTTGTTTTTACATATTGTGAAATTATCTCATGATATTGGCCTTCCTTACCGGTTGAATGCAGGCAAAAAGAAAATAGCAATAATAAAATATAGCCAACCTCAGACCTTGACATCTAGGGGGAGCAATATCTCTCTCTACTTACCCATCACACCTGAGATTAGTTCAAGGAGAATAATATATAGTTCCCTTTGGCATGTGAATTTATATACATGTAGTATCAATATGGTAATATTTTAAATTGCCCCCCCCCCCCTCCCCCATAAACTACGTTAGGGAGCAAAAAACTTACCTGAGTAAATAATGGTTAATATATATATATATGTATAATATTGGTGTTGTTTTATATCTAGTCACAATGGATATTGCAGATATTTTCTTGTTCAGTCTTGTGCTGTATTGGAATTGTTATTGCAATTCAATTTAAGTACTAGTAATATCTACAAAACTAATTTTTAATAGTATACAGCTGGAGAAAGGAGGCAAATATCATGGCTGTTAATAAACTGATCCATATCGGTATGCCTTCTACTAGACTACACATATTTAACCTAAGTTGCTTTTAACCCGGGTTAAATTACCTCATGTAGATGCACTTATGTAGCATATTCAAGGAAAATATATGAATGAGATGGTTAAATGCTATATTCTCCATGTCAAACAGTGTTTCCAAAATGGAAAACAAATATCAGATATGGCAGTTGACCATTCATTTTATTGCAGGTAATTGCTAAAGCAGATTACACACACAAACACTGAACTGTAGAATACTATGAAACTACATATATATATATGTAAAAAGGTAAGTCCTCTAAATTGAACAAGCAAAATCCACAAATGTACCACAACCACCAAATTACATTGATCCACAATAGAATAGATTTTTATGTATTTTTAGATTTATGTGTACATGTGTATATATATATATATATATATATATATATATATAATATATATATATATATATATATATATATATGATAGATAGATATAGATATAGATACTGAAACAAAGGCACACACATTATTTACCCTCTGCACCAAAGTAAATACTATACACACGGAGAGATCAGAGAGAGAGAGGTTGGGGGAGGGGGGGGGGGAACTACCTATATTTTCTTACTGCAGGCCTGCTACAGACACATTTGCAAAATAATAATAATAATAATAATAAAGTTTAAACTAGAATTTAGGCCTATATTATAATTATTATATGTGTGTAATTTAGCAGCATAAACTTTTATTTTAAAATTAAAAAATAAATAAATAAAATGTAGTAGCTGTAGTATGGCAAAATAAATACAAGTATAGATAATATCCAAGCAACTAAGATTAAATGAAAAATAAAGACCACACAAATGTAATGATAAAGGAATACTGTAAATCATGTAATTAATACGTCATGATATTATTGCGTCCATACATGAGTGAACAAAAATGCGTATTTTTATTAATGCGTCGGGCAAAAGTCCACATCACATAAAAACCACAGTTGTGTTATTATTATATTGTTTGGGCTTCATCTTTCATGTTAAAAGTGGTCAGTAGTTGTTTTCACAGCTACTACATAACCTGAAGCTAATCGCATGGTGGGTCGACCAGGAAGCCCTAATTACTTAAAGTAGTGTAATTAGTATAACTACACCTTAGTGTTTTAGATATTAGATATTAATACATTTTATGTTTGCCAAAAAATATACATTTTGTAGGCATACATACATATTTATATATAAAATAATATAATGTGCACACTGTGGGGAATGGTATGTAGCATCGGGTTACAACCGATAAAATTCTATAGTAAATGGGTAATGCATGCATAGCAATAATATACAATAACAACATATATCATGTATCAATGTTGTCTGTTCTATGCGTGGTAGCAGTTTTCAAATACTTACACAATTTAATTAGCTGTTTTGAATTGTCGCTGGACAGTAGTTGCGTTAATTTAAATGTTGATGGTTTATTGTAATAAAAAGGTTTAATATATTTATCTCTTATGTTACTGAAGAAAGGACACACTAGAACAAAGTGATATTCGTCTTCTACAACATTCATATTGCATAGACGACAAATTCTATTATTCCTGTCAATATTGTGGTATCTGCCCGTTTCTATAAAGAGATTATGGGAAGATAATCTGTATTTACTTAAAATATGTTTGTATTTCAAGGCAATAGGTTTCTGAAGATAAGGTTGTAAGCAATAATTATTAACAACGAATTTGTATAACAGACATTTTGGAGAATTGTTGAATACAGCATACATAGATTGGATAAATTGATCAGTCATTCCCTGTTTGAATAGTGACATAAATGTATTGCGATTTTCTACATTTTGATTATGTGTTAAGGGTATGCCTCGCACTTTTGTGTGGTGATTGCTTCTAATTAATCCACCAGTAGGAATAAAAGGTAAACAGGTCGCTATTACAGGGCACAATATTTCATGCGAACGCCGACGTATTATTCTAACAAATGTTTTAGACTGATTTTATACACATGATGTGCAGCACACGAATAGACGTTAACAAATGCAATATATTGCAACAGTGACAACCTGTGACCAGTCTAAATTGAATGCCATGTATAGAGTCGAGCCAAATGGTTTGAAGAAATATGCACGGATTGTTGGTTACGGTTATATAATTTTCTACTGTTTCATTTTTAAAGGAATATATTTAGTAATAAAATTTGTTGATTATAATTTTACAAATGTTCAAAACAAATTAAATGTATACAGTAATCCAGAAGTGTAAGAAAATTTTGAAAATACTCACATCGCAAAATGAGCTTTTTAAAAACAAAACATTTGGAACATCACTGTATTATATAACCGCTATGATATTCCAGGAAAGTGAAAATAGAATGGCAACATCGAAACGAAAGAAAGATTCTTGAAGTATTCACAAAACGACGTTTAACAAAAATAGTTTTTGTATTTGTTTCATCTTTATATTATAAAAGTTTTATTTTATTTAGAAGTATTATAGTAAAATCCTGCACATTTTTTTTGTATTGGGAATGAGACTAAACAAAATGCGTCGTTATTATTGCGTCGATGTGTTCGCCGCATTTTTCGCATTAATTACTTGCTCGCATTAATTTCATGATTTACAGTATACTGTTTATTCAAGAACTGGATGCATCGTTTTGTTGGGGGGGGTTTCATGGAAGACGATGGAATTGTGCATTTTATTTACAGTACAACCGTGTCCGGTGTATCGGCGCACTTGGTATTTTGCATGAGTATGCTTTGGAAGTTGTCATGTTGTCGGAGTTTTTAACGAATTAAAGTTCAATTCCTTTTTCAATGGTTAATCAAGTATCAACATATTTATTGTTAAGGGTGCAATTAATTTATTTTTTTAGAATTATCAATAATTATATAATAATTTCAAAATAAATCATTCACCTGTTTTCGTGTTTATAAACCGAAGTAGGTCATCCTTATTGATATTAAGAATGTTAAAACCAGTCTAAAAACACCTTTCTCACATTTTAAAAATTATAGTAAACAGAATAAATGTAATTATTTTTGTTGGGTTATTTTTTTATTTAAACCGAAAAAGAAAACACAGGCAAATGCAAACAAAACGAAAATTTTACACCTTAATTGACAGTCATTCCGGTTCACAATTGTCACATTGTTATAAAAAAATAATCGCGAAATAAGATGCACGTGTGTGCACAATCTACCCGAGAAAAATAAAATCCATGTAGGCATCTTAGCCATGCATGACAATGAACATGTATGCATCTGCAGTACTGTGCCACTCAAGAACACGATTCCGAAACTGATCATGAGATGGGTCATATGTGATCTTCATTTTCATAGTAATATTTTTTAACAAGACAAAACAAAAAAGTACTAAAATAATTCTGGGACAATAGTGTAGCGTTTATGGGCTAAAAGTGAGGTCATGGGCGGTTTATAAATAGCGGGGTCAACGATCTACATCTACTGCGCCGAATCACCGGACATGCAAATCGTTTTGGATACAAGGGGGTGCCTATATTTATGCACCATTTTAAAATGTTTATTTACTACAGACATAAAACAGTTTGTAGTGTATTTCATATTATGCACTTCTTCATTGGTGAGAGACGCATTTGATTAAATATTTCACAATGTTCACATACGAAGATAGTAAAGGAGACCGGACACCAAAAGACATGTAGTGTGTAATGGATTAAGTTAGCGTCAAAGACCGTATTACTTTAACGCCCGGCTCGCTGCGAGGTACCGGTCAGCTGCGCGTCTTAGGTTTGGGGTAAAAACAGAAGTGGGCAGGATTATGCATAGATCTGAACGAAAGCGAGGCAATACGTCATCGGTGAGAGTTACCAAGCAATACCGGTACACGTGTTGATTCTTGGGTTGTGCCTTTTAGTCGTATTTTCTTTTTTTGTCTCCAGGTTTATCGGAAATTTAATTTACCAGATAATTAGTGTTATTATATACTTTCGACGTAATTATATGATGGTTAACTGCGCAGTGTTTAACTGCAACAGTAACAGCAATGCATCCCAAGAAACGGCCAACATCATGGTTTCGATTTCCAAAAAAAACGAAAGTTGTTTTAAAACATGGACGCATTATTGTCGTCGAACGGGCTTTACACCAACTAAATACAGCAGGTTATGGTACATTTACAATGTGAAAATTAAAACAAGTATGTACTTAAGATATACATTAAATAAAGGTATTGTAATTTGTTCACATACGAATATTTAAACTTCACATTTATTTACCTATAATTACCAAATTAATTTTCACCGACAGCCCATAATGACTCCATACTAACGTCTCTTGATCTAGTTGGTTTGTTAACCTCATAACAAAACACCTTCAAAACGTAAATTATTACGTTAGTTAACAATGTTTATCATCAGTTCAGTATATTGTCATTAAAATTAAAATGCTAACACTTTGGCAGGAACAACATATGTACTCTGGCCAGAAGGAATGATGGTTAAATAATTTTAAAGCTAATGTCGATTATTAAAGCATAATAAAATTGTACTTTTCAATGCTTTCTGTATGTCATATTAAAAATACTCTACACCAAATAATTATTTTAATACCTACCCTGGGTTTCTGCCAGAGGGTGCGGAGGGTAAACTTATATGTATGTACTAAAAAATCTCAGAAATTAATGTATATATATATATATATATATATATATATATATATATATATATATATATATAATGTTTTATTTTTTTGATAGATTATAGTAACATAATTGCTGTTTAAAATTTATAAAAGTGCATGAAATAAAATGTTCAATAAAAAAACATTTCAAACCTATAACCACCCAATATACTCCTTTGAATATATTTAGTTTTTACAGGCCCGTAGGAACGACTGGGGGGGGGGGGGGGGGGCACTGACGGACTGGGTATAAACTCTATATCAGATTTTGGTTACAATGGCAAAAATTAATGTGATAAAGAAAAGCTCACAAGGGGGGGGGCACCCCCCCCCCCCCCCCCCCCCCCCCCCCCCCCCCCAGTTCCTACGGGCCTGTTTTATTACGTACCGTCAAATTATTTTCTGGCAGAAAACCTGGCACCTTTGGCAGAGGTTGAAACAATTGGTCATCTAATTTTCGACTGTTACCATAAAATAATATAATTAATCACTTTTGGCATCTAGCAATTTAAAGCAAAATTAACAATAGTTACCATATGGAATAAGCATCATATATTATTTTGTTTTACCTGTAATATATTTTCATCAGGACTTCCTTCTTCCTCCATGAATGATTAAAGAAAATAACACTGGATATATTGTAATTATTTTTATTTTATTCCAATATATAACAAATGTCAGTATGTGGAGCAAACTACCCGAAACAGTTGGTTTGAAATCATGATTACAAAATCCTAAAGATAAAAGGAACTGGTTCCTAAGTTCACCCTCTACATATTATCTACATTTGTATAGGTATGTAGGAACGATATTTGAAGTGTGTGTGTGTGGGGGGGGGGGGGGGGGGGGTACAGTCTCTAGTGAGGGATACAAACTAGATTGTTTTATCTTTATATCTTTATTTATGCAAAGTAGTGAAAATTTAAAACATACATTTTCATATTAGAGTGTGTGATGGAGAACAAGCCCCTAGGCCCGCCCCTCCCCAGTTCCTACGGGCCTGTTGTATTTTATATTAATAAATGCAAAGACTACATAATAATATTGTCGATAAGACATATTAGTTGTAAAGTGATTGTCAGTATGTGGCAACAGTATATTTTCCATCATTTCTGTGTTTCTGTACCCGGCTGTGGACAGTTTCGGCAGACTGGTAACACATTTTCTTAATAATTAAAAATACACGGTTTAACCAAACACATTAAAACTTGGAGGGTAACTAGTTAAGAGAACAAAGTTTCTTGTTAAATTATTATATCTTCCTTTGGTGAGGAGGGAACGCTTTTTGCAAATTTGCGAAATCGGCCTCTGGAATATCCACTGACGTGTCATATTTACATCTATGCTGAATAAGATTTATGATGAAATATTATTACATTTTGTGTGGTTTTCTTCTAGGTCCATTTGCTTCAATTTACATTAAAAATGTCATAAAAAAATATGTTTAAAAAAATGCTTGTATGCTAGTCTATGACCGTGTGGCTTCCTCGTCTTCGCCGGCAGTTGATTCATCCGAATTTTCGTCTAAGACAACATTTCCAGGATTAGGGACAAAGTCTCTGATAAGTGGTTCAAACTGATACGGTTTGATGCCATTAGCACAAGCTGGACACAATTCTTCGTCACTCGAATCACTAAGTTCGACCATGCTGCTTGGTAGTTTCTTCAGTTTTCCTCTCATCGATGACGTCACGGGTCTAGCTCATCAATTGTCGTCAATTTCCGGCAAACATCGGAGATCAGCGAAAAAAAAACACCCAACCAAGACTGGCACGCTTAACTTAGTCAATAAGGGGAGCGCGGTTGTTGCGTGTTGTGATTTATGACGGTAAACAATTCATTACGCCGTATATATGGTTTGGTGTCCGGTCTCCTTTTAAGTCGTTAAGCAATAATGGCAAGATAGCATGGGCTTTATGAGTGTGTTAACCGTCTGGGGGGTCTAAACAGATGGGGCGGAAGTCGTTAATGACTACCGGATGACGTGTGTGTCAACCAAATGTGAGTCAACGGGGAGTGGAAAATTCCATGGCGTTTGAAACGTGTCCATATATGGTCATGGCGTGGGAACACCATGAGTCATCCCAGAACGTGTTTAGACACGACTTGACCTCGAGATAGCGTGGGGACGCTACCGTGGGGCCTATAAAAAAAACCCAGATTCAGGACGCTTGCCATTCGCTCAGCGACACTGCTAGAGAGAAGACGTATACCGTTGATGAATGATACTTACGATATATAATATTATATATAAAATGGAATCGAGATATAACAAAAACACTACAGAGGGCCTTGTCAAAAACGAAGAAAACGAAACGACATGTAAACTAGACCTCGGCGGTAACGTCTATATCGTGGCTAAACTGTGGAAGGGGGACATTGCCATTCACGTTCGTCAGTTCGACAAGGACCGTGGAAAACATTTTCCCACCAAGAAAGGCGTTTCTCTGACGATGAAACAGTGGTTGGAACTGGCCACCTTCAAACGTGAATCGAGTGTACCGCAGCATATCTGTGGGAACGTCTACGTCGAGACCATTTACAAAGGTGTGGATATTCGTCAGTGGTGGTATTGCGGGCAAGAACTGAAACCCTCGTGTTGAGGCGTTCGACTGACTGCCGAACCGTGGAAAGAGCTCCAGAAATGTTTGACACTATCTACGACTTTGTGCCTGAACTGAGAGACGTCATACCGTGTCACCAAGATCATCAAAATCTGACGGGTGCCATAGAGTGTTCGAAATGCAATCCGAGATATTAGACGTGTCCAGACATGTTCCGGGACGTCACGGGAAAACCCACAGGACGTGTTTGGACATGCTCAGACATTGTGCATATAAACCTTAGATTTAGAGCTGTTCGTCAATCGTCAGTCGACCGTTGTAGAGTGAAGACGTGCGCTCCAGAGATGGCATCGGGATATTCGAGAATGGACAGCAGTTGTAGCAGCAGCAGTGACGATGTCTTGGTATGCAAATGTTCTGAAAGACACACGATCCAATGCAAAAGAGTGGCTACCAAACCAGAAGAAAATGACATGGATCAAACGGACGCTGCTCGTGAACCTGGTGAAATCGTGGATGAAGAACCCACAGATATCCGTGAACCCGTCGAAATTGTGGACGAAGAACCCATGGATCAGACGGATGCTGCTCGAGAATATAAAACGGACTCGGCTCCCTACGATGATGATGCCTACGACGCCGATGACGAATGGGATGGTCTTTCGAGACATTACTTGGTCTGTCATCGACCCGAAATGAGAAGATTCTACAGACGACTCTGCACGTTTGGGTGGTGGCCCATACAGTTGCGCCAGAAACCGAGGGAACTTGCCAAGGCCGGTTTCTTCTACATGGGAGACCACGATGCTGTCGTCTGCTACTGTTGTGGACTACGCACCTACAGATGGCAGAAGATGGACGATCCAGTGATGGGACATTACAGGCTGTCCCCAAGATGTCCCTACATTAACAATGTGTTGAGACATTAAACGTGTGTGCTACTTTTCGTTTTGTAAAATAAACATGGGAATAACATGTTTTGTTTGTTATTAATGTAAAGGTGACTCTGTGTGTGTGTGTGTGTGTGTATGTGTGTGGACCGGTGTGTGGCTCTGAGTGTGGCCCCATGTGTGGCCCTGAGTGTGGTCCTGTGGCCCTGCGTGTGGCCCTGAGTGTGGCCCTGAATGTGGCCCTGTGGCCCTGAGTGTGGCCCTGAGTATGGCCCTGAGTGTGACCCTGTGGCGCTGAGAGTGACCCCGAGAGTGGCCCTGAGCTGTGCACGAGTTATTCTTTGGGATGGGGAGCATGGACCATACGTATCAATCAAAATTTAATCTTTCTGCGCATACGCTAAATTATAGAGAGTATAAATAAAAGGGCAATGGGTAACATCGTCATTTGAGATAGAACCTTCAGAGGCACAACATGTCAGACCAATACAAGTTGTACGTTCCCGATGCGGACAAGTGGACCCGCTTTTACAAGTTGCAAGCCCAAGGCAAACTTCAACCTCATTTTCCAGTGCAGCATGGTGGGAAAAGTCAGATGATGTACAGCGTGGATCGATGTCTTGAACTCTACAATCCCACTTGAAAAAAAAGAGAAAGAGGAACAGAACAAGCCTCCGACACCTAAAGTCATCATGGTCTCCCCAACGCAACAGGTGGTAGAACAAGCCAAGGCCAAGCAGAAACGGAAACGAGAACAGAGCGGCGTGGAACAGAAACGACGAGAGCAGACTGGGCAAAAACGGCACAAGCATTTCTGAGAAGACCATAAAAGGGGGCATGGCAGTTTCAACATCGCCAGTTCACGTCGAACACTTCAACAGTCAACATCATGAATCAGTGTCACATTTGCGAAAAAAAATATGTTTGGACCCACGACCTAACTCGGCACATACGAAATAAACATGGACTCTTGGAATCTGAAAATAAGCCTTCCCAGCAGCAGCAGCAGCAGCAGCAGCAGCAGCAGCAGCAACAGCAGCAGCAACAGCAGCAGCAGCAGCAACAACAGCAGCAGCTGTCGGGACCCACGTAATGTGGAAACATTTTTTTGTTGTACAAACTGCTAAGGGATGGTAAAATCCACCCGCCTCCCCAGTGCATCATCTGGTTCTACAAACGATCAAAATGGTTGCTCGAGTAAAAAAGTTTCAATGCATACCCGAGAATTTGGAAAAGGATCGTTATTTGCATCCCAGAGTCAGAAATCTCATCGTTTTGGATGACCTGATGTCCACAGCTGGAAAAGACTCTCGAATCACCAATCTGTTCACGGAAGGAAGTCACTACAGAAACCCCTCGGTGATTGCCATCAACCAGAACCTCTATAACAGCAAAGACCCGACACAGAGAAGAAACTGTCATTACCTGGCACTGTTCAACAACCCCATCGACAAGCAGCAAGTCCTAACCTTGGCACAGCAGATGTATCCTGGAAATACTCATCATGTCATGCAACGGTTTGAGGAAGCTACCCACAGGCCCTACGGACATCTCTTGGTGGACTTGAAACCGACCACGCCCGAACATTGGCGCCTTCGACCTAATGGTTTAGAGATGGGGCCATCCGAATGGTATAAAAGCACAAACGTAACGGCGAATGTCTCAGAAGAGTTTCAACCACCATCGGAGAAAGAGCTCAACGTGCAAATCATGCAAAGGAACGCATTCAAGAGAAAACTACCAGGCATACCCGCCTACGAAAGTGACGACAAAGAAGAAGAAGATGAGGTTGAGCCCTATCTGAAAAAAGTCAAGAGGATGCAGTCTTGCGATACGTGTGGTCTGGTCTTTAAAGACGTGAGTGACTTGCAGCGACATCTACGATTTAAAACGTGCAAGGAGGGAAATGAAGAAGAGGGGCCGTCGTCCGATCTGGAAAATGAAGGCGTACGTCTGATGCTCGAGCGTGAATTCGACATCAATCGTGATTATATCGAAAGCAAGAGGAAACACTACAAAGAAAAAAACATGTCCCGAGATACCATCTAAAGAAACATGAAGACTTTACAATGGAAGTTATTTAAAGACACGTACTCTCGCTTCCTGGCTTATATGCATTACTTTGACAAAGGCCCCAACCCGAGAAAAATTCTACAGTCTGTGAATCCGAAAAGAGATCTGAGACCTCAGATTCGTTCTAAATTAAATCTGTATCGTTCGTGGATCAGCGAATATTTGGACGAACTAGACAACGACGACGACGATACCGATACTGATGATGAGTACGAAGATGAAGAGAAATGAACACTCATATTTGTGACGGAACATGCTCTTATTTCTTTTCGCCTGTGGCGATATTAATTGTTTTAGAGGGCCGTGTGCAGTTCCAATATGCACTTAAGTCCAGGTGGGCACTTTGTTACATAATACCTCCGCGCGACCGTGGTCGAACTGTGCCTAATACACACCCAGCCCAGGTGCGGAGGCCATGTGGCCAGTAGTTACGTAATACTTCCGCGAGTGCGGTTTTTATGACCGTGATTTTAGCGCCTAGGCGTCATCAAGTCTGGCCATCTAAGAAAAATATGCCGGCTTGGTCGCTGTGGAAATATCACTTGATAGGGGGAGGACCGCATTGTACCCTCAGGCGAAATTCGGTTTTATGATAAATAGCTAGGGTTTTAGAGATATCGGGGAGAAACATATTGGAAGGCTTCCAGGGAACGCGTCCATTTGGACTTGGTAAATATTATTTCTGCTCTGTTGTATAACCTTGATGTGATTGATGTGACTTTAAATATTTTAATACTGTATTATACCAATATTATTTAGACGGTGCTGCCGGTAATCTGACGCAGTAAACTGTAGGCTCACTGTCTAATATATATAAAGCTTAACCAGTCATCCTAGAGGACCTAGGTAAACTGTAGGTTATTGTCTTTATTGTGATAGGTACCAGTATTAATTCTGTATTACAAGGTTACTGAATGAGTAGATAAGGGTTAATTAAAAATTAACCAGTTAGGAATAGAGTTGTAATTCCTTTATTAATTAAGTTCCCCTGGAAGCGTTTCTCAATTATCACACGTGTGGGTGTTGTGTCACGGTGAAGTGATTAGAATATTGTATAAACTAGACACCTAGTGATTAACTAATTAAGTGATCAGTTCTGGGTTGTTACTATTTGTTGTTGTTAATTAACTACTGCGGCAGTACATTTGTCAGCGTAGATTAATACAGATTCCAAAGTGTATTGTGTTTTTGTTCTGTTTTCTAGTGAACTAAACGTGCTATATTATATATACTTTATATAAGATCTTATCTCTGTTCATACCTAGAGACGAGCCACGCGGGTATATACTGCCCGATACAGAGAGATCTAATAGATATACAGTTAGCACAGATATTTGGATAATCGTGTTTCATTCAGTTACGGGTATTATAGGATCCCCGTGACAGGAGTGAAAATTGGGGCGCTCGTCCCAGATCTGAAACGGGACATACATATTTAAAAAAGTATTGTTTGTAAATGGGGGCTTTATAAATTATTTTTACAAATTAACCAGAAGTAGCAACGTTGTTCACTAGAAAATTAATTAATAATAAGTGCGTCATATCAAAACATGGATAAGAATTTGCTGGATAGGCATACGTTCAGTGTAGTGGAGATTAAGCGAGCACGTAAGGCCGAGTTAGTTGAAATCGCAAGTGAGCGGGAAATTGATTTAACATCAGCTAAAACCTTAGGTGATATAAAGATAATTATTATCCAGGACGTTTTTGGTCATAGGCCTGTTATGGAAGACAGTGAGATTGTTCCAGAGATAGAGATAAATGAGTTAAGTGTGGAACAACAATTAGCTTTTAAAAAACTTGAGTACGAAAGAGAAGAACGTGCATTAGATAGAGAGAGAGATAGAGAAGAGAGAGAGAGAGAGAGAGAGAGAGAGAGAGAGAGAGAGAGAGAGAGAGAGAGAGAGAGAGAGAGAGAGAGAGAGAGAGAAAGAGAAGAGAGGGATAGAGAAGATAGAGAGAGGGGGAGAGAGAAAGAGAAGAGAGGGGGAGAGAAGAGAGAGATAGGGATAGAGAATTCCAGTTAGAAAAATTAAAAGTGGAACATGAGTTAAAGTTGAATAGTGAAGAAGTTAGACGGGAGGCCGGAAATGGGTTTAACATGTCGGAGGCTTATAGATCAGTGCCTGTATTTGATGACCAGGAGGTAGACATGTTCTTCCAACTTTTTGAAAGGGCCGCTAAGCAGCTAAATTGGCCGCAGTCTAAGTGGACATTGTTAGCCGTGTCTAAGTTTAAGGGGAAGGCTAGTGTAGCTTATAATTCAATGAGTGATGAGCGAGCAAGTCAGTACGACCTAGTTAAGGCTGCAGTGTTGAGGGCTTATGAATTACGACCTGAGGATTATCGTTTACGGTATAGCGAGTTGAGAAAAACGCAGGGTCAGTCTTATAGTGAGTTTGTGGCTAAGAAGGCAGGGATGTTTGATAAATGGGTGGTGTATCAACAGGTAGAGTCATATACCGAGTTACGGGAGTTGTTGATCTTACAGGACATTAAAAATGGATTACCAGTTAGCTTACGTATTCATTTAGAGGATCGTGATGTAAAAAAGATAGAGGAGGCAGGCATAGTGGCAGATGATTACGTGTTAATACACAAAGCTCAGGCAGTACAGGGTGTAGCTCTTTACAACAGGGTGATAAGAAGAAATTTCAGCCAGGTTTTTCGCGGGAAAGTAACTATCGGGGAGAGTCTTCTAGTTGGTCAGCTAGTCAGGCAAGGAATGTACCTGGTGGGCAAAGTAAGGATAGGCCTGCATTATCAGCCAATGCACGAACTTTTCGCCCACATTGCAGTTACTGTAAAAAGGATAACCATCTTGTCAGGGACTGTTTTAAAAGGAAACGCGATAATGAGCAAGTGGTCGGTTTAGTGAGATCAGCTCCGTTAACGAGAGAGTTAATGGTTAGTCCCATGGCAGAGAAAGTAAACCCGTATGTGTCCACTGTTATGGTTTGTGATGTGAAACAAGAATTGAGTCCTAAGGCAATATCAGTCTATCGAGATACCGGGTGTAGTCAGTCACTGATAACGCAAGAGTGTTTAGCTGGTATTAAGAATTCAGATACAGGACGTAGTTTGGCCTTAACCTCGGTTACTGGAGAAAAAAATGGTTGTCCGGTTATATAACGTTTTCTTGTGTTCGAAGTTTGTGACGGGACCAGTCGTTATGGGTGTTGTGAAGGACTTGCCTGTTGAAAACATAGGAGTTTTGTTGGGTAACGATTTGACTAGTCAGTGTTGTCAGCCGAAATGTGACAGCCCTTTACCAATAGAAGAGTGTGAGGTTGATGAGATTAGATATCCTGCGTGTGTAAAGACTAGGGCTATGGCCAGAAGGGTAACAGGAGACCCAGAGGATATTTGTGATTTGTCTGATACGTGTGTGAGCCATGAAATTGGAGTGGATGAGGTTATCAGTAAAATGGTAGATAAGTCAACTGACGAACTAAATGTGGTGGAACCTGTTGACCTCCCGCAAAGGGTAAATGAACCAGTTGTGTTTGATAGAGGGGACTTACCTTGTAATAGACAAGAGTTAATTCTAGAGCAGGGGGCTGATCCAAATTTGTTGGCATCTCGCACTACCTTGTTAACTGTGGACAAGGGAGTATTAAGGAATAAGAGAGTTAGAGATAGAAAGGATAGGAAGCAACTGAGCCATGCTCAGAGCAAAATAAAATCAGTGTTTGATAGGAAGGCTAGGAGTCGGGAATTTAAACCAGGGGATAAGGTGCTGCTGTACCTTCCCATTAAACGGGGTTCATTGCAGAACAGGTATTTCGGGCCCTATGTTGTGCACAAACGAGTTAATGAGACAGGGTATGTGATAAACACTAGGTATTGTCACATCAATTTGCTAAAAGGTTATTTTGACAGACTGCCGATAGTTCCAGAGTTACCTGTCCAAATTGAGAGTCACTCAATTGCCTGTGATGACGTCAAGACTGCAGAGATCAAGTTAACCAACAGCCAGATTCTAGCAGACTTGTGTCCGGACTTGCACCTTGACCGCCCCCAGCGAGCAAAGTTGACTACGTTGATTCAAGACAATGTTTCCATTTGTCAGGACCTTCCAACGGTTACCAATACCTTAAGCCAGGATGTGCGCTTGGAACCCAACGCTACACCGAGTCGACAGCATGCCTATCGGAGAAAACCTGTAAAACGTGCGACACTGAAAAAGAAGGAATCGAAGTTCCAGTGGTCAGACGAATGCGAGAAGTCATTCAACCGTCTCAAGCAGATGCTCTCCTTGTCTCCCGTGATGGCAGCACCAAACTACCAAATGCCTTTCAAGCTGGCTGTGGATGCCAGTGACGTGGGAGCTGGAGCTGTGCTGTTCCAGGAAGACGAAAATGGACTGGACCATCCTGTAAGTTTCTTTCGCCAAAAAGTTTGACAAACACCAGGTGAACTATTCCACTATAGAGAAGGAAGCTTTGGCCAAGGTACAAGCTCTGAATCATTTTCAGATCTACGTGAAATTGGCAGTGCATCAAGTGGTGGTCTTTACTGATCATAATCCGCTTACCTTCATTTACAGAATGAAAGTCACCAACCAGAGTGTTTTGAGATGGAGTCTTCTTCTGCAGGAATTCCCAATTACCATTGAACATATCAAGGGCACACCCAATGTAATTGCTGATGTCCTGTCCCAAAGTTGAACGTTATGATAATGTGTTGACATTCTTGATTTCTGTTTTGCTTTTATATATTTTATTTGTATACCAGGGACTCAGAGACTCAGTGTGATTACTGGTAGTCACCTTATTACATGTGTTATAAATGCCCAGATGCGTTGATTAACGCACTTTTTGTTTTAATGTTGTATATTTCCCTATTCCTAGAGTAGAGGAAATATCCTTTTTGAGGTGGGGGTGTGTGACGGAACATGCTCTTATTTCTTTTCGCCTGTGGCGATATTAATTGTTTTAGAGGGCCGTGTGCAGTTCCAATATGCACTTAAGCCCAGGTGGGCACTTTGTTACGTAATACCTCCGCGCGACCATGGTCGAGCTGTGCCTAATAGACACCCAGCTCAGGTGCGGAGGCCATGTGGCCAGTAGTTACGTAATACTTCCGCGAGTGCGGTTTTTACGACCGTGATTTTGGAGACTAGGCGTCAGCAAGTCTGGCCATCTAAGAAAAATATGCCGGCTTGGTCGCTGTGGAAATATCACTTGATAGGGGGAGGACCGCGTTGTACCCCCAGACGATATTCGGATTTTTATGATAAATAGCTAGGGTTTTAGAGATATCGGGGAGAAACATATTGGAAGGCTACCAGGGAACGCGTCCGTTTGGACTTGGTAAATATTATTTCTGCTCTGTTGTATAACCTTGATGTGATTGATGTGACTTTAAATATTTTAATACTGTATTATACCAATATTATTTAGACGGTGCTGCCGGTAATCTGACGCAGTAAACTGTAGGCTCACTGTCTAATATATATAAAGCTTAACCAGTCATCCTAGAGGACCTAGGTAAACTGTAGGTTATTGTCTTTATTGTGATAGGTACCAGTATTAATTCTGTATTACAAGGTTACTGAATGAGTAGATAAGGGTTAATTAAAAATTAACCAGTTAGGAATAGAGTTGTAATTCCTTTATTAATTAAGTTCCCCTGGAAGCGTTTCTCAATTATCACACGTGTGGGTGTTGTGTCACGGTGAAGTGATTAGAATATTGTATAAACTAGACACCTAGTGATTAACTAATTAAGTGATCAGTTCTGGGTTGTTACTATTTGTTGTTGTTAATTAACTACTGCGGCAGTACATTTGTCAGCGTAGATTAATACAGATTCCAAAGTGTATTGTGTTTTTGTTCTGTTTTCTAGTGAACTAAACGTGCTATATTATATATACTTTATATAAGATCTTATCTCTGTTCATACCACGCGGGTATATACTGCCCGATACAGAGAGATCTAATAGATATACAGTTAGGAGAGATATTTGGATAATCGTGTTTCATTCAGTTATGGGTATTATAGGATCCCCGTGACAATATTATTCACATGTCGCCCCTTAGGGCCTCTCGATGTAACCCAATGTGTGTCCATTTTATATATGTGTAGTTGTCGCCCTTAGGGCCTATCGATGTAACCCAATGTGTGTCCACTTTATATATGTGTAGTTTGCAATTTGTCATTTAGAAATAAAATGAAAAAACCCCCAAAATCATTGCGTTTGTTTTTTGTGTATTACTCCATGACTAGATTTGTGATTGAATGTCAGTCTCTACTGCTACATTATAGTAGCAAGGGATGTGTGCACAGGACAGCACATACCACGGCCCTTGACATACCAGCGGCACTGGTTGAATATAGCCTATTGGACCACCGACGGGGATCGATCCTAGATCGATCACTGTATTTACCCATTTGGTAAACATTTATATTAAATGGTCAGGGCTGTGCAGCTATTTCCCTCGATCATAGGTTAGTTTGGAGTGTTGAGTTGCAATTCACCAGTTCTTTCTTCAAAGCAATGGGCTTTTTAAAGCAATGTGTTACACATTCCCTTCTTCACCTACCGATTAAGACGTCTACACATTCCTTTTTTTTATTAATCATGTTTGTTTTGAAAGCAATGGGTTGGGGTGTTACACATTCCCTTCTTCACCTACCGGTTAAGGCGTCTACATATTCCTTTCTTTTATTAATCATGTTTGTTTTGAAAGCAATCATTTATTAATGTTTGTAATGTGCTGGGGTGTTACGCACATTCCTTTCTTCCTCCTACTGGCCACTGAATAAGTGTATGTACTTTCCCCACTTTATTTCTTTCTGTCTTTGAAACACATCGGAAATTAAGGTCTTGATTTGTATAATAACATATGTTTTCGTGTAAACTCGACTTTGTAACTTCAGTGCGTCGTTAAATAAAACATGTCTCTGTATCATATTTCAGCCGCAACTTAGTAAGAAAGTAATACTTGGAAGCGACCCGCGTGTGTTTCTTATTATGTATCTTTAGCAGACGATATAATACTGTTTCTGTATTTTAAGAGATGCATCTGTGAGAAGTGATTAATGTTGAACTAAAGTTTCAAACTATGTGGTTATATTTATTTTTCCGTACCTCTATCCCATTAAGGTTGAAACACGTGCCCTCACACACACACACACACACACACACACACACACACACACACACACACACACACACACACGCACACGCGCGCGCACCACTTATCTGTGACTAAGACAGTGGGGATAGTGTAGGGGTGAAATTATCTGCTCTTACGTTAAATGCCACTACCAACACCCCCGTGTTTGTTATTCTTTAAATGGTATCTATCGTTTGAGTATACATTCAGTATTTATTTTATAGTGATACATATGTAATATTAATGCTTTGTCAGTTTATGTTTGAAATTACCATTGTGCGATCACTGCGATATATGAAAGAATGTCGTATTTCAACAACAACAAACTAGCAACCTTCTCATTGGCTAATCTTGTTATGAAGTCTTGGGGACCATACTCTACGAATGTCTGGCAATACAAAATACTCTAATGTATCAAAACACCGTAAAAAACAATATGTTGGGTGCCTCTATCCCTTTAAGGTTTAAACACGCCCGCACACACACACACACCAGCTATCTAAGACAGCGGGGATAGTGTGGTATGTGCTATCCTGTCTGCGGGATGGTGTAGGACACCTTGCTACTATAATGTAGCGGGTTTCGTCTTCATGTTTCAAAATTACCACATGTTTGACATCCAATAGCCAATGATTAATAAATCAATGTGCTCTAGTGGTGTCGTTAAACTTTTAAAATAAAGCTTACTATTTGTATTTATTTCAACTTATTTTAATGATTATATTTCAATTAGGGTTCAAGCACGCTGTCCTGGACACGCATCAGCCATCTGTGGCTAGTGAAAAGACTGGGTGGTGACCAGTTGATACCCGGATACGAACCCCGGTATCTACCCCGGTCTTAACCACCGACTACAGCAATGATTCAGGCATTTCCTGTGACGTCAGACACCCGCCAAGATAGCGTCCCCACGCTATCTCGAGGTCAAGACGTGTCTGAACACATTCTGTGATGACTCATGGTGTTCCCACGCCATGACCATATATGGACACGTTTCAAACACTGTTGAATTTTCCACTCCCCGTTGACTCACATCTGGTTGACACACACGTCAAAACGATTAAACCCATCTGATTAATGACTTCCGACCCATCTGTTTAGACCCCGACGGTTAATACACTCATAACACCCACGCTATCTTGCCATCTGATAGCCATTAACGACTTCCGCACCATCTGTTTCCTGTACATCAAAGGAAGAGCTGTCACAGTCACATATCCCCCCCCCCCTCACCCCCCGTCATTCGACACCACTCTATGGGTCATTAACGACTTCTGCATCATCTGTTTCCTGTACATCAAAGGACCCCCGACGGTTAACACACCCCTAAATCTGGTCGACATCCGGTGTTTCCTGACACACAGGTCAGGTTCCCACGCCCAGCCCACAGCTGTCCAAGTCATTAACCCAGAGGTACTCTAAGTAGGCCAAGGTTAGCGTCCCCGTAACGTCATTAGGCCACGCCCCCACGCTTAGAGGTCAGAATAGGCCACGCCCAGGTCTCGTGACCTCATTTGCATACATGGTACCCAAGTGCCGGGTCTACTACTGCTGTTATCAATGTAATCACAGTTACATGCCCCTAAGTAGGCAAGGTTGGCAACATGTCAATAAACATTTAACAAAAGACCCATCGACAGCGTAGAAATTTAATTTACACAAGCATTGTGTTGGTTACGATAAGCCGAGTTCGGGTTTGATGTTTTAAGTCACGAAGGTCTATATATTCCTTCACAAACGTGTAACATGATTTGCTTCAAAGATAAAAAAAAATAACAATGAATTTAATTCACTATCTTCCTATCGTGTGAATTTGTTGCTCTTTTAAAAACATTTATTTAGCTAAATAAAGAGTAAACAAAAGTAACGTTGGCTTTGCATGGTCGAACAGATGTTAGTAACATTTTATTTTCATATCGATTTTCAATATAACAAAACGACCAGCTAAACGTCACCGTGTTGAACTATCACACGATTATAAACTTTAAATAATTAAAAGTTTCGAAAGTAAACCTAAACGAACGTTAAGATTTTGGGGTGAAAAGTTTAGTATGGGAAATTCAGCAGTTGGAGACATTATCAAGAAGCGAGAGGTTTATAAAGCAGAGTTTGCAAAGATCATTAGCAGAAATAAACGATAAGCTGAACTATTTAATGGGGAAGGGAAGGTAGTTACGTAAATGCAGACCCCTGAAAACCGGACACCTCTGAAACAGGATATTTTACTTGGTCCCAATGATGTCCGGTTTAGAGGGGTTTCACTGTGTATATATATTTTTTTAATTGTTTATTTTTTAATTTTTTTTACGAAAAAAAAACGTTCATTAATTTCTCTAAAAATAACTAAAACATAAGTACTAAGTTTTAAACTGTTACTTACCTGTCTTTTTTTTATTTTTCTTCTAAAAATGTTGGGGTGGGTGTGTGGGTGTGGGGGGTGGGGGTGGCAATGAAACATATTTCTCTCTTGTTTGCCAGTACGTAAAAACGTTACTGTTGCCCCTTGCTCGCCACAAGAAGGTCAAAGAGTTGAACAAGATATACCAAATTTGATGTGTGCCTTGTTGAGGATTTTACATAAGTCAAACAGAAAAGATTACTCATTAAAAGGTTCGAGCTGTGCTGTCCAAACAGCGGTTACCTCAATATAGTTAATACACAAGTGTTAATACACATGCTGATTCCACGTGCCTGGTGTATAACTCGTGAATTGAAATTAATACTGTAGGAATTTTTTTAATATCCAGATAATTCCTCGTACACATATACAATGTCACATATATACTGAACAAAATAAGAAATTTCCGCTAACTTTGCTTGAACATAACTTGATGAAAACAAACAGGGGGAATAAATGTTATATATGCGTTTAAAGAGTGTTCCGTGATGCATCGTTTGGTGCAAAAATCATGGCCATAGGTTAACAGAAACTGGGAAAAATTTTGACCAAGTGTGGTAGGGGTTAAAAAAAACCCCACCCACTTAATAACGGGTATGACCACCTCTTGAATTGACCACTGCAGTGCATCGCAGGCGCATATAATTGACTAAAGTGTTGATTTCTGCCTGTGGAATATTGTTCCATTCCTGAATGAGCGCTTGACGAAGTTCGTTGACGTTAGCGGGTGGGTTGGGACGACGCCTCAATCGTCTGTCCAGAATATTCCAGACATGCTCGATGGGGTTGAGATCAGAACTTTTAGCGGTCCAGTCATCAATGAAATCAATGTTATTTGTCCTAAGAAAATTTACAGTGTCTCTAGCTGTATGAGAGGTGGCATTATCATGCTGAAAAATCGAGATGTTGGCGTTGTTATGGAACAGAGGAATGACGTGATGATCGAGAATGTCATCGTGGTAACGTTGAGCATTTAAATTGCCATCAATGACGACTAGTGGTGAACGATAACCATGGGCAATGGCTGCCCAGACCATGACAGAATCCCCACCCCCGAAACGATCTCGTTCAAGAACACAACAGTCAGCATAGCATTCATTTCTCCTACGTAGACGCGCACCCTGCCATCACCACGTTGTAAAGAAAATCTGGATTCATCCGAAAAAAGAACGGTATTCCAGCGTCGCCGTATCCAACGAGTGTGTACACGTGCCCAATTAAGACGATTTAGACGATGACGTTGCGTTAAAACGCATCCGACGTAAGGACGTCGTGCATGTAAACCATTCTCCCGCAGATGCTTACGAACAGTTTGCCCACTGATTCGGTTATTATGAAGCCCAGGTGTGTTAACAGCAGTAGCAGTGGCAGTTTGGAATCGATTGCGCAAATGCGTGTTCATGATATAGCGGTCTTGACCACGCGTTGTAACACGCGGACGTCCACGACGTGGCAAGTCGTTGGTGCTTCCTGTTGTTCGAAATCTTATGCGAAGATTTCGTATAGCTCGACTAGAACTCCCAACGTGCCTTGCAACGTCTTCTGTCGACATGCCTGCATCAAGCATGCCAATCGCACGTTCGCGTAAATTATTGGGTATTCTTGGCATACTAAAAATGCTACAGTGTAAAAAACGTTAATTTGTTTACAAATTTTGAAGCGTTTTCGTTCACTTGACAACAATGTCAGTAAGACAAGTAAAACAAATTGACCGAATACTACACGGGACATGTCGAACCATGCATGCACGTGCAAATTGAATTGTGTTACTATCCGATAGTAAAGGGAGATATTTGCATAACGTCGTGAACAATAGGATACAGAGAGATATGCATTTTTGGAATCATAGCGGATATCATGAGCGTCATTTGGTGGGGGACAGGGGGGACATGTCCCCCCCCCCACACACTTTTAGCAGTGGGGGGGGGACAGAATATCTGATGTCCCCCCACTTTACTCTAAATAATGTTCTCAGACAGCCACAATGACCTTCATTTTTCAAACTTTTATGGGGGGGGGGGGGCATGCCCCCAGACCCCCCTAGAGTCGCTTCAAGCCTAGGGCGCTCGCGATTAGTCGCACGAAATATTGTTAGAACCAAATTGTCCCCCCCCCCCCCCCCTTTTTCCTTGCAAATGACGCCCATGGCGGATATACAACAGGTGACATTGTTAAGTGGCTTAGGAATAACCTCGCAAGGAAAGTGGATAACATTGGAAGCTTATACATATGGGCGGGTACCTGTGACTTTACAGAATTATCAAAACCCAGGAGACACATTAGGCTTAAAGACGATCCATCCATTGTGAACTTTGAAGAAATTATTGACATTACCCGACTTTACAACGGCAAAGTTGAATTAACGTTTTTAGAAGTTCCAATTTATTCAATCGTAAAATGGAACAAGTTTCATCACCATGCTAATCCAGATTACTTCAAGGAACAAGATGAATTACTAGTGAAACGAACTGACGAGGTGAACATGAAAATAAAACTACTAAATGTTACACTGGGAAAGGCATCCCCCCAGATTCTCTCACGATCTTGTGAAAAGCCGTACCAGGGGATCTAGAACGATCAGTTATTTTTACAACTTCGATTTGTACCTTGATGGCATTCATCCCCGACATACTCTAAGCAAATACTGGCTGAAGAGAATTCAAGAGCGGGTGCATGCAGATTGCTATTAACTGACATGCATTTTCAATTCATATGAATATGATATGGTTTCAAACCAGATAAACAAACATGACGTAATTTGTCAGTAATATGATTGCATTTTGTCCTAAATATGTTATTTCTTAACACGACATTGTCCACGAAACCATTTGACTTGGCCAGTATGGCCTTGCAATTATGTACCAGTGGAACTGAATAATTTGGTGTTAATAATACTAGTGATTTTATTGCCCACATATATTTCTGAACTGAATTCAAGGAAAGTGTATTCACCTGCTAACAAGAAGAGTTATTGAGGATTGCCTCACAACTCTGTATCTATTACTTGAAGTAAACAATTATTATGTAATTAACCAGCTTACCACTTTTTTGGTTGATAGTGTACTGGTGAATTGTGCCTTGTTATTACTTACCTACAGGTGTCACTTTGTTTACTGTACTTTGTTACTTACCTACATGTGCCACTTACTTAAATATATATAACCAGCTAATCAGAGTGTATGGTTGACAGTCTACTGGAGAAATAATGCCTGGATGTTACTTTTAGTTATAACATGTACATACATTATGTATTAACTATATTGAGGTAACCGCAACATGTAGGCATACATCCATGTGCGAACTCCACGAAAGTTGTTGAGGATTGCCTCGCAACTCTGTGTCAGTCACTGGAATCGGCGTGTGTATTAACACTTGTGTATTAACTATATTGAGGTAACCGCTGTGTTTGGTGGACAAAGTCCTGGTGAACTGCGACTTATAGTTACAACATGTAGGCCTACATCCATGTGCGAACTCCACGAAAGTTGACATATCTACCAGGCAATTAGTTGTTGAGGATTGCCTCGCAACTCACTGTCAGTCACTGGAATGGGGATGTGTATTAACACTTGTGTATTAACTATATTGAGGTAACCGCTGTTTGGACAGCGCAGCTCGAACCTTTTAATGAGTAATCTTTTCTGTTTGACTTATGTACTGGCAAACAAGAGAGAAATATGTTTCATTGCCACCCCACCCCCCATCCCCCCACACACACCCTGACGTTTTTAGAAGCAAAATCAGAAAAAAGACAGGTAAGTAACAGTTTAAAACTTAGTACTTATGTTTTAGTTATTGTTAGAGAAATTAATGAACTTTTTTTTTCTTAAAAAAATAAATAAATAAATAATAATAATAAAAAAAAATTAATAATAATAATAATATATATATATATATGTTTTATTCATTATGGAACGAGAAATGACTTCACCGATCCTTTTCCACATACAAGATTGTTCCGAGTTTCATTTTCCTCCCATAATGCACCGCGCGTTATAAACCCAAGTCGTACAGTCGGTCGTTTTTCCTTTAATTCAAAGTGAAGATCGTTTCAAAGTAAGTATTTCTTAGTCTGCATCTGCTCGAAAAAGATCACACTACACGATTAGGGTGGAAAACGGTGGTGGTAGTCACTATTTCGACCACAATTCCGTTCCGAGCAAAATTGCTCGGAACGGCTCTGTGTTTGCGAATGGAAAATGTCGTCGGCTGTATAAACTCAGTAATGTGCATTTACATTCGAGTTTATTTTTATGAACTAGGCCCAGTGGTAAAACGCTCGCTTAATGCGCCGTTATAGTCCGAGTACTCTGACTATAAGAGAGCTAGACGGACATTTGGACATAAATACGCTCTTAAAGGGACACGCCCTAGTTGTTAACCATTACGCCGTTGTTTTTCGCTATTAAACCCACTTTTTCACAAATAAAATTGCACTTTACTTACCGTTTATTATTTAGAATATACATTTCCATTCACCTGAAGTGTTTTTTGGTAATCCTGGTGTTTGTAATATCACAAAATGCATCTTTCGTATTTCTTAAAAAGCCACGTGCCTCTGAGAAAAAAACCGTTGAGCAGACAAGGTCTAATCTATTTTTAGAGGGGATATTCCCATTTCAATGTCACAGACGTTGGTATACCACGTGACCGTTATCATTTTGGTTCGGTTTGTTTTCTCGTGCACGGTTCGCACAATCAACATCCGATTTGTTGTCGTTTGCTTGTTGTTCATTTGTGAGGTTTTTCTTCACAGTTCGTGAACATTTTCATTAACAATAAAGTTCAGAAAAGTAAGTATCTCAATACAAAACGTTACAAACCCTTAAAACCAATAATTTTGCTAAGTTTTACGATATCTGGAGGGGGGATACAACCTTGGGGGGTGGGGGTGGGGGACACAAGCTATATTATTACCTTTATTTAAATAGAGTAGAAAAAAAAAATCTTACATTTTCGTCCTGGGGAGAGGAAGTGCCTCTCCACCCCTGACGACTACTACTACTACTACTGCTACTACTACCACCACCACCACTACCACTACCACCCACCACCACCAATAATAAACGGTGCATCTAATTGCTAATAACAATAGGTTAGGCACTAGTGCCCGGTTCCGAATAGCAAATGTAGGCTAATTGCGGTTTATATAAAATTTATTATTTCAAACACTGTAGTATAGTCAACATGGTCGGTGTCGTCTTATTCCCATTCACGTATCATGATTGCTGCAGCAGCCACTTCCTAAACAGAAGCACTCATGTTCGTAAAGTAACTTCCTGTTCCAAACTCATTCCTTTCGCTGTCCGGGACAGAACAGTTGGAACATGTCCAGGAGAGGTGAAAGGAACGCACCCCAAGTCTGTGCGCACTCTGTGAAATTTGTCGTGATGTAGGCATTTTTGTGCTTCGAGCGAAATCTACCGGTGACATCAGAATACTAACTTTCAAAATTATTTTAAAAAATTGGGTCATGGGGATTCCCATGGTATTTATCGATATAAAACCTGCTTTTTCACTCCATTTTATTCAAAAGTGATCTAAGTGTGTTACAGGTTTGTAGATTAACCAAAATTATAATTTATTTTCGCTGGATGGAACTAGGGCGTGCGACTTTAATGAGAGCGGCGTATTTATGTCCAGATGTCCGTCTAGCTCTCTTACAGTCAGAGTACTCGGGCTAGCGCCGTCAGCGGACCCATTGGGCTATTTCTCGCTCCAGCCAGTGCACCACGACTGGTACATCAAAGGCCGTGGTATGTGCTATCCTGTCTATGGGATGGTGCATATAAAAGATCACTTGCTGCTAATCGAAAATAGTAGCTCGTGGAGTGGCTACAGCGGGTTTCCTCGCTCAATATTTTTGTGCTCCTTAACAGTATGTCTCACGCCATATAGCCGTAAATAAAATGTGTTGAGTGTGTGTTAAATAAACCATTTCCTTCCTTCCGTTCTAGGTAGTACTAAACCAAATAACTTAAAGGAATACTCTCGCAAGGCTTTTGGACTGGTATGCATATTCAACGGTATTATAATGCACATTATTGCTAATATCAACAAGTAAACTATTATATTTAATTAATAAAACGGTTAAATGTGACGGCTATTACATATAACATGCGCAGCCATTTTGTACCATCCCAGTGAATAAGCCCTCTGGCGAGTCGATGGTTATGTAATATTTAACACTTCACGTCAGGAATTAGTCTTAGAACTGAAGAAACAAACGTACCTGGGTTTTGTTTAGCAATGTTCTGTAATAATATCCATCCCAGTAAGCCAGTAACAAGTATATATTTTTTTATAATACAAAATAAACCACCATTGTCAAAGTGTCGAAATAACTGTGTCATGTTTTGTCCATATGATAACCTACGTACTGACATGAGAAACTGAGTGTTTTCTTAGTTAAAGTTACATTCTCTGGTTACCATATTATAACATCATGTATAAATATGAAACACGAGCTCAAATGCACTTTTAAAAAACTTGTGTGTTCGCTATGAACGGAGATCGTCAAAAATATACGCTTGATTCGTCGCCTGTGCCGCCATAGCTTGGCAAAGCACAAACGACAGCCTGTTGTTAGTTTCAGTTAACACATGCGTTTGCCGATTTCAAATTGTAGGATTCGTCTCAAAAAATTAAAAGAGAAATCTTGCGCTGTACAAAGAACGTTCAGTGGAGGATACGGTACTAGAGTCTTTCGTTAAAACCGGTTTGATCTTGACAACGCATTATCGACAATCGTAGCTTCCTATTTCAGAATTAATATTTTATAAAGTGTTAGTAGAACTTTCAAAGTTTAGTCTGTATACTAGTAACACATTAATCATGTATATATTTTTTTTAAATAAAATATACTAAAGTAGACAATGAACGTTTTCAATCCGACGCCATACAACCGTAAATAAAATGTGTTGAGTGCGTTGTTAAATAAAACATATCCTATCCTTCCTTCCATCTGCTGTTGGATGTCTAACATTTGGTAATTTTGACATATCGTCGCGTGAGAGCTAAAAGGTCGTAAGTGGCAGATTCGACCTAAAACGTCTTTTTTGCATATTCGGAATCGCCATCCCCGATTACATATTGTCACAAAAAAATCATAGCTGTGTCCCTAATTGCATCGCTAATACAGAAGGATTTAAATGGTCGTAAGTGAATCACAGATACCAATTTGCACGAAAATAAACGTAACTGACACATACGACGTTCCTCCGATTTGCTTGCTGTCCATTATGTGAACACGACTGGTCGTGTGTGGTAGATACACCCTTTTTAAATACAGTTCGTTATATAATTATGTCTGACATAGGTCGTATGTGCCAAATACGACACATATGTATTCTTTGTTATCGGTCTGCGATAGAAATTACAAATGCGAAGTACAATAGAGCATACATTATGTCAATATTTGTATGTGCTTGAATCCTAAAAATAATATGACTTATGTCGTTGTGAGAGCCCAGTCTATTTAACAAAAACATTTGGTACTGCATGCAACGAACCATTTGGCAACAGACAAGAATGGTGTCTGTGTATATAAATAGGATTTGCAGTAACATTAATGTTTGTATAGTTTGTTATTTTATGTGCACCATAATTATAATAAATAACCATGTTTTGGTGAATTTTCTCGAATAACAAATATCTATTTTGAAATGTTTTAAATTGAAGCAAAGTTTCCAACATGTAATGTATATCTGTAGATACAATTTTAATTCATAATAATGTTGTATGTGACATATGCGACCAAAGTGCAAGCATAATCACACTGATTTTGGATGTACATGTATTTAATTATATGTTACGGTGATCAAGTTCCGCCTTTCAGCTGCCTTTGAAGATCTACAGGATTGCCCTAATGTAGGCATTATGGATTAACAATATTGCACATACAAACGTCATTGTAAGTTATTCAGAACAAAGTCCAGTAACAAAAGACAGTGTAATCAGACGTAAGGTTAAAAGGCGAATACAGTGAATGTGGCCTCAACATAAACGATAGCAAGATCTATGAACTTTGATTAACTTTACAGTTAACAAATATTTGCAACAGAATATCCCTGTCCTGAGTCAGACCCCCGATCCTATTTGAGGCCGGACTCGGGATAGGCGTGGTCGAATCCCTACTGGTATATGGACTATGGACACGTTAAACCAGTTACTAAGCTAAGCTAAGCAACAGAATGTCGAACGTGAACATGACACAACACACACACCATAACATTAGCACAACATAAGCTGAACATGACATAGCACACACAACATAAGCTGAACATGACATAGCTCACACAACAGGACCTGAACATGATATATAGCATACACAACAGAACTTGGCACATCAATGACAACAAGACCTGAACATAACATAGCAAAAAGCTGAACATGACAAAATAATCACCACATAAAATGAACGTGACATAGCACTTGCGACAGTTTATTTGTTTGTTTTGTTTAAGAACACCACTAGAGCACATTGATTAATTAATCACCGGCTAATGGATGTCAAACATTTGGTAATTATGACTCAGTCATCAGAGGAAACCTGCTACATTTTCCTAATGCAGAAAGGTATCTTTTATATGCACTTCCCCACAGACAGGACAGCACATACCACGACCTTTATCCAGTCACTTGCGACAGAACATGACATAGCACTCACAACAGAACCTGAACATAATAGAGAACTCACAAGAAAACCTGAACATGATGTGGCACACACAACAAAACCTGAATGTGACATAGTACACACAACAGAACCTGAAGAAGAACATGACAGAACACACATACAACATACCATGATGATAACATATCACTCACAACAGACGCAGAAAATAATTTAGCACACACAACAGAAACTGGAGGATTGATCACTTAACACTCAGCAAAACACGGAGAGAACATTACACATAACATAGTCTGTAGATATCACTGAACACGCATCATACATAACCTGGAGAGATCTCTGAACACAGTAGAACCTGTAGAGATCACTGAACACAACAGAACCTGAAGAGATCTCTGAACACAGTAGAACCTAGAGTGACCACTGAACACACAACAGAACCCGGAGAGATCACCGAACACACAACAGAAGCTAGAGAGATCACTGGACTCACAACAGAACTGGAGAGATCACCGAACACACAACAGTACCTGGAGAGATCACTGAACACATAACAGAACCTGAAGAGATCACTGACCACATCATAACCTGAAGAGATCACTGAACACAGTAGAACCTAGAGTGACAACTGAACACATAACAGAACCTGGAGAGATCACTGGACTCACAACAGAACCTGGAGAGATCACCGAACACACAACAGAACCTGGAGAGATCACTGAACACATAACAGAACCTGAAGAGATCACTGAACACACATCATAACCTGGATAGACACCTGAACACACAATAGAACCTGGAGAGATCATTGGACACACAACAGAACGTGGAGAGATCACTGAACACACAATAGAACTTGGAGAGATCACCGGACACACAACGGAACCATGAGAGATCACTGAACACACATAATAACCTGGAGAGATCGCTGAACACACAATAAAACTTGGAGAGATCACTGGACACACAACAGAACTTGGAGAGATCACTGAACACACAATAGAACTTGGAGAGATCACTGGGCACGCAACGGAGCCTGGAGAGATCACCGAACACCCAACAGAACCTGGAGAGATCACTGAACACACAACAGAACCTGAAGAGATCACTGAACACACATTATAACCTGGATAGACACCTGAACACACAATAGAACCTGGAGAGATCATTGGACACACAACAGAACGTGGAGAGATCACTGAACACACAATAGAACTTGGAGAGATCACCGGACACACAACGGAACCTGGGGAGATCACTGAACACACATCATAACCTGGAGAGATCGCTGAACACACAATAGAACTTGGATAGATCACTGGACACACAACAGAACCTGGAGAGATCACTGGACTCACAACAGAACCTGGAGAGATCACCGAACACACAACAGAACCTGGAGAGATCACTGAACACACAACAGAACCTGGAGAGATCACTGAACACACATCATAATATGATGTGTGTACAGTGATATCTCAAAGTTCTATTTTATGTTCAGTGATCTCTCCAGTGATCTCTCCAGGTTCTGTTGTGTGTTCAGCGATCTCTCCAGGTTATGATGTGTGTTCAGTGATCTCTCCAGGTTCCGCTGTGTGTCCGGTGATCTCTCCAAGTTCTATTGTTTGTTCAGTGATCTCTCCACGTTCTATTGTGTGTCCAATAATCTCTCCAGGTTCTATTGTGTGTTCAGGTGTCTATCCAGGTTATGATGTGTGTTTCAGTGATCTCTCCAGGTTCTGTTGTGTGTTCGGTGATCTCTCCATGTTCTGTTGTGAGTCCAGTGATCTCTCCAGGTTCTGTTGTGTGTTCAGTGGTCACTCTAGGTTATGTTGTGTTCAGTGATCTCTTCAGGTTCTACTGTGTTCAGAGATCTCTCCAGGTTATGTATGATGTGTGTTCAGTGATATCTACAGACTATGTTATGTGTAGTGTTCTTACCGTGTTTTGCTGAGTTTTGTAAGACTAAAGTCTCACCCACCTAATTAAAAAAGCAATATGTCCCAAAACAATTAGCAGGTTGTAAACAGTTCATTCTTAGAAAATCATGATCACAGATTCTTTTTTTTCTTTTCTTTTTTAAATTCGTTTTCTTGTAATTACTAAAACCCAAGATTTGTTACATGATATGAAGGGGATACTAAAAGAATCTATTGATACACTGGATTCCTATAATATTACCGGTATTTCCTAGGCACGTACCTTTTTCAATTTCGTATAAATTGCATTTCGCGCTTTTACAAACACCAGGACGATCAGAAACACACAAATATGCTCAAATTGAAAACCACAGTCTTTGCTACACCAGCTGTAGAGCACTGGCTGAGAAAAAGAAATAGCCCAATGGGCTCACCAACGGGGGGGGGGGGGGGGGGGGGGGGGGGGGGGGGAGTCGGGGGATCGGTCCAATGCCACCACCTGTAGGACGAAAATGTATGGGTGTTTTCCCTACTCTATAGATAAAAATAACGAGGTGCTTTGGTCATAGGTTCGAACCTCTTCAGTGGAGCCCATCCCAATCAGTGCTCCATGACTGGTATATCAAAGGACATAGTATATGTGCCGTCTTGTCCATGAAACAAGTTCATATAAAAGATTCCTTGCTGCTAATGTTAAAAGGTAGCGGGTTTACTCTGAAGATTATGTTAGAATATACCAAATGTTTGACACCATATAGCCAGTGACTAATGAATATCAATGTGCTCTAGTGGTATCATTAAACAAAACACATGCTCCCCCCCCCCCCCCCAAATCAAAAACACATCTCTATCTCCAAACAGCACTTACCAGCTCTTATGGACTGTGACACAGGCATGACACACTTACCATAACCTTTTCAAAGTTTTGTCATGCCAGCCGGGGAGCCCATGCAATCACAAATTAAACCCCACCCCCACCCCCACAATTGTTGTTCTTTTTAAAGTAGTGTTTGTTTCTTTAGTTATCAGAAGAAATAGTATGTGAAATAAAATCACTGACGTAGGAAGTAGGAGGGCGTGTGCCCCCCCCCCACTTTTCAGATATTTTAATTTTATAAGTGTAAATATGTGCACCCCCCCCCTCCTTTTGTTACCTTCCTATGCCATTGTAAAATATATCTTGTTATTGATGAGTGGTTTCAGACAGATGGAATGGTTTGTTTAACACCTCAGCACATTGTACCTTCCTACGCCAGTGTAAAATATATCTTGTTATTGATGAGTGGTTTCAGACAGATGGAATGGTTTGTTTAACACCTCAGCACGTTTTACCTTCCTACGCCATTGTAAAATATATCTTGTTATTGATGAGTGGTTTCAGACAGATGGAATGGTTTGTTTAACACCTCAGCATATTGTACCTTCCTACTCCATTGTAAAATATATATTGTTATTGATGAGTGGTTTCAGACAGATGGAATGTTTTGTTTAACACCTAAGCACATTGTACCTTCCTACGCCATTGTAAAATATATCTTGTTATTGATGAGTGGTTTCAGACAGATGGAATGTTTTGTTTTGAAGTCTTAATTAACAAATGGTTGTTTTGACACTTGATAGGTAGAAAGAAAGAAAGAAATGTTTTATTTAACAATGCACTCAACACATTTTATTTACGGTTATATGGCGTCAGACATGGTTAAGGACCACAGATTTTGAGAGGAAACCCGCTGTCGCCACTTCATGGGCTACTCTTTCCGATTAGCAGCAAGGGATCTTTTATTTGCGCTTCCCACAGGCAGGATAGCACAAACCATGGCCTTTGTTGAACCAGTTATGGATCACTGGTCGGTGCAAGTGGTTTACACCTACCCATTGAGTCTTGCGGAGCACTCACTCAGGGTTTGGAGTCGGTATCTGGATTAAAAATCCCATGCCTTGACTGGGATCCGAACCCAGTACCTACCAGCCTGTTGACCGATGGCCTAACCACGACTGGTATATCAATTGCCGTGGTATGTGCTATGGGATGGTGCATATTAAAGATCCCTTGCTGCTAATCGAAAAAGAGTAAGTCATGAAGTGGCGACAGCGGGTTTCCTCCCCCAATATCTGTGTAGTCCTTCCCCATATGTCTGACGTCATATAACCGTTGTTAAATAAAACACTTCCTTCCTTTTGTTGTTTACGGAATAATATTTCACATAAATTGGGGGGACGCAACTCCTCCTGAATCTGCCACTAAAGCAAATACACAACAGCTGCTAATGCACATCCTCAAACCTCTATGTCAGAGGATGGGCCCTGAGTGGGCATGCTTGCATGAACCTTCAGTGGATATACTGACATGTCAAGCACTACCCTGACCCATACTCACACATTCTATTGTCCACACAAGGAGAACCCAGTCTGAAAAGACAAACATAAAACAACACCACTGTCGACATATTTTATTTTATTTTTTAAGAAAAAGACAAAATCTATAACAGAAAAAGAAAAATATATATATATAGATTCAAACAAAATCCTTGTAAAAATGTTTTTAAATAACAACACATACATATATACATAACAAATGTAAAACTAAAGGCTCACCCATCTAATTGAAAAAGAAATATGTCCCAAAAGAATTAGCAGTTTGTAAACAGTTCATTCTTACAAAATCATGATCACAGATTCTTTTCTTCTTTTTTTTTAAAAATTCGTTTTCTTGTAATACTAAAACCCAAGATTTGTTACATGATATGAAGAGGATACTAAAAGAATCCATTGATACACTGGATTCCTTTAATATTATCGGTATCTAAAATCTCTGACCACCGTTTCCTAGGCACGTACCTTTTTCAATTTCGTATAAATTGTATTTTGCGCTATTACAAATACCAGGACGATCAGAAACACACAAATATGCTCAAATTGAAAACCACAGTCTTTGCTACACCAGCTGTAGAGCACTGGCTGAGAAAAAGAAATAGTCCAATGCCAGCACCTGTAGGACGAAAATGTATGGGTGTTTTCCCTACTCTATATATAGATAAAAATAACGAGGTGCTTTGGTCATAGGTTCCAACCTCTTCAGTGGAGCCCATCCCAATCAGTGCTCCACAACTGGCATATCAAAGGACATAGTATGTGCTGTCTTGTCCGTGAAAAAGTTCACATAAAAGATTCCTTGCTGCTAATGTTAAAAGGTAGCGGGTTTCCTCTGAAGACTATGTGTTAGAATATACCAAATGTTTGACACCATATAGCCAGTGACTAATGAATCAATGTGCTCTAGTGGTATCATTAAACAAAAGACACCCCCCCACCAAATCAAAAACACATCTCTACCTCCAGACAACACTTACCAGCTCTTATGGACTGTGACACAGGCATGACACACTTACCATAACCTTTTCAAAGTTTTGTCATGTCAGCCGGGGAGCCCATGCAATCACAAATTAATCCTGACATCTCACCCCACCCCCACCCCCACAATTGTTGTTCTTTTTAAAGTAGTGTTTGTTTCTTTAGTTATCAGAAGAAATAGTATGTGAAATAAAATCACAGGCATAGGAAGTGGGAGGGCGTGTGCCCCACCCCCCACCCCCACCCCAGTTTTCAGATATTTTAATTTTATAATAGTGTAAATATAATGTGCCCCCTCCCCCCTTTTGTTACCTTCCTACACCATTGTAAAATATATCTTGTTATTGATGAGTGGTTTCAGACAGATGGAATGTTTTGTTTAACACCTCAGCACATTGTACCTTCATACGCCATTGTAAAATATATCTTGTTATTGATGAGTGGTTTCAGACAGATGGAATGTTTTGTTTAACACCTAAGCACATTTTACCTTCCTACGCCATTGTAAAATATATCTTGTTATTGATGAGTGGTTTCAGACAGATGGAATGTTTTGTTTAACACCTAAGCACATTTTACCTTCCTACGCCATTGTAAAATAGATCTTGTTATTGACGAGTGGTTTCAGACAGATGGAATGGTTTGTTCAACACCTCAGCACATTGTACCTTCCTACGCCATTGTAAAATATATCTTGTTATTGACGAGTGGTTTCAGACAGATGGAATGTTTTGTTTAACACCTCAGCACATTTTACCTAGGGCTGTTTTGAAGTCTTAATTAACAAATGGTTGTTTTGACACTTGATAGGTAGAAAGAAAGAAAGAAATGTTTTATTTAACGATGCACTCAACACATTTTATTTACGGTTATATGGCATCAGGTATATGGTTAAGGACCACACAGATTTTGAGAGGAAACCCGCTGTCGCCACTTCATGGGCTACTCTTTCCGATTAGCAGCAAGGGATCTTTTATTTGCATTTCCCACAGGCAGGATAGCACAAACCATGGCCTTTGTTGAACCAGTTATGGATCACTGGTCGGGGCAAGTGGTTTACACCTACCAATTGAGCCTTGCGGAGCACTCACTCAGGGTTTGGAGTCGGTATCTGGATTAAAAATCCCATGCCTCGACTGGGATCCGAACCCAGTACCTACCTGCCTGTTGACCGATGGCCTAACCACGACGCCACCGAGGCCGGTCACTTGATAGGTAGAGGAAAGGAATGTTTGTTTAACAACACCCCCGCTCGTTTTAACCACACCTGTTTGGCGTCTAACATGGATAGTTCAACGTCTGCCATTTTGGTCTACAGAATGAGAGGAACCTGGCTGTTGCCACACATGCTACTCTTTTAAAGCAGTAAGGTATCTCTTATATGCACTTTCCAATAAACAGGACAGTGGATACTTTGGCCTTTGATGTACCAGTTGTGGGACACTGTTTTGGATCAGGAAAAAAGCAAAAATGTCCAACAAAGATTATGGATTTAATTCTATGGCTAATCTCAACTAGGCAAGCACTTTACTTAAGAAGATGAATTTAATTTTTAACTAATAGCAACTGACACAAGCACTTAACTTTATAAGACAAATTTAATTCTATGACTAATCGTAAACAGAGGCAAGTATTTAACTTTAGAAGATGACTAATAATAACAGAGCCAACTTAACTTTAGAAGACAAATTTAATTATATGGTTATCATAACTGAGCCTAATACAAGTTTAGAGGACGATTTTTCAATGAACCAATAAAAGCACTGTTGCCAGAAAACTGACAGCAGATTAACTGACACAATTAAATGTGACTGTCTGTGACAGATCATCTAGAGAGGGTTGCAAGGCACAGTGAACAAGTACTCAACATAACTTTAACAAAATCCAGCATAAACAAATTGTGTGTTTCAAGGAACCTGGTCCTACCTAGAAAAAAGGACTGATCCTAAATAATTTTTAAAATTTAATGTATTCGCTCCCCTCCCCAATTTTTATTATTGTTTTAATTATTAAAATGTAGGTGAAAAAAAGTACATACATAACATTTTGTCTGGTCCCATAGGAGTGAATGTAGTAAAAATAATAATAAAAATATACAAAAACCCCAGCCCCAAACCACAAAAAAACCAAAACAATAATAATTTAAAAAAAACAACATTTTACAAATTGAAAAAACAGAAAGAAAACAGAAAGGAAATGTTTGGCACATTCCTTGAAACACACAATTTGTTTTCACCTTCATCTATATTATATTACAGTACACAGAAGCAATGCTATTAATTCTGTAATGGGAGAAAATTATTGAATGAGCTTAACAAACACAGTGCACTTGACAATAAGCTTCATAAAATATACTCCACATGCATTAAAGGGAGAGTAAACTCAAACAAAGAGCCTTATGTGTTGGAAAGATGCATACCCAGATCACCAATAGATACTGACACTTTAACAAATGAGAAATGCGTAATTTTAGAGTTCATAAAAAAAAACCCATGATTATTCCTGCTTACTGGAGTCAGCAATTTTGTTTTGTTTTTGTGGTGTCAGGTACTATAACTTGGGGTAAAGTGATGTCAGCTCCGACCAACACTGTGTAAACAAACACTCTAATTTATGACAAGGCACTTCACTTTCATCAACCTGACTTGTAAAGCAACATAAATGACTTGATAGTATAATAAACTATTTAACTAAATATATTTCTATTTGCATCAACAGAACGAAATGGAGTTATAGCATTTTTCTCTCTAAAAATCCAAATAAAAAATGCATATTATTAGGTACGTTGGAGCAAAAAAACGACCATTCACGATACCCAAGTGATAATTTTCTTTTCTTTGGGACTACAATGTACGTAGCCCAATGCATGAACAAAACATGATAAAGTTATTTCGACACTTTAGCAATGATGGTTTATTTTGTATTGAATAATAATAAATACTTATTGCTTGCTTACTGGGATGGATATTATTACAAAACATTGCGATGCATCCGCTAAAATCAGCTATGCTTGTTTCTTCAATTCTAAGACTAACTCCTGTTACCGGTATATATAATAGCCGTCATTTAATTGTATTCATTAATTATAAGATTATACTTGTTGATATTATGCAGTAATGTGCATTATATATAGTTGAATATACATACAAGTCCAAAACCTTGCTTTAGCATTCCTTTAAGTAACACAGCTTACCTTTCAATATAATCCACTTTGTAAATACAACACAATACAATGTTTTATTGATCGGGGTTTTTCAATTCAATTAGCCACGTTCAACAATGAAATATCAGCTTTATTGCTTGTTATGTGAAACAGTAGTATCATGTTTTCCATTTATCAAAAATAAGCATAACAAAAATATATTAAAAAGTGAGACCTCAAATGTATACAAATATTTTTAAAAAAATAAAGAAATAATAATCACAGAAAGTATCATAATTTATCACATGGTGCTTATATAAGACATAAAAAACAAACAATATAAAACCGAATTTACAAAGCCTGTTTTTGACTTACAGGTGTGTAGCTACACGTATTTACAATGCTTAAACACCCATCTTTAACAAAAACAGGCTTTGTAAATTCGGCCCAATATAGACTCCCCCCCCCCAAAAAAACTCCACATACCAACGTACACTGCAGGGCCGGATTGTGCTTTAGGTAAGGGGGGGGGGGTCCGAAACAATATGTAAATGTTTATAATTTGAAATAATACTTTTTTTCGTGGAAATCAATTTAGATATACGTGTTGGGGGTGATTTTTTTAGCCAGTAGGGGGTTTCCGTGCAACTGGGAACACCCCCATAATCCACCCCTGCACTGTTACATGATTGTAAGACACAAAAGGGGCCATAATTGTGTACAACAAATTAGACACTGGACTCATTAACTTCCCTGTCGACTGCACGAAGCTGTCTACATTATGGAGCAAATTTTCGACTGCTTCTTCTCCAGAGCATAGCGTGTCTGGCTGTTCACCACCTTCTTCAGCCTATAGTTTTCATCATGCAGTTTGTCCAGCTCTTGTTGGAGTCGTTTCAAGCTTGTGTCCTCTCGGACTTGCACCTTGAGTCTCTCCATCTCCGTGGTAACCTGCGCCAGCTGGTGTTGCACTTCTTTCTGCTGTAGGTGCTCCTTCTCAATTCGCTGGGAAGATAAAAAAGAAAAAAAGTTTAAATGTTTCTGCTAGCATGGATAGAAAATGGAAGTAAGTACGTAAAATATGGTCTGCTGAAAAAAAAGAAGAAAAAAAAAAAAGAGTTTAATTTTTTCTGCTAGCTTGGCTAGAAAATGCAAGTACGTAAAAATATGGTCTGCTATATAAAAAAAAAAAGGTTGCAGGCCAATAATTAATACAAATATAACCAGCTAAAAAAAACCATATGGCCTGCTGGAAATAGTTTTAATTTCCATAGGGTCACTATACCCTGGGTAGTTTGCTACATTGTAAGATGTTTCCGACTAATAAAATATTTCTACGATTAAACTTACATATTAAATACATTTTCTCGTTTAGAATATCATTGTCTGTATATTTAATGTGTTTCTGGTCGTCTCTTAATATTTGTAAGAAGCCCAAACTGGATTTAGTCTTCAAATAATTTCGTACGTACGAAAAAAATTATTTTAGGAAATAAAATGAAATTTAACCTAGTACAAATATTAGAATGATCAGAAACACATTTCATATACAGCCACTAATATATTATTTAAAATATATTTTATATGTAATTACAATCGTTAAAATGTCTGTTAGTCAATAACATCTTAAAAATTGCAGCAAACTCAGGAATGTCCCTTTAAGTAATTTAGCAGGTGAATTTATAAGTCACCTGCTATAAGTCTAAAACATGGATTGCTTTTCGCATGCTGCTATTAGCTGTTCTAATAATATTTTTGTGGGTATGGAATTTTTATTGGATTTTTATTCAACATTTTTCAATTGTCACAAACTCTAGAGAGTGACCCTATGGAAATGTTTTCCCCAAGCGACATAAACATGGTACAAAATGGTAGCAAGTTTAAAATCCTATTTATTACCTATTAATTGATTATAATTTATATCACTGAACTCATTTGATTATAACACTCTGGTATGTTTTTTTATGCGCCAGACATATCACGTCAATGTACGACGTCAACATGTTTTAGTCTCACTAGAACGTCAAGTGGGATAACACTTTGATATGTACCAATATATTTTAATCATATACATATAGGTAATAAAGAGATAATATACTGATTACTGAAGGCAGGTGTCATCATGGCATGTTTGTGCTCAAAACGCGAAGTCCAGGCCTCTACGTCAACGTTTCCACCTACCCTTACCGAAATGACTTATACAAACTTATAAGTGGAATATACTTTACTTATATGCCACTTATAAGAGGCCTATAAGTTACCTATATATTGGTATAAGTGAGGTGAGGTGAGGTGAGCCCCATTTCAATGTTTATTACAGTATGGATTTATTTTATCTATTAATGGTAATTTGTATTTACATATAAAAAAGTTAATTAACTAAAAAAAAATAATAATAATAATATTAATTTTAAAAAAATTAAAAAATCAAGGAAAAACCCCACAAGAAAAACAAAGACAACAATGACATCTGGAATTCAGATAGAACAAGGGATTATTATAAGAGGTGCAAAATCCTGAGATTAATAGCCTATGTATTTTGATTAAATGAACTAAAATAATTTATGTAATGTTCATCAACTTCTGCAATTCACAAACACTGGAAGTCTTTAGATATCACCTTACAAAGGGATTACCTAGCTCCACTAATTGGGGCAATAAAATGTCTATAGGAGAATGGGAGTAATTGTCACCTGATCACTTTGGACCTGTCTTTATCAGGATGTGTACCTCTACTTCTTGCAGACTAAGAGTAATTAATTTACTTCACACAGTGCTAATTAAAAGCCCATGGGAAATGGGGGCAATTGTAAAATGACATGAAAAATATTTTTCAGCTTTTTTGTTTGCTTAATACACATATTCATTTTTATAAGCCCAGTCATTGCCTGTTAATATCATATAATTACAAACTTTCCGAATTTATACGATTTACTGTATTCTGATTGGCTGACGTCACTAAAAAACCAAGCGTTATCCTTCCATAAACCTCATAAAAATACGTCATCACGGAAGACCAAGATCGAAATAACCGCACAACACCAACAGTCACTACACGTAAACAAAAGTTAATATCAAGGTCACTTTGCGATAGAAAAACACAAGACAAATCTGCACATGAAATTGTTTCATTTTTTAAAAAGAAGTTATAATAAAGATATATACACTGTTTTTGTTGATTCAATACTTATTTTTATTTTTAGCGGACAATTTCTAATAGTATGTATACATGTATTCCTACGCTTATTTACAGAACATGGTTGACGGTAAGAACGAAAGAAATTATTTTTGAGTGTTTTAAGGTACACTTCTTGTACTGTTTGTAATTATAAGAATTGTTTCTCATTTTTTAGGAATTTATCGATGTATAAAAGTCACAAATGTAGTATAAAATCGCTTCGCTACGCTACGCGATTTTATACCATTTGTGACTTTTATACATCGATAAATTCCTAAAAAATTAGAAACAATTCTTATTTACATTAAACTGTTCTACAGTCAGAATACTTATTGTTTGTTCAGAAAAATAAAGATGTTACAGAGAACACCAAAAGAAAAAACTAGGGTCATCATATTTTTTACAAAATGCACAATTAAAATGGATGTCTGCATTTAATTTTATTCACCAGTTATCTCCAGATACATAAATGTTTTAATATGGTTCATGTACTGAACAAATCAGTCTGACTGATGTTTTATTAAAGTTGATCATCCAGCTTTAATATCCTCAACATGCACATGCAAATACGTGAAACTTTACCATTTGGATTATGAAAATATAATCAGTCGAATCAGAGAAATTTATAAACAGTCATTTACATTATTCTTTCTAGTAGTTTCCAGAACTTAAGAGATTAAATATATATATATATATATCATATAATATCTTACATTTTCAGTGCAATCAAAGTATGTGATATTTTTCAGATCACATACTTTAAGAATTTGATAACTTTGCAAATTAGATGTAAATTAGTCAAGGTCTCGGCACTAGGTTTATTGACATTTAAGCAAACGTACCTGGGTGACACTACATGATTGACGTATGCATTCATAGTCATCAAATAAAAACATTTCAATGGCAATTTGACACTGCGCCACATATTCTTACGTCATTTGAATATCTAGTAATGGCGGACTAGAATTAAAGTTGCGTGTACAGTTTACAAAAACTTGTTGTATATTAAGCTTGAGCTTATATGATAAAGAGATTATAAAATATTTGTTTTCTTTTTTGCTTTGCAGAATCCCATCTGAATGTTGGATGACATATATCAAGATGGCACTGAACAGGATATAACTGAAGAAAAAGGATGTGAGAGAATCCAATCTAACATTTAAAAATAAATATGCATTTATATTATTTATTAAAAAAAAGTTTGCATATACTGTTCAGATATATTTGTTAGGACTATTGTGCTTCAATTTTTATGTCTTACTGACAGTTTACAGATAGGGTGTGGAAGTGCTGTCATACTGTACCGGTGACATAAGAACAATAACTTTTTAAAACAATTATTTGAATTAAATGGGTCATGGGAATTCCCAGGGTATTCATGGATTTTGAACCTGTTGTTTCATTCTTCTTTTTTCTTTTCTTTTTCTTTTTTTGACAAAACATTTGTTACCAGTTGGTAACTTGACCAAAATTGGTGTCCATTTCCGTGGTTCGAGATAGGGTCAGTCACATTAATTATACAGCAATTGCCTGAGAATATTGAAATTTGGCCTCCAGGGACAGATTGCTGCCTAACTTCATTTGTTTAATCATGTCACCAGAGCACCGATTAGTTCATCACTGGCTACTGGATGTAAAAAATTAAACTGATAATTAATTCTGACCCATATAGTCTTAAGAGGAAGCTCTCTACATGTTTCAAAAGCAGCAATCTTTGCCTTTTGAAAAATAAAGGCGAGTGAAAACTCGCACACCTCAAAATGCTTAGGCGAGTGAAAAATCGCACTCATCAAAATGCTACGGCGAGTGAAAACCAAGCATTTATATACGGTATGAAGTAATTGATACATGTAAATGCATACACACATGTTGCACAAATGAACCAATAAACTAATAATGTTTTCTTCTAATTTTATGTTGTTTGGTTCATTAGTGTAGTCTGACTTGAACTCTGCAATCGTGGACTATTTATGCCCAAGAAAGCAAGATTTACCAACTAATTCATACAAACAACTTGAAGTGAACACACATAGAAACACACAAATTCATACAAATAAAAATGAAGCGAAAGCACACGCACACATACAAATCACACATGTACACCAGAAAACAGCATATGCATCTGAGAGTTTAATTTGTATAGTGTTTCATTTGTTTATAAAAAGTAGTGCCCCCTTCCTAGGATTTTGATCTGGGTACGGCCCTGTAAATTCACGCACGCGCGCACACACACACAAATAAAGACTACTTTTTAAATCGGGAATAAAATATGATTGCAACTTATGAATATCTCTCAAAATACCATCACTTTGTAAAAAACAAAAACAAAAAAACCCACTCACACAGACAGACAATTTATATTCATTATAACAAGTCAGTCCTGATCGACTGTTTATTACGTAATTTGTGTATTTATAATCACACGTCGGGCCGCTGTTGTGCATGTGTCCTCATTTCAGCCCATGCTACCTGACTTCAAATACCCAGTGAAAATGCTCGACAGCTTAACCATTTGACAACAGACACCGTTTCTTGTTTGTTTTTCTGCTTAGTCACCTATTTAAATATGTAATAAATGTCACAGCATTCAATATAAACTTTCTTTCATAAATCTGCCAATTGAGACACGACCCCCAACACACACACACAAACCTTAGCAAGATGACATTATAAAGGACAGCTATATATCAAACTAGAACTATGTTTACTTTTACTGTGTGAAAACCATAAAGTGTAATCTACGTTTTTATATTGTTAAGTCAAACAACATTGCACCAGCCCAGTCACGTATGTGGACTATTTTTTTAAATCGGGAATAGTATGACTGTAACTTGTAGATGTTTCTATTTCACGTGTAAATGTATTTCAAAATATAATGACGCAATATTTTATACGTTAGGATTGTTAAATAGGAACTTTCACCTGCAAATGACTAGACGTTCATTTTTGTTACTACTAACACCCCCCCCCCCAAAAAAAAAAAAAAAAAAAACCAAAAATCAAATGACGCGACGTTTTATACATTAGGATTGTTAAAAAGAAACTTCTACCTGCATTTTAGTTGCTAAGAAAATTGCAAATAATAAAATAATAATAATAATAATAGTAATAATAATAAAATTTAAAATAAAAATAATAATAAATAAAAACATGTCTATGTATGTTTGTATTATTGTGTATATGTGGTAGGGTATCTGTGTGTTTGTGTGTGTCTTGTCAGTGTGTTTGTTTGTGTTTGTCAGTGTTAGTGTGTGTCTGTCAGAGTGTTTGTGTGTCTGTCAGTGTGTTTGTGTGTGTCTGTCAGTGTGTTTGTGTGTGTCAGTGTATTTGCATGTGTCTGTTGGTACGTTTGCATGTGTCTGTCAGTGTTTGTGTGTGTCTGTCAGTGTGTTTGTGTGTGTCAGTGTATTTGCATGTGTCTGTTGGTGCGTTTGCATGTGTCTGTCAGTGTTTGTGTGTGTCTGTCAGTGTGTTTGTGTGTGTCAGTGTATTTGCATGTGTCTGTTGGTGCGTTTGCATGTGTCTGTGAGTGTGTTTGTGTCGTATGTGTGAGTGTTTGTGTGTGTCTGTGAGTGTGTTTTTGTCGTATGTGTGAGTGTTGCATGTGTATCTGTGTGTCTGCGTGTCACTGAGTGTGTTTTTGTCGTATGTGTCAGTGTTTGCATGTGTACCTGAGTGTGTTTGTGTGTCTGTGAATGTGTTTGTGTCATACTAGTATGTGTATGTTTGCATGTGTATCTGAGTGTGTTTGCGTGTCTGTGAGTATGTGTATGTCGTATGTGTTGGTGTTTGCATGTGTGTATGTTCATGAGTTGGTGTTTTTATGAGTATGTATTTGTACGTTTGTGTATGTGTATGTGCGTGTTTGTGTGTCTTTGTGTATCTGTCTACAGATGTGCTTGCGTTTGTGTTTTCGGAAGCAAGGAGCTAGAGAGCCCGAACATCCGCCCCGAATCTGCTATCAACCAAACTATGACCCATAAATATCAGTACTACAACCCCTACCTCAAAGTATTAACTGCAGAAAATGGTACCCTTCATGGCTAATTTTCGGTATAACCAGATGTTTTTACAACACCCCTAGTTTCTCACAAAATTTGAGTACTTTTTTTCACAGGTACCCCACACATGTTTCAAGTACAAGGCTACTTGACACAGTGGTACTAGATGAAATAAAATTGCATACATTTTTTTGCCCAGATGAAACAATTTTTTTTTTACAACCAACACACTCACATTTATCACCAATCACAGGACTTGTGGTGTTCACTTCTCTATACAAAGTTTGGTGCACCTCAAACGTTGACCCAACCAGAAGTTATTTGGTTTAGTACTACCTAAAGCACCATGTTCAGTGCAGGGGGGTAATGTCAGTATGTTTGTGAAGGGATGTTCCACAATGAAGATGGAAAGTATAAAGGTATGTAATATAAATTATGATAAATAATCTGTATTTAGCAACCACAATTATAGGTTTTACATAACTTGAAAGCACTGTAGAAGCCAGCAATTTTGATTGATGGGTACCGGTATGTGGGGTGGGCACCCACTCTCCCCCCACCCCCCCAGTGTTTTATATGTGCAGGGGGTGGCACTGGTAGGGGAGATCCGATGGGTGGGCAACCAACATTTTAGAAAACAAACTTATAAAGGCAAACAAATTTCTGATTGGGGATGGAGCATTGCCCCACCCCACCCCACACCCATCCCCACACACCAACCCCCTGGGGCAAATGATAATTTCTTAAGATAATTTTTAAGGCCCAAAAGTTGATTTTCACAGTATCACTGATAATGTTTAAAATTATATATTATAACATTAAATAATTGCTCAGTATGTAACAGCAATATCGGTATATTGCATGAATAAAATAAAAAAGCCTGCTGAATGTTGTCAATTATGATTCAGTTTGTTAACATCTTTTTTCAGTTACACAAAGAGAGTGAGGCACACAATACTGCTGTCCTAAAGAAACTGGGAGTAGAAACTACCCCAGGGACAACATAATAATTATAATTTAATTACAACAATTTGTAATAAAACTAAAACAAGTCCACGATTTCAATCTGTTTCGACCCTTTCTGTCAGTTTCCTCTGAGCTGTCCACACCATCGCCTACCTGTCTCAACTTCCTCCACGGTTGCAGTCTCTGTGTGTTTCCTTGCACCCACCTGGCATCCTCGTTCTCTGCTGCTAATAAAGCTGGTCTGACCCACGGCACTAACTAACGACCGCCGGTAGTAGGTGGTTACAAGTGCCTCTTAACAATGCCAGAAGTAACTACTGAACACTCCCTGAAGTGATCAGACTAAGCTCACAGCTAAAAGCTGATGGGGAATGGCAGGTGTGTGGCACAGATAGCCACACGAGACAAGCACCTGTCGCAGTTGGAGAGACAAGGACTGGGATGTGGAGGTGGACAGAGAAAGAAGTTGAAAGATAGGAGAAGTTGCCAGATCGGGAAGAAATGAGATGGACTTCAAAGGAGAGAAAGGAAAGGGGGCAGTGGGATAAAAAAAACAAAAAAAACTAAAACAAGTTCTGTTTCCTTCTTTTGTGTTATTATTATTGTTTGTATATGATAACATGTTTTTAAATTGCAATTTAAGTAAGTTTCTTTTTTTAACGAAATTCGGTCGCGGGCAATTCAAATGTTGTACGGGTGAGTCAAAGTGTTGCTGTGAGTGGCCCAATTGGCCAGTCAAAAATCCCAAGTGCATACCCTGCAATCACTTATACTTCATTTATATTTCACTTCTGTTAAATATAAGCGAATGACTTACACTTCACTTATATATATGGTTAACACTTCACTTATATGTCACATATACTTTGTATAAGTGATACCTCATTTGCATACAAAATCCTAATCGTTTACTTATAGTCACTTATACTTGAAAAGAATTAACGACTTATACTTCACTTATAAGTGAAAAATATAAGTCTTTTAGGTAAGGGTAGAAGCCAGATAGTGCCTACTTGTATTTTTGGTACAGATGATATGAACTGTTTTAGTCGCCGAATGAAAAAATGGACACAATGTTGAGGGCTGTATTAATTGTCTTACAGGCATCTTGCCAATAAATGTAATAAATGAATGATGACCATTAATAGGGCTATGTGGTCCAGTGAATAAGCTGTTAAGACTGTCAAGCTGACAACAGTGCATGGATCGTTCTCATTATCTTAACATAAAAGAGCTTTCTAATTTCTCCCACACTTACAACCTATTTCAAGCCTATTTTTTTCAGTTTCCAACAAAAGTCCTTTGTCCTATTCACACTATCATCTACCGGTCTCAACTTTCTCCACGCGTGTGGTCTCTATGTACTTCCCTGCACCCACTTGGCATCCTTGTCCTCTGCCTCTAATAAAACTGGTCTGACCCATGACATTATACCGACA